>NC_047534.1:44599846-44919846 GCF_012275295.1 Melopsittacus undulatus | reverse complement strand
TGTGTTATATGTTCCTATATTCAATTTATTCTGATGATTTATAGTCCTTGCTGTAAAAAACTGTGTTTGGCTAATTTGAATGTGTTTGGCTGTAACTGATAACCATTCAGTCCTGTGACAGCTTTCACTTGATCAAAGGAATCAGATGCGCTCAATATTTTCTTTTTCAAATGAATATGAAACCTGTGCTCTTTAAACAGATCAAATGTTAGCTAAATTAAACAGATCAAACTTTGTGCTTCTCAAAAAATCCAAATTTTCTCCATTATTCAAGCAATTTCTGTAGAACTTTTTGATAGCTTTTTTCAAAAGAGGGTCATCGAAACCAGATGCATTATTCAAACAGTGGTCTCACCAGTGCACTATGAAAAAGTAGTTACATCCCTGTCCCACAATTAGGAAATTCAAGGATTTGCACTCACTTTTCTGTTACAACAGCAGAATGGGACTTTGTTTACATTCTACCACATTCTCAGTGCTTTTTTTGTAACACTGACTTACAAGAATACCTTAATACCTCATTCTCAGATATTAAGTACATAAAATAATCCTAAATGTGCAGTTTACCTGCTTTCAGAAAATGCTTTAACTGTTCTCAATTTACTTAGTAATTATATGGCTTCAGCCCTTTCATTTTTTTTTTTTTACACTTTCCCAGCTCTTGCATTTGTTACAGCTTTTATTTCATACTTTATTATAAGTTCCTGAGAAAAAGAAAATAAATTAAGTGCATTGGATAAAGTCTTGCAAAATTCTATTATAAAACAAATTCCCCATTACAGTTCAAATAGGTGGTGTTACGGTTGCTGACTGACAGTATAGAAGGGTTTTTTTAAAATCAGAATACTATTTGGTATCAATTTGAGTGATTCTGAGTGCTTGAGAAGTATGACTGTGCAGTTACATGGAAAACTACATTTCTAATCAAAACAAATAATGTAATCAAGATTATTTGACAGACTCTACTTTGCTAACACTTGTTGACTGGTATTGATTGTAAATGTTCTTTATTCTCTCAGAATAATCCTATACTCTAAGTCTTCTTTTATAAGAACAAAATGAATCAGCAGCTGGTTGGTAGTGCGACTGTGTGAGTACCCACATCCTTTCCCCACATACCTTAAACTGTTAACCTCACTAACACCTGGACTTTACTTACATTTGAGATAGGCACGATAATCTTTCCCTCCCTCACAGGTTAAGAATACTCAGCTTACAAGGTGTTTTGGGGATAACTAAAAGGTGTTTTATACCTGGAAACTTTATTGTAGAGATGAGTCATGTAAAAAAAAAAAATCTAAATCATTATTGTCAGCTGCAGCTTGGTCAATGTCATAATGAGGGAAACGGAGAGTATAAAACTAAAACCTTTAAGAAAGAGGTTTTCTTGAAGAAGTATTCTCTATTGTCTTTGATTAAATTGCCAAGTTTGAGAAGTTTTCATTTTTCATACAACATCTGCTCACCAGGCAGGCCTTCTCCTAGTCATTGCAATTTTAATTACTTGATTACTTTCATGAGAGAAGAATCCATATAAAATTCTATTTCATATAGGAAAGAAAAAGAAAAATCTTCTATATTTCTGTCTCGACAGTTTATATTTGTAGTTTGAAGGAGAGCAGCCAAGGTCAAACAGGTGGCTCTGCATCCACTGTATTAAAAAATGCCCCTGGACCTATAGGTAGCAATTTCTTAATAATTATAGCAACCCAAGGATAGCTAGTCTTGGAACACAAAACATACAAGCCTCAAACTAGAGCCCTCTCAAGTCAGCAAACTAAGATCCTTCATTTGCTCAGCTTTGCGAGAAACCTTCATGCTCCCCAGGGACAAAAAGCCATCCAGCCACCCTTTTTTCACCTACGTAGTGATTAGAAGTGACATATATATTTTTAAACAGAACTTGTCTACGTTACTATTCCAATCTGAGAGTATCAATCATGGCATTTCAATATCCTTGAAAAAATGCCTAAAAAGAGGTGAGATTTAAGGTACAATAGGAGTAAAATATAAGTAATACTTAAGGTAACAGAACAGCATTGCATGTATTTGAAGTACTGTATGCAATACACAGTTTGCTAAAACCAAAAATCAGGTATCTTTTATACTTCATATAATTCAGATCTGTGACATTAAAAAGATAATAGAAAATCTGTTTCAATTCTATTCAGGTCAATATATGCATGTGTGTCTCTGCATGTGTATAAAACATATAAAGGAACCTTCTGGAAACTAAAATTACTCAGAAATAATCAAATGTCATTAGGATTAAAGTATAGGTACGTATTTGTTTCATTATCTCCATGTACAATACTTCCATCAGCCTGGGAAGTGAGGAGTCCTGCATCCATTTAAAATTTCTGAAACACTTTCTTAATAGTATTTTCTCTTTAAAAATTAAAAACACTTCATAACCTTTGACTTCCAATTTGACACTAGTGGATTTAATGAGTAACTGTGTATGCAACAACTAACCTCCATATAGGTTAGGTTGCTTTTCCTAACAGAAGTGGTAGATTGGTGATATGTAAGGAGAGTCATACTACCAGAGTCCTCATGCAGAATTGAATTCAGTCACTTCAGGCTCACATGGTGTGAAGAAAGCTTGTAGGACTGAAACCCTTACCATGGTTTGGAAAATAACCCAACTCAGCAAGGACCTAAATCTGGTCTCACACAATGCCTTCTTTCATCCAAGAAAATATCCTGAAATGGCTGAAATCTGGTCTAACAGTAAGGTCAAAACTACTTTTTTGACACATGCGGAAGTAGTATCATAATTCAGTGTTACATGCTGGCTCAAAATACTGTTACAACATAGTCAAAAGACACCAACTTCTCAGAACTGATTTAAACTACAGCTTCTGCCCTCCAGATGTTGGAACACATCCCCAGCCTTGGATACTGTATCAGATGTTGGAAGGGCTTTTGGGGATGTGAACTATAGCGCCTGCTGAGGCTGGTCCCCTAAATGCTCTTGGCTTGAATTAAAGGACTCTCATGTTGCCATGACATTTCACCTACTTCTCAGTGCTGAGGAACTATGCTTAAGACAACACAACAAGCAAACAAGCTCAGCTTTCTTGTACTTATAAAGCACTTAAAAGAAAACGTAACTGAAAAAAAAAAATAAGAATCACACTGTCTAATTTCACTGTTTTTATTTGGAAAACAAAGCAAACCTTTTTGGTTTCAACTAATTATTCATCCTTGTAGGTTTCCAGGTAAAAAAAAAACAACAAAACAAAACACTAGCCCCTAAGAACTGAGACCAGTACACAGCCAATACCTTACACTGCAGCTTTGATAGCTCTTAGTATTGACCTTTGAATGAAATGTCAAACAATTCCTGACTCTGCTGCATAGACTCAGACATAGATAACAACTTACTTTTAAGGAAGTCCAGGCCTATGTAGTTACCTCCCAAATACGCAACATAAACTCATTATTTTACACAGGTTAAAATCCCTACTTGGGCAGGATCTAAGCTTCTGTAAATCTCAACATTATGCTATATTCGGAAGCCCACAGAACCGCTGATGTGATGTTGTTTTTATTAATACTGCTTGTGAAGGTAGGATACCACCCACTAAGACTGCCACCAACCAGCCATCTACGTTATTCTTGACAAGGTCTTATGAAAATAATGGCCAAATCTAACCCAGCTTCCGCTGTGAAAATATCATAACCTTGAGTTCAGTGTCTAATCTGGGAACGAAATATCAGCATTCCCAGAAATATTGCAAAATTGTCATTACTCAAGGTAAATCTACTCAAACAATCACTGTCTATGTGGGAATTCAGAAGCTGAAGCTTTGTAGCTTGCATGGTAAGGCTGTGGCTGTTAAAAATGGACTGTTACTAATTGATAGGGGCTTCAAAATGAAGATATATGGTGTTTGAGATCCTGTTTTGATCTTTTTTACTTTCACACATGTGCCCTTCTGTATCCTGTGGATCTTCTATGTGGCTCGGTGGGTACATGCTCCACATGGTATTCTGCCTTTCTGATGTTAAAATACAGGAGATAGGCTCTTATACATGGTGTAGGAGCTGCTCTTTGATGGACATATAATCAGGCAGGAATTTGAAATATGGCCAAGACTTTGCTTTTATTTCTTGGCTATCGGACATAAGTGTGAATTTAGTCTGTAGAATTTATTCTTCTTTTATTGTATTAGATAAATTGAAATAAGTAGGAAAATCCTTCATCTTAATTGTCTTTCTCCTGCAGTTAGTTCCACAAATTGTGGTTTAAGCTACCAGTACTTAAACATATACGATATGATAGCATTGTCAATACAAGACATTATTAGGAACTATTTTATTGTCATGAAAGAGCTGATGTATGTTTCTTTCCTTTTTCTTTCAGTCTTACCAATCAATGCCATTACATCACTGGTTTTCTCCTGCATGTGCATGCTTCCTTTAACTCCCGTATGTCACTCATTTCAGGCTGCACATTAAAATACTAGTCCTGCAATAAAATTTCTCATAGAGCCCTTTATTAAGGCAGTTTCTATTATTATTTTTGTGCAGATGTGTTTATGAGCAGTTCTTCTAAGCACCTATTTTAAGTGTTTTATTTATATATCAGATCTCATTGTTCATATATTAATATTTATGTACACTGTTATATAAACAAATCTATAGTCCATTTTAAAATATATAAAAACCTTATTTTAATCAGCATGCTTATAAGATTCCTTTTTTATACTGTTTTCTTTTTAATTGAAATAGTCTTTGCTTGACACAGATTATCCTCCTCAATAATTAAAGCTCTTTAGAATTCAGCAATAAGTATTGCTGAGTGTAAACTTCAACAATACCATGTTACTGTAGCATTAATGCAGTTTTGTTTACTGGGAAGCAAATTACAATTTGGTTATTCTACTCAGTTATTCTGCAAGTTACAGAAGGATATTTCCATCCTGGAGGAAAGTTTCAGTCTGCAGAATTTGTTTTTCTTATAAACTGCAAGACAAAGACAACACATATATATATATACATATACACACACATATATATGAAAAATGTCAATTGTTTTGCACTATTGGAGTATTATCCTAAACGCATAAAATAATAATCCAGAAAAGAGAATTAAACAGATAAACAATTCCAAACAGAAAATTCTATTGAAAAAGAAATTTCATTTAGATTTTTTTCCCCCTGCTGTCCCCTCATCAATAGTCAATTCACTTGTCCCAGATCTACATAACGCCTTTGAAATGGCCTTGGCTCCTTTTGCAATTTCTTAGCACTCAAAAGAACTTAAGCAGAACTTGTGTTCTGGCTCTAAATGTACAAGGTCATAAGGTTCCTCTGAGGGAGAAATTTTAGAGTTTCAGTAACATTGTGGTTAACATTATGCTATCAGTGATCACCAAACAAATAATACATTGAGTCTGTTATTCAAACCTAAAAAATTCCTGAAGCAAGTCTATGAAAAATGTGTGTGTGGGAAAATAATAATAATAAAAAAAATAGGCCTCAAATAATTTGTATGAAATATTACAGTATCAGCTTTACAAAAAGCAGACTGATTAAATATCAATACTTGCTTTGCAAGCATTGTGAATTTCATACTACTGTTGTCTCTGTAATGTAATATTGCAGTAGTTGAGGATATTGCAGAAAACAAACCACAGAACTGCAGCGTATCAGAGACTTCTGCCACCACAGAGCAAGCCCAGCATCCAACTATTGTCCTTTTATGCTCCAGAACCGCTGGAGGTTTATGCCTGGTTTGGTTTTGATGGCCTTTGTCTAACTTACACTATGATCTACAGTCCTTGCTCCATTTAACCCTTCTTTAAGCTGTGTAGTCCATGCATTCAAGACCTGTACCTGATACATTGACCATGTTAGAATTATAGCCCATCCTGCACTATTTCAGAAACAGAGACTGGTTAATTTATCACTACTGTGAAGTCAGATTCCCTCTTACAAGTACCCGTCAAGGACAATTCACCAGCTACTATTACCTTTGCACATACCTAATTAATTTTCTAGCTTAGACAAAACATGGCCATTATAAAAATACCTCTTTTAAAATTCTTATTATGATACAATTTGTCTTTTTATTAAATAATAGAAATAACACTGAAATATAATTATTTATATTAACAAGTTCTATATTATACTCCCTAAAAATCCTCTTGCTTTTTTAGTTTTGCTTACAGAGGAATAGATCTTAACATGAAAATGTAACTTATCATATCCAATCAAGCCCGATCTCCAGATGCATAAAAAATTAAAAAAGCAAGTGAAAATACTGAAGATAGCTTAGGCAGTTTGCTGGTAACTAAAATTAAAATCAATAGTCCTTTTGAATAGGAGGTGTAAAACGTGTAAGTACTTCAAGAGATAAATAGCACTTTATTCTTTTGTAGAAGGATAGCGCAGAGTACTAATTACAGACAATACCATATGCTTTTAACTTTCATTTCATATGGAAAAGTTTAGCCTTCACTTTCTGCTTAGATAGGGGTGGAGCTGGGCTGTAAGAGAGAATCGAGAGAGCAACTATTGAATAGAAGCTCTTATTCCTAAAAAAAATTAAAAACCCCTGAAATTCCTTAGTTTCTTTCTTTGTGAATAACTGACCAGATTCATGAGTAGCACTTGCAAACTTTGTTAAGCAGTCACCGAATGGAGGACTTCAGAAGAGGCCTTCTTGTGAAAGTGGTAAGATATCGAATTCACAATAGCCAATAGCAGTGAATCACCTGCAGAACTCATATGTCACAATTCTTCCCATTCCTCTGAACTACAAAAGCCTTTTTTTTAACCCACTTTTTAAGATATAAATGCATGTGACATTGAGTATTTCCTTCAAAATATACTTGAGTGCAATAAAAAGCAAGTAAGAAAATGTCAGGACATGTAAAGTAAGGAGAAAAAAAAATTGGGCATCTAATGGGTGTCGAACTTTTTCCCTTGGTCACCAAGAAAGAAGGTCCTCCCTGAGCAGGGCATGTCAGAGTGGCAGGAGAAGCCACCTTCAGTGGTGAAGCTGTTCCTATTCTTGTCTGCTGTTTAGAACACTAGAGCATGAGTTTTGTTCCTCAGTGCTATTTTTTAGAGCTGATACCATAGAGTCTTATTCTTGATGAAAGAACATTCCCTCAAAATACTCCCAAGCTTATTCTCACATAGTAAACCAGTTATGCTTTCCAAGTTACAAAAAACATCCGCAGTATGTAATTCTATATAGTCATGGACATATTAGCCTTAAGACAGTGAAGGGGTGAGAATGTATTTGAATTGTGAATGTCTCTTTACAGGCTCTGCCCTAAAATAACATTCTTATTTTTTTTTGTATCTACAGTGAAAGCCACTTTTTTGGGGGTGAATAAGGTCTGTTGCTGAAAACAATCATTTCAGGAGCTTGTTTGTATCTGACTGATGGCTAGGGTTACAATGCAAATTGAACTGTAAAATATTCCTTCACTGCTCCTTCATTTCAGGGAGATAGAAAGTTTAATCCATATCAAAGACTTTCCACATGAAGAATATTCATGTAAAATGCCAGATATAAAAAAAAAATCATATAGTTCTAGGTTTTGAGAGAAACAATAGATCACCATGTAGTCATGTCTAATAAATTCTTAGTCCAGAAATCTGTCTCTCTGAACAAACATCTACCAGAAATATTTGCTGGGCTCTATATTTTCCAGAAGCATTCATAACAGCATGAATGTTTGTAACTTCTTTAACTTACAAGTTGTTGGAAAACATCATTTTTACATTTTAAAAAGACTGTTGTAAAATCCCTATTAAAAATATAAGGACAACAACAACAGTTTTTATGTTGTGCCCTATCCAGCTGACACTGTCCTTTCGGAAAGCCAATGACTTGTTAGTACCTCTTGCAGGAGTGTGAACAGATGCGTCCCTGACAGGCGATGGATGGTCAGGGTCCATCTGGCCAGTGCAGCTTGGACAGAAATGATGTATACAGCTTCATCAGCGAATGACTGTCATCAATCCTGTGCCATGGATAGCATAAATGACAGCTACACTGCAGCTGAGGCCCAGGTGTGAGAATGAAGAAGGGTCTGATTTAAGAATGCTGGGTAATCAGGAATGTATAGTCTCCTGGACTTTAATTTGTATCTTTAACCTCCTATAAATATCCCTGTATACTGTAGGAGGCATGTGTTTTTAAATAGTCTGATCATGAAATTAGCTTCAGGATGACAGACATTCTTTGCTCTCCTATAGCTGCTGATTACCTCAGTTCCCAGTATACATTAACAAATGCATGCTGAGCTTTGGCCACTGTACTGTGGGCTCCACAATTTAATTATTACCTCATTGATTTTTCATGTATTTCAATTTTCTTTTCTTCAAGTCACAGTGACTGTCCTATTGGGGGCAATGTTTATTTTCTCTTTTCAAGATTTCCTTGTGGAATTTATTTAGAATTCAAGGATTATTTTTTTAACCCATCAGGAACTCATATTTGCTTAGCCTGGTGGTTAATAGACAGGTAGATGCACAATCCCCTCAAATGAAACTCAACGTTATGGTTGAAGCTAGATATAAACAGAAAACAGAAAATAATGCAGTGACCGTCAGTAATCCCTAACTAAAGGTACGTCCAGTTTTTAAATGGCCCTTTTTTAGCATGCATTAAAAAGCATGCATAATTTGCATCTATTAGCATTTTATTATTTCATAGCATTGGGAATGGGAAAATGGACATAATTATTATATCCTCAGAGGGTTTTTCTTTACTTATAACTATTTCACAATAAATTGCTTTTCTTTATCAGTGGATCATATGAACTAACATAGTAATCTGAAAGCAAAATAAGTTATGGATGTTTTCTATAAGGATATGACTCAGTCCTTTCAGTATACAGTAATATCTTCATTGTCAGAAAAAAGAATGCAATTATATTCTCTTAAGAAGCAGTTAATTGTCAAGGACTACATTTTGACCAGGTAAATGTGTGTTGTAGAGCTGAAGCAAGACTTGTAGGCACACATCATACTGCATACAATATACTGCACGCACCATTTGTCTATGAACACAAAAAAGAAAATAAAATCCCACATTTCCAATGCGTAGTCCATGCTTGCAGGCATAAGGCTTACTTTAGATCTCTTTTATACTGAAGCTTCAAAAACCCCATAGATCACTGTAGCTCTAGATAGAGAAGCTTTAGGAAAGCATGATGTAAACTCTGGTGGCATTACCACATCCCCACTCCAGACACAGAACTCGGTTAATATGCAAAATATGCAGCAAAGAGACCCTAACACTAACTTTGTAGAAGAAGGTACAATGGGCCATGTTAATTGCAGGTTACAAGGAATATGATCAATTTTCATCTCCAAGTGCTGACTTTTGCCAGCTCTTCAAGTTCCTGGAACAGAAGTGAAGCATAAGGGCACCAGTGGAAGTGGAGATGCCTCAAGAACACAGTATCCTGGTCCAGCTGCTTTTCCATCCAAACGAAATGGATAAATTAGACTTGGCTTAGGAAGCAAACCCTTTTTTAAATGTCTCTGTGTATATATTAATGTTTGAGTGTGTGTGTATGTTTGTGTGTGAGATTATACCAAAATATATGCGCATGTGTATCTGTGTGAATAGTAAAAGTCTGAAAATGGTTTGATTCAAGCTCACGAAAGGTAAAAAAAAAGATTAACTTTAGACAAAAAAAATTATTTGGGGTAATTTTGAACTCCTTAATCTCCAAGCAGAAAATTTAATTTCTGGGGAAAGTAAACAAAAAAAAAAACCCAAACAAAATTTTGTAGAAAGGAATTTTTTCATCAGAATAATAATGCAACTTTTCATATAACCTAGTAAGTCTACACAAAGCCCATATTAAAAGTTTCTATGACACAGAAATGAGTTGCACCAACACAGACGGTTGACCTTAAGTGCTTTAGGGAGAGATTTTCAAAAAGCACATGTGGAATTTAGTGCTGGTGATCTCCAGAAAATCTTTGCAATTTGTGCTCTGAAATTCTTGGTCACTTGAAAAAAAATCTCCTGTTTAATATTTTATAGGGCTGTGGTTTAACCTTCAGAATATGAATAGAGCCCCCATCTGTGTAGGCTTACTTGTTATCCAGTGGTGCAGGTCAGTACCAATCAGATCAATACACCCCCAGGAGAAGACGGAAGTGGAAGAGGTCCACTGACCACTGAGCATTTATCCCAATGAATCACAATTACAAGAACACCTGTGCTAACAAACTATGTCCTGATCCACTGGGAAAATGTGCAGAGTGCTCAGCAGCCCTCAGATTTTCTCATTTATTATCCCTGGCGGGTTGGCCTGCAGTTGCGTATTGTGTTATAGTGTAAAATTCAGACGGACACTGGTTCAAGACCTTTTAGGATGACCAAGCTTTCAGAGGGCTTTTTGCTTCTTCTCTTGGATATGTAGTTTAGCATTATCTTCAGGGTACTGTTAGAGCTTTTAATTCATACATCTCAGTTTCAAACAGCAACACACAAGTTTCAGAAAAGTTACATCCAAAAGCATGCTTACATTGGAAGTGGCACACATTTATTAATGAACTCTGCTAATAAGCTGTGGCCAACTATCACATAACAGAGAAAAAGAAAAAATAGAATGGCCTACGGTAATGGAGGGAGCAAAAATTAGGAAAAATAAACATCCGGTATTTGAAAATACCTCTCTTGTACAGCATGAGATGCTGTGTTACAATAGTGTCTGTTATTATAGATATGGAACAGCTTTATTATTTCTGTGTCATTACAGTAAATTATCTACCCAAAGTGTAAGGAAAGGAAGCAATATAATGAGGAAATTCCGCTGTGCAAGAGCTTAGACTGTCAGAAAATAGGAGCTAGGATCATCACTGCCTGTAAAGCCTCTCTATAAAGGCAAGGGTATATTAATAAATCTTAAGTTTCTTCACTTCTGTGCTATCACAATATTGTACAATATCTGTGATAAGTTTTGCCATATATGTCAAGAAACTAATAAATGCATCACTGAACAATGGATCCTTATGATCACACAGAAACCAGAATGCTTCCAAACTCTCGCTGTGAAATTTAGCATATGACACTGGTGGTACGCAGCAGGCAGAGCCATATCTTACATATTTTACATATATTTCACAATGAAAAAGCATCAGAGTAGACAGCCATGCTAAGCAACTGAGAGGAAAGTATCCAGCAAGCTTAGTTCTTCTGGCTTCAGAAGTCATTATGCTTTTAACATCATGCTGAGAACTGGCTATTTGGAGATTAGGACAGATGAAGACTTGGATATGTTCTCTTTTTCTGAGTCAAAATCTTGTCTAGGCAAAATCTGAGACTTTGAACATGTGTTCAGGATTTCTGTCCATGTCTTTCAGCCCTGTTAAAAAAACAGCTGCTTTACATATAACTAAGCTGTGGCATATCTGAAAGTCTCAGGTATATCTGATGCATACATAGGCCATTTTGGTAAAATGCATAGCCAATAAGTTGACACATCCAAGACATACCACATGGCCTAGGTTATGCTATGCTGGTAACATAGAAAACTGAAATATCCAACATGTCATCTGTGATGTATCATCATGCTAGGGGATATTTCACCACCAGTCATTATTTGGCACATTTGTGTATATTTACAAGTACACGTAAAGAATACTGATTGTCACAAAACTTCCATATCATAAGATCAGAAGAAAAAAAGGTAAGGAGGGGTGGGAAGGAAGATGATGTGAAGGAAAGAAGACTGAAACAGCTGGAGAGATTTTTCATCTCCTGTAAAGAGCACACATGAGAAAGTGTTTGGGGGGGAAAGAATCAGCTGAGCAAGAAGCCATTTGGTTTCTTCTCTGCAGAATAGAATGAAAATAACATCATTCTCAATTGCTACATGTTAGTACTTCTCTGGATTCAAATTTGGACTTGATCACAACTAGAAACCTGTTCTGCTTAGTTACCTTTTCCCTGGAAGACTGCCTTTTTAGTCAACACACTAGCTTTGGAACCAGTGCAGGTCAAAATGAAAAATTACATAGAAAAGTGTGTTCTTACTATGATCAGTTTATAGCACTGAGGAGGGAATGCCTAATCTGAGATATCAGTAAATTTAAAACTAATTTTCCTTTGGCAATAGTTGTGTAATCAAGATTTTATGTATCTCCACATATGCCTTAAAATTCCTTTGATGCATTTTGCTATTCTGGCTTTGGGACTTGCTTGATTGGAAACCACTAAGCATGCTTAACTGTGCCACATATTTTTCCTTCTGATTAAAATGCAGGCTGGCACAAGCAGAGACTGATGGCCTCTGAGTTTATAGATTGACCAGGGCACCTGCCGTGCAAGCATCTTTGTGCTGCCCCATCACTGAATTTCACTCTGACCTTGAAGCATCACACTTGATAAAGCTGAAAGTTAGTTTCTATTTCTGTTTCCAGCCCCGTTTTTTAGTATCCCTTAACAGACTGTCAATTGTACTCTGACACAATGGTGCCTGCTTCTTGTAGGTTGTAGCTCTCAAAAGATAGTAACCTTGATGCTTTCAGCCACAGATTTTTTTTGCAGCTTTTCCGCATGTTTCTGATTTAAAATATTTTAAAATAAATTTTAGTAGCAAAACCAGGAATACATCTTCTGATGACATTTTGAATCTCCAGCAATTGTGATGAAGACCTTAGACTGTACTGGCATGTTGTACCTGCCAAGGTTTTTTAGTTAAAGGTCTGTTCAACCTAGTTCATAAACAAGTTGGAAGTGAAGATTCCGCAGGAGACAAGAGGACTTGCTGAAATATCTCTAAAATGCAACATCTGTAGGTACAGCTCACAGTGAATACCAGCTTTACTCAGTACAAAGCTTCCAAACCCTGCTACAATGTATAGAAAAACCAATATAGAAATCAGAAAAAAATTATGTGTTTGCATTTGTGATGTTTCAAATAATTGCTCTTTTCTGTCTGCAACCTAGAATAACGCAGCTAGCCTGGAAACTAATGTATATGTAACTCTGTGCAAAAGATATTCACATTTTACAACAGTTGGGATTGGACAGAAGTGCATTTCTAGTTAAAGTTTATCCTAAAACTGATATAACTCAGAACATAAGTATGCACATGGAGATCTGACTCAGCTAATAATGAAGCCATTGCATGCTAAAGCACATTTGAAAGCCTTTCCAGAGCACAAATAAAAAATAATAAATTAGTATAATTTCTAGAATTAGAGCCCTGAATTGTTTGTTTGGCCTCTGAAATGGGTGCAAAGCCAACAAGTACTTCATTGTCTGAGTAATGTTCATGACGTTGCATCAATGCTACAATAGCTTCCTAGAATGGATTATACATATAGATATAGCTACAGCTACAAAATACACCAAACATCTGAAGACAAGCCATCAAAAGCAAGGAAATTCTGATTCCTAGTTGAGGCCTGTGACATTTACAGGCTATACAAGAATACATGGGATGTTATACAGCATTGCGCATCATTATTGTGGAAGTCATTGTTTCCCTCATTAGCGCTCTAGATCTGTACATTACTTCCATTGCAGGTCATGACCTCCATGCTGACAGTCCATCCTTAACTCACCCTTTTGTGCCTAGGTATTGTAGCAAATTTGCTACAGTACGTGACATCTCACACTTGAATTTTCTGCAATATTTGAAGACATGTATCCCATTCAAATGCACTACTTACCAACTCAGAGGTCTTCAGGAAACCATTAGGAAGATATGGGACACATATCTAAAGTAAAATTAGATAAAATTTCATTTGTAAGTGTTGTATTTTATTATAATATTTAAGATGTAGTTCTCTGTAGAGCTTTTAATTTTATATGATAGAATGATGTGCAAATTGTGGAACACAGTTAAAATATTCCTAAAATATTTTTAAACTTCAATAATCTTTTCCACACAAAGACATTTACTCAGTAGGAACATGCAAAACAGTAAATGTTTGAATGCTCATTGTCCTAAATTCTTTTAGCATTAATTAGAAGTATAAATTAATACTTTACAAAGATGCTAGCCTTTCATTTTTAATGCAATTGAAGCTAAATGACTAAAACTCAGCGCTGATTCTGGACTCCCTCAAAAACTGTGACTGACACAGTATCATCCTGTAATGGAGCAGCCAATATGCAGACATTGACATGGCAGAGTCATCATGATAGATCATATCAATTCATAATTCGGCTTCATAAATATGTAGAATTATTGACACAATATCTTGTAATGGCACTTCCTTTTCTACAATTCCAATGTACAAGACTGATCTTTGCACTGACGACTTTGAAGTATAATCTGAAAGGATGTGATGCGTGGAGAAAAGGTAATGTTCATATTGTAATAAGTCACATTCTGTTTTAATATCAGAAAACCAGTGTTAAAACCAGGGAAAGAAATAAGCTAAGGCTTCCATGCCTGTAAGTTTCTCTAATACTTACTTAGGTTTCCTGTATATTACTTGCTTCACTGCTCAGAAAATTGCTCAGAGTTTGCCAAACTTTGAGGTATTATTAGATTAAACCAGAAAAAAAAAACTTAAAACTCATTTCAGTTTATGGTCAGGTAGAGAAAGAAGCTAACTGACTGCAGCATTATCTTTTATTTTGTCCAAAGATATCTTTTGTGGACTTTTTCTACATATTTAGATTTTGAGGTTTTGTTTAAAATGTGCAAAGGAGCTTTTTTTATAACTTAATGACACTGATTTTAGAGCCCAGGGAAATGAGGGCAAAACCAGAGAACCATAAAAATGCAGCCAGTAATGTCAGGTTTGACATAGATGTTTCTAATACCAATGTGTAAAGTAGCAAGGATTTGATCCAAACCAGAGAATTCTGTCAGTTCCAAAATTTGCAGATGTGTATAAAAAAAATCTGGTTTTGTGTGTCCCAGTTGTCTTGGATGCTATCATGATATTCACATTAAATGTCCAACAACATTTCTATCACTTTACTTTTGTGCTTTAGATTAATAACAAGGAGAGGATGTTTAGTGGATATAAAAGAGTCACTTGGCTCATCTCAAAACACAGATGACAGTGAGCTGATTCACCCCAACTGAGGACATACACATTTAGATTTTACTTTCACAATTAACTTCTTTCTAAATCATAACAAAAAGTACCCTTTAAAGTAATCTAAACCACTGCTACGTATACAAGATGAGCAGAGACTACTGAGATACATACCTTATAAGAAAAACAAAAAAAGGCTAAAATATATTGTGTGGGCTGAGAACTTTACACAGACTTCTGGTGCTAAGAGAATTTTATAATGGAGTTATAAAACCCTCAAAAAAGGGGGTTTGCAAAGCAAACTCTAATATACCTTTATCTATAATGGCACGGCTGGGGGCTACTATAATAATCCTTTTGCTTTCATGTGGCCATCTGGAGGCCTATTAAAACTAGTATCTAAAACAGACTCCCAAGTGTGTTGAGTTTCCCAGTTCCCACTAAGTCACTAAAACTGGGGAGTTAGCCCTGCTGTAGGGTGAACTGTCCACTACAGAGTGAAGACAGTTTGAACTCTAACCTTTTACACTGTATGTTGTGTACAGGCTGATTTTGATACATACACACACTTTAATTGTGAAAAAACCTAGCCTAGGTCTGTTGGGCATCTCTGGGGTTGTACGCAAGATGAAAGAGGGTAGGCAAAGTGAGAAAGGAAACACTGCAGATTTAATGAAATATTATACTTTGACTGAGAAATATTCCATTCTGATTTTACAGAGAGAAACAATAAAACATTTATTATTCAGCAAGAATCTATTCTCCTTGCATAAATACAAACATGGACATTATATATAACATTTATTTGGTGCTGTGAGTTTTTATCCAAAATGTAATGGAAATAAATATTTGAATACGCAAATTATTTTACAGAATAGTTTGGCTTCTTCTTTTATTTTTTTTTTCAATTAAGATAAGGTTACTACAAATGTACCCAGTAAAACAATTTGAGTCAATGAGGACTGGGTATCCTTTTTCCATAACGAAGTCCTCTCCATACATTCCTTCCTGATCTTACTTAGTAATGTGGTTGCAGCCTATTATACCCGATATAACAAAAAAGAAAAAAAAAAAGAAAAAAAGAAATTAAGTTGCTGTCTAAAACCACACTAGAACTCAGATCTAGGACCAAATAAGATGCATTAATTGCTTTACTGCTTCACTGCAAAGCCACTCTTAAAACATAATTCCTTAATGAAGTCCGTTAATTTGTTCATGGCAGTACACAAGCTGTTCAAAATGACACAGAATTGCACTCTGTTTTCTAACCCCTGCAGTTTCTTCTGTTAGTCACTCTGCCTTGTGTTGTTATCCCATGGATAGTAATTATTTTATAGTGGCTGTAATTAGGGGAGAATTAGGCTTGGTAAACAAAACCTGCCTTCTCCCGTTAATAGCTAAGGATAATAAATTTGGCTCTGACATTCACTATATTTGGACAAGGCTTGGCCTTCTTCCAGTTTTCCCAATAAGAACTTTATTATATAATTATGCCTTGGAGGAGCTCATATTACAAGGTAATTTTTTTTTTTTTGTTAAGACACATATTGCATGGCTTCCAGCCAGTAAATGATATACTGTAATATATGCCTCCAATAAATGTTTTAAACAAAATCTCTCTAAGCAATATTCTGCTGGAGCTGCACATTGCAATTCAGCAAATATATATACAGGGGTTTTTCATAATGCAAATTATTTTCTTTTGCTCACATTGTTCAACATTATAACAAGTGTTTAAAAAGAAGCCTAAGATTATTTTTATCAGCAAATGACATGGTTAGATTCTTAACTTATCATATCACAGTAGCTTAAAGAGGGTTTTCATACTTTTTATTCTGTGAGTAAAGTCACAGTTTTGTTGACATGCACAGAAGTGTAGCAAGTATCTTATTTTCTATTTTCAGCTTGAATTAAAAAACAACCCTTTGTTCCATCTTTCAGCCCACACACTAACGCATCATCTCCCACCCTCTCCTTCATTTTATCTCATACCTTTCATGTAAAATACAATTTAAGTTAACACACAGTAGCACAAAATGCGTTTCAAAGGAAGTCAATCATAAGATAAATAGAAAAGGAAGGGCTTAAGGGGAAATATATAAAGGAGTGAGTGAGTGGCTCAAAAGAGAGAAAGAGTTTCAGTCACAAGGAGAAGCAGAGATAAGATCAAGACTAGGAAAAGGGAGTAAGCAATTAGATTCTGAAAAGGTACAGTAAAAACAGGTAAACAAGATAGGTACACCATTTTTAACTGTTTTGCCTGCTGCTGAGTTATCTCTGACAGTAACATCTAGGTAAATAATATACAATTGCATTCACCAAGTTTTGTAAGAATTGTGTAGGTAAACAGAATTGGTTCACATAGTTAAAGACATAAATCAAGCCCTGAGAGTTTAAAACCTGGTGAAACAAAACCAGAAACCAAAAGTCATATTTACAGGCCATTTTTTCTGGTTATGCACTGTCCAGTAATTTTTCAGTTTTCCTGAACACTTTTTAATGGTATGGGTTAAAGACTAGTAATTCCTCAACTATAGAACCCACCATGTTCAGATAGGATAGACTGGCCATAAAATGTTTTTGTTGCAAAAATACCGTGTTTTATGTATTTCTACTTCACTCGTTTGAAGGTACTCTCTCTTTCCTGAAGAGATGCAGTTCAGTATTAATAACACCTCTCAGGGTGAGAGGAGTTAAAAAGATCAGGAGAAGGGAATTGGAATATGTGTCAAGACAATGATATCTACAAAAGCGTAACAAAGTATTCTTGCATGGAATATGACCTATGCATTAACTTTAAAAATATGATGCCCAGATAGGTTGCAGAAAAATAGTTTGTGATGCAAAATTTTAAATACTAAAAAAGAAATAGCATTTCAGGCATATACTTTAGATTTTTAAGCACAGGTTGATACTAAAAAATTAAAGATCTTGAGCTAAATCCATCTGCACTAAAGCACACATTGGATTAATTTGGCCCTGTGTAAGACATCTGAAAAACAAAAAAGAGATTGAGTACATCAGCAGTCATTACAAATAGAAATAGACCATTAGATCAGCTAGTCCAGTCTTATTCCAACTTCTTAATGTAGTACTGGCCATGATAATACTGTCTTCCATGTTCTCTAAAAAATATGTTTTTAATTACTCAAACTCTTCTCATCTGACTTCCCATAAGCACCTTAGAAAAGGATTCACAGATTTGCCACAGCCTGTGAGACAGCAGGCTACAAAGGAGCACCACTTCTACTGATTCCCATGGAAATGACAGGGGTTCAGGCTGAGACACAGCTTTTTCAGCAGGAGAGTACAGACCAGTAGTGATTTTATAGCATGAGCCTGTATATAAAGGCACTGTTGACAAAAAAGGCTGGTCTCAAACTCTAAGAGTTGGAGACTCTATCATTTGTTGAAGATCAAGTGGCAAAGAAACTTTTCCCACTATCTTTTCTTCCCCTATTTTCTCCTCTTCCTCTCATCTTCTTTCTTTTCTCATAAGGATTACAGAGGAAGGAAAGGAAAATAAAGCTAAAAGATCATGAAAGTTGCCCAAGCTATACCTTTCCCGTTTCTAAGACACAGGAGGAGACACAAGATCACACACAGCTGGTTTGTGTGTAATAGCATTAATTAAGAATTTCTTTTACCGTCCTATCTTAAGCTAACATGATCTCAGTGTCTGGAAAATATTATATGGTTCATAATTTTAAAATATCGCTTTAGAAGGGGGAGAAGGTGGGAAACAGACATAATTCTGTCCTATATTGAAAGCCCAGCTACCTGACAAATGCTAAGGACCAATAAATGTGCCTGTTGCCCTATGATGCACAAGGTGACCAGACTCAGACTTTGATATATAGCCAGTTGAAGCACATTCTAGCACCAAAGAACCTGCACCTAAAGTCTCTAGGAATTGTCATGTTTACTCTCCAAATGTTCCATAAATTTAGACAAAGATGAGGTGAACAAATAGATAGTCTCCTCAGGGGAAAAAAAAATCATGTCTTAATGAACAAACAAACAAAACCCCTCTCAAAAACTGTAAGGATAAAAATATAGATTATAAAGACAAACCAGACTACTTAGTCTTCCCCTTCGTCCCATTATATTGTCTCTGTACCACTGCAGCTGTAGTAAAAGGCAGGAAATGGCTTAAATAACCGTGCTGCAATTTATAGTAAAGGTAACTTAGTGAAAGGCTACTTATTGTCATAGAAGAAATTTTGGTGGAATACGGCCAGAACAGCCTTCCAATATCTGAAGGAGGCCTACAAGGATGCTGGGGAGGGACCCTTCATCAGGGGCTGTAGTGATAGGATAAGGGGTAATGGGTTCAAAGTTAAACAGGGGAAGTTTAGATCAGATATAAGGAAGAAGTTCTTTACTGTGCAGGTGGTGAGGCACTGGAATGGGTTGTCCAGGGAAGTGGTGAATGCTCCATCCCTGGCAGTGTTCAAGGCAGTTTTGGGTGACATCATCACATGACCATAGCAGAGGGGTTGGAACTAGATGACCCTAAGGTCCTTTCCAACCCTAATTATTCTATGATTCCACAGCTTCACTCAACACTGACGAGCTCTTAAGTTTAGTTTAAATTGTGCACATGGCCAAATTATAACCTGGCCAGAACCAGGGTCCTATTGAGTACGGACAATTTTGCACACCTATTTTACCCATAACTGAGAGCATTTCTGACAGATCCAAGGATTAAGCATACTTTGTTTCAAACAGGAGTTTGGAGTTTTGCTTTTTTAAAGGCTGAGGAAAGTAAGCTCAGAGAAAGGCATAGTGAGCAGCAGGGGACCAAAGCTCCTTTTATCATTATTCTAAAATGAGATAAAGTGAAGAGATGGTCATGAAGAATATCAGACATTAAATAACATCCCTGTGTGTAAATCAGAATTGTAAACTTTGTTTTGGATAATGGCTTACAGAGGGAGATGGTTTGTTAGAATGAAAAAAAATAAAAGAACACTGAAAAAGGTGACAGAGAGACCTGATGGTATCCTTATGTGAAATATTAGGGAATAAAGATAAAATGTTTCATTAGAAAAGTATATTTTTTGAGAAGTATATTTATTATATGTGCCTGGTTCTTTCTTTGTTATTGGTAAGACCTCCTATGAGCAGAAGAATAATACTTGAAGTTCACAATGTATATTCATTTTTTGGTTTCTGTAAGCAAGGGTATATGTGCTTTCAAGAAATTGTGAAAGCTCCATGTGCTGGTGAGGAAATGTCTAAATAATACTGACTTTAATTCTTTGATTTACCACAAAAAGCTTTCAAGAAACTGGCTTGGTAATACATCCTTGGCCAGATGTATGATGAAGATGGTCATTTATAAAAGTGCAAACTCTGGTTAGGTCACATTTAAAATAATTGCTTCTACTTCTGACCCATCTATCTGTAAACACATCAGATTGACAGCTTGCTTTACGCACAGTGCCCAATAGGTATAGGGACAGGACCATGCTCTAACGAAGGCCTAACTTACTGACTAGCTTTTGGCAACATTATGAAATACCAAACAACAGCATTGTCTTGATGCGAATGATGCATAGTTTGCAGGTGTTAAGAGATGTGAAGGAACACGATTCTTTTCTCAAGATTAGTGTGTTAACACTGCAAATGGATAAACAATTTCTGACTGGTTTAAGGCTGATCAGTGTCTTTACCAATGTTATCAAATGCATGTTTTATTACTACAACTAGCTATCAGAGATTCTCCTTGAGGTCAAACATTAGATGACTGGGGTTTTGGAAACCAAGAACAAAAGAAGCTCAGCTATCTATACAACATAACTGTTAGACAGATATCACATCCAGTCAAGATGGGGAAACCATAGCACCTGGGCCACCATAAAAGCATTCAGATTGCAGTAATAGCAACATATTGTCCCTTTTACCTGACAAAACATTCTTATGCATTTTACTGCAGAAACAGTTCACAGGTCTCCAGGAAAATAAATTAATTGGAAGGGAAGCAACTCTGGCAGAAGCATGAATAACACTGGCACTCTCTTTCCAAGCCTCTTAATGATGTCAATACCCACATCAACGTGATATGAGAACTTTTAGAGAACAGAAAGCATGTTTGGTTCTGCGTTTTACATCTTTATGCAGAATAGCAGTATTTAGAACCATAGCTCTCTGTCTGAACCAAAATCTCAAATGACAAGTTTGTATTCAAATTTCATGATTACTTGGGAGAAAACATCAAGGGAACAGAAAAGCAAAGATTCCATGTGTAAAGAAAAAGTGTTGGTCCCTAAGGACAGAAAGGTTCATACAAGAAAACTGGATTATGTGAATGCCAGTTTCTGTCCACCTCACAGACTAATACTGAAGGGTACGTTTCCACTTAGCCATTTCTGACCCTCTGCAAAGATGAGCAAGGCGCTCTAAATAACTGAGACTTTTCCTGATGGTGGCAAATCTAATTACAAGAAAGAGGGAAATAAAAACAACCAAAAGACCCCCCAAAACCAACACGAGATGGGAAAACAAAAGAAAAGGTTTATGGTTTTGGGCTGTTTGGTTTTATTTGTTGCCATTTGTTTTTTGAGGTTTTTTTTTCCTGGATGTCAGTTCATTACCAGCCTGACACTATAACTTCAAGGGTCATTTCTCTGCAGCCAGTAAAGTACCAAAACAAGAGAAAAGCTGTGCATAACCAGAAGTAAAAGGGAAAACCCTAGATCATTGCATTCTCAAAAGAAATTTTACATAAAAGAGGCCTTCTATTAGAGAACCCCTCTAACTCATTCACTGTTAACTGCCTTCCCTTTTTAATTGAGAGAACACATCAAGAGTATCTACACAGGTTTTGAGCAAAATATTATCACAAGCATCAAATAGGAAAATTAACTTTGCAATATAGCCATATTTGAAGTCAAGCCATTACTCTTAAAATATCCCAGGGATAACACAAGTAAGTTCAGATCAATAAATGAATGCTTGGACAAGCTAAAATTTTTAAGCAGTTATTTGCCTGAATATAGTTCATATAATGGAAATTGTAAGGTAGCACCACTGGTAGCAGAAAGAACTTTGATTACCTAGGGGTAAATTCTTTCCAAATAGAAGGTGAAAGTATGAGAGCAGTTTGAAAACTATGAACCAGCATGGCCACACAGCTCCTCATAACATAACAGATGTGTAGGTTTATCTGCTGTGATACATTATTCTTTCAAGAATGGCTACAGAAAAATGAGGCAAAGCCAAAGCCCATCTTTGGTACAGAGATCCTGTAAACTCAGACTAAAAAAAAATATACCACAAACATAAATACATGGCAACCAAATTCTGTAGGGCCATATGCACTGACCTGATTCATTTCACAACTCAAGAGAGGCTGTGGTCCAGGCCAGGAACCTGCCTAGACTTTTTTCCCCTGATCTTGAGCAGCAGCTCTTGTGGAAAATCTATTTAAACAGATAGAGACAAATCCATTTTATATTTTGGGAAGACATAGTCAGATACAAGACTTCCTGGTTACTTTAATCCTTGACAGAGAACAAAGAGCAAGATAAAATGGAACTCAGGGCTTGAACAAAAATCCTTTGAAATCAATTAGATTCTTTACATTGATTTCAATGAGTTGTGGATCAGACCATCACTTCCTCAAGGCAGTAATAAGGCACTTCCTAAAGAAGGTAGGGGTCCTCAGTTTCACCATTCATTCATTTTGATCTTTTAGTGTTTAATGAATCTCTTCATCCTGCTCTTACTCTCAACTCTCAGACAGGCAGGCATTAGCAGTGTATTCACGAGGCAGTAGAGGATCACCAGCATCCATCTTTCAAAAGAGACATACAACTGAGGCCACTCAGGGCCATTAAAGATCCCATGGTACTTTTGCAAGAGCAAAAATAACAATGTCAGTGTTTTGGACAAATTCCAGACTCTTTAATTACATTCTGTCCATCTACATTTCCTCCTTAGTTTCAGCTTCAAAAATTAGCCACCATTTTCCCCTATCTTATTAATCTTTTCATGTAGAATCAATTACAAAAAAAAGAGACTATGAGCATAAAATATCCAAAATATGGATAAAAGGACAAAGAAAAAAAAATAAAAAAGGCAACCAAACAACACTATCATTTTGACTGGCTTCTTTAAAATAGCAACTACTACCTTTACTGTATATCCTTCCTACCTAGCACAGTTTGGAAAAGTTCCCCATTCCTATTCAACATCAGGAACTTCCTGGAAGTGTTGAGCACTGGGACTCTTTATGTACCAGCTGGAGTTAGTGACAGGCACATAAAGGTGTTCAACTATCAACCTAGACTCCTAACAGATAATTAGACTAGAAGAACATACAGCTATTTTTCAGTTTTCCCTTTAAAAAGAATGTTGAAGTCAAAGTCATATTAGTAAACATTTTTGAAAGCCTGCCACTGTCTAACCTATATGTATAGAGCTCTACGGGAGGACATCACAGATTTAATGTAAGATCATTCTAAATTCCTGCTCTTTAAGTTGCTTTAAACACTCAGGTATTGTCAACTATTGTAAACCATATCATAAAATTTAACTTAATCCAGGTAACCAATAATGGGTAAGAAAAGATGATCTTCCTGCTCCTTGAAGACACTGAAAATCCAGACAACATCATCACATTTGTGTCTTAAGAAAACAAGACCTTAAATGCTTTTTTTCCCATGGTAAGGTATGCAACATATAGATGAGATAGTCTGAGATTGATGGTCTCATGCAGGTGGTACACAGTTTTGAGTAATAATTTGGGATAAAGACACAGGATAATTACATCTCTGTGGAATAGACGGGGTTCAACCATGAAAGCTTACAACTCACTCACTCTTCTAGCAGATGTGATTGTGATTAAAAAGGTTGTTGTTGGCAACAAGTAAAATGAAGAGCACTCTAGGGGGCCCAGAGAGCAAGTCCATTAACTTCATCAGCACTAGATTGTGTTCCCATCTCAGTACAGTCTTAGGAAACAGTGAAATTACATTTGCCCATCCTAATTGTGGAATTCACTGAAAATATAGGGTGATAGGTAGAGAATTCATAGCTACAAATAAGGTCATGTTGGTATCTTTCTGTAGAAATAATTCGGTCATTTGCAGATCATATTAGGTCAAGTCACTCATGGTACTATTATCAAAGCTATGAACTGGAGAGCTTCTGAGTGATGATACATGACAGAACATTTTTTTTTCAAGAGTCAAGAGATCTGAAAGGAGAGAGAAAAACTAGGGAGGATCTTGCAGTAAGTTCAACTGACCAAAGAGCCACTATTGTTTAGTTGAGCTCAGGGCAATCTTTGTATTATCGGGGCTCTGTTTTACCTCTTCAGCAGAAGTGGCAAAGTCCCCCATTTGCCCAGACATCTAAGAGTGAAAAGCTGATATTTGGGAATACCTAGAAAGAAATAATTCATCAACAATAGAAATAGCCTAGATTATTTCAGAAGCTTTTTCCTCCAGTCTTCATGATAATTCAGTATGAAAAGCACTTGAAAAGTTATTGTTAAATATTATTGATATTATTTCCATTCAGAGGCAGCAATACTGCTTCAGTACCAAAGTTCCACTGTTCACATACGCAAAGTTTTACTATCCTACAAGGCAACATATCTGCGGTGTTTCTTACCTGGCAAAGAAAGAAAGAAGAAGTAACTGAGTTTCTGTCTTATTCCTGAATTCTTCTTGACAGTATATTGCATTATGAGCTGTACTCATTACATGCCACATGTATGATGCTTCCTAATGAGCTGCTCACTCTAGCCCACACATGCACCTTTCTCTTGATCTCCCGCTATACACTCTACACTCTTTGAGCCTCAAGTGCTGGAAAAAGGATGCACAAAAGATGGCTGATGATTTCACTGGTTACAGAAAATATTTGAATACTTTCTTTACTCCTAAGATTTTATTATTTTTTTTTCTGCAAGAATAATTGGAAGCCTAATGCTCCAATTCAAAACTTTTTTTCAGCAAACTGAAGTGGAGGTACTTTCATCAGGCAGCCCCTAATGCAGAAAGTAATTTTAAACAATACGTGGGAAAATTCTCTCTGCTAATAAAGCAATGTTTTTGCATAAATGGCCAAAAAAATGTCTGAATTCTTTCTATGTTAAATTTTTTAGACCCTGTACCTCAGATTCTCAGGCTTTGCAAACATAGCTAACCCTGTCATCATGCTGATGACAAGAATATTCTTTTAAGGATTTAATCTCTCCCACAGTACATTTAATTGTTTTTAGGTGTTTGTGCAAGTTATACAGATAGGCAAAGCTGAAAGTGTGTTTAGAGACTCAAGTAAAACTCTTAATTACATAAGTCACTATTGAATGCATGATTTAAACAGACAAATACAATTGTTAATCTAATCTTTTACAGTTATCTCAGTCCTGTAACAATGAAAAGCTAAATAATATTCAGACAAACATGTGTCCTTTCACTACAGAGACTACTGAGCACTAGGAAATACCTGGCACCCCTTGCTCCCTGGTACTGTTTTTTTTCCAACAACTAATTATTCTTGATCATTTGCATTTTGTGTGAAAAACTGTTTGAATTCATAAAAAAAAAAAAGAAAGAAAAGAGTTCTTTGCAAAGGATGTCTCAAAACTGAGCCTGTCCTGCCCTGTAGATTCAAATAAAAGACATAACAGTTACCTCTCTATGGCTCTAACCAAACAAGAAAACTCTACCTATCATATCAAGCTAGTAGGTTATAGACAGAGAAAATAAATCTAGCAGCTTAATCTCATTTATGAATCTACATAATTATAAATAATTGAATGAAGTTAAAAGGAGAAAATTTCAAATGAATGATAGAGTGCAGATCAATTCCCAAGTAAAGCAGTACACACCCAATGGCTTACCACAAATTAAATCTGACTGGAAAAAAAAACTCTAAAAAAAAATTACTCTTCTGGCAAGAAATAGAGGTGATGATCTAGCATCTCCTATGAGCCCATGATTAATTGCCAAAAAAGCCCTTTACATATTAATAACACTTTTTTTTTCTTCTCTTGAAATGTGCTTGGCTATTGAAAACAGAGATGTTTTCAAAGCTGTAATAAAAAATAGTAATATAAAAAAAAAAGTAGCCATCACCAAGGAAAGTATATTTCATAATTAAAAAGCCAGCTTTAGCCTCATTTCTAGTTTGGGGGTCAGCCTGGATGACACAAGTGGCCATTTCTGGCTGGGCTATCTACAAATACGTAATTGGAGTGTAAATTATTTTCACTATATAAATAGCTCTTGATGATATCACAATTTGTAAATAGTGCAGTTTGTTTTCCCAGAAGCAGCTTTGTGCTAGCTGACAGCTCTGAAAAGTTTTTGCATTTGATTATGCTATTTTCCTCTTTATAGCTCAATAGGAAATCACATGCCATGTGCCCAGTATGAATTGGGTCTGCTTTTCCAACTGCTCTGTTACATCCATGACACATAAGTGCCTTTAACATCCTTGGGTGAGAATGCAAGCTGCCTGCACACATACTTATTATTTTTAAGTCTTAATTTTTATATAGCTGCAATAGTGTATTTCACAGCTGGCTGATGAAGCACACTAGAATTATTTGGAATTCCTTAGTGCTCCTTAACAGGCAATTAAACTGAAAATTGAAATGACTGTATATGGTCAGGTGCATTTCTGCCACTGTATTACTCACACTGTTGCCGGCAGAATATTTAAAGACAGCTTGTACTACCATACGCTGGTGCAGCTGTGCTAATGGCTTTCCAAACTTCACTACTCAAACTTGCCCTAGAGAAGCCTTAACAATGCATCTGTTTACTAAGGTTTTTCCATTAACCTTTCCAGTATCATGGCATCTTTCTAACTTGTTTAGTGATTATAATAACAATATGCTATACAGTCTATATCAAAAGGTATTTAAATGCACACACAAAGTATTCTAGCAACCTTCTATACTTTTTGAGTAATAGAATAGTTTTGACAAATGGCTTGGAAGGAGAATATCCTTCTTTTCTATGTACAGAATACATTGAACTTAAATGTGTCACAGAAAAAGCTAGAAAATTCTGTGCTGAGATACCCCAGACACTGGCACAACATACAGTAAGATGAAATGGGATGAGTCTCTGGGGTAATGTGGTCCCTCAGAGAGAAATCATCTTCTGTTACCTTGTAAAAATTGCCTTTTCTTGAAAGACTTGGGAAATGTTATATCCACTTCCCTTCATCCTCAAGAAAAGACAAAACTGTTACTATTTCCCTGTCTGTTCCTTAGGCAAAAATACACAAGAACAAGAGCTTACCAAGAAGCCAGCCAGAAGGAATGGCATTTTACAGAAGGAAATGTAAGATAATATACATTCATACATAGCACTACATTCAATATAACCATTTTCTTCCTTGTGTGTAAAGCAAGGGAGAAGGAAAAAGGATACATAGAATTTATTTACCAATGTATTTTTAAAGTGAAGCTAAGTTATAGAAAAGTCTTCTAGAAATAATAAATATTCTCTATTATATGTATGTGGTGGGAGGTTTGAGAAATATCTGTAGAATCCAGCTGAGTTAGATGTCATCCAATTCTGTAAGACTTGTCATAGGGAAGAAATGGAAGCCCATATGCTGACATAACCGTGCAAACAAGTGAGGTGATCTCTGGGACAAAGTGAGTGCTGGTCATGGACAGAAACCTGCCTCTTTCAGAGGAGCAGCAACAGGCCCAGGTGGAGGGAGAAAGCAACTGTTTGAGATTCAAGCTCTAGATCACAAAGCCCAAGGAGCGCCTCCCTCCATGCATCTATGTTGCAGGGTTGGCAGGGCTGTCAGAAGAAGGGAGGAAAATGACCTGAATCTCAGTTACAGGAGTGAGAACTACGGCTCGGCAAAGTAAAACACAGCTGAAATAAGGACTAAAGCTATGATGTATCTGTTTGAAGTTTTGCTTCGAAGTTTCTGCACTGAAACTGCCATTGTTGAGGAATCGTATTATATTTGCTTATCTACACATGAAAGTCTTGTTAAGGTTAATGAGAATTCCTGTTAGCTAGGTGATAACAGATATTTTCATTATTAGTACAGAACCAAAATGTTTTCCCATGTTTCAGGATTAGAAAGCAGTAGGTGTCCTGAATTCTAGTTCTCTGAAAAACCCCACAAGAAGTTCATATATTTTGATCAGCAGCAATGTAGAAGACTTAGTTAATCATATTTTGATCTTAACTGCAACCCAGATTAATTGGAAATACAATAAAAATAGCCCATTTGAGAATAGAATGAGGCACTAAGCAGATAGATTTATCTTACCTTATTTTAGTTTCACACTGTACGTTTCTTATTATTTAGATCTAGATTCTTTCTAGATTATTTTTAAGCTGCACTATCAAATGGCACTTATCTAGGCATTTTAAAATCATACCAAGATAAAAGCCAATCTTTTTGTAATCAGTATGCAGAGAAGAAGAGAAGCAGTAGTAAAGCAGTTGCTGCATGTTTGCTGACAAAATATTTAATCCAAACATTTAATTTCAATCTGCCACTGTTCTCAGTTGGTATAATTACTTTAAGCAAATATCATGTAGGAAGGAGCAGAAAATAGTCTCAGCTACTGAAATGTAAATAATAAAACATAATCATAATTGAATGTTTAAAGCCATATAATTCCATTTTAGAATCATTTCTGTGGACTATTTTAAATGTCTAAGTGATTTTAAATTATTTCTGACATAATGGCTGATGATACTGCCTACACTGGCGAGCAGTGGAAAAGGTTTAATTCTCTCATCTGTTCATACACATCATACTTCAAAGGTACCACAGTGAAATTGCACTGCAGCCCATGGAAAACTGTAAACTTTGCTTTTCATCTCAATGTATATTAAAGCCAACACAAATTTAAGGCTATGATCAACACAATTTTTTGTGCTTTTAAATCAAATTAATATAAACAACTTCTGTCACTATTTTAAGCTTACTTGCAATCTGTTTAGCTCAGACATAGGGCAAAAGAGGCCCCAGTTTTTAGGGTAAAATTTTACTGCAAGTTTTCTGTTTTCTGGAAAACCAGGGACTTAAAAATACCACTTCACATCAAAAGCCACTTTGATTTTCTGCCGTAAGTTAACCAATCCATCAAAAGTCTTATGGCCCTACAAACTGCTATGAGTGTGAATAAGATTAATTTCATTGATGACTAATTCTTTTCTTGTGGTTTTCCACATTCTTGACTCTATTACAATGCCTGTCTATAACACTGATAGGATTTTAGACTCTGTTCTAGATGTTAATAGTTATAGTACCTAAATGCAATATCCAGCTGCAAACCAGATGCATGAGTCATTCAAAACAAACAAACAAACAAAAAAGCTTTCTCAAAAGGTTACTCTTTAATGATATTATCTAGTGACTAAAATTTACTTTTGTGCAGAGGTTCATCACAAAGGAGGAGCAGAACTCAAGTCCCTGGTTTGCAGACTGACTGGGGAAATTTAAATTTATCTGACTCTAAGGTTTTCACATTTTTTACAATTTGAAAAAAAAAAAAAGAAAAAGATAGAGAGAAGAAAAGGAAATGGTTTAATCACATATCCTAAACATAGGACAAAAATTGTTACAGGGGTCCGAAGGAACCGGGGCAAAGAACAGAAGAAGCTTTTGTTTGCTGCATTTAATCGAGTGCAGTATCTTTTAACAAAGGTCTGTACTATATATTAATTTTAAAGTTTAATCCCCAAAGTAACCTTCCTTTCGCACCACTGCTTTTCCTCTTCAAAGATAACCTCCACAACAGAAACAGGTAAGAGGGTCAATGTGGACTGCAGAAAACCATTGAAAATTAGTCCTCTTCTTCCTTGCAGCAGCTCAGGCCAGTCCATGGCACTTGCACTTCCTTGTAGACTGGGGTACAGAGGAGCCAAACTCAATACCTGCATACCCAGTTCCCAACCATACTACCAGTTTCTCAGTTCACCTAAACACATAGCACTGTTTGCATGTATAGGAAGTGAGAGAGAAAACATTTTTAGTAGTGGTGTTGAGAGGGAGGCATTTTCTTTTTCTTCTGTATATAACAAGAGCACAAGTTCATTCCAAAGCAAAATGATGGATGTCCTTCATTTGTTACTTAAAAACTCTACGAGCAGATGAGAGAATGCAAACCAGAGAGATTATCCCAGCCAACTAGAGAGAACAAGGAAAACAGAAACAATCCAGAAAAAAAGAAATGCTGCAAAGTGAACTAAGAAGGATCCAAAGACACTCTCAGAGCCATGTAATCGCTAACATAATTGCAACAATATTTCTTTGATGTGAAATTACAATTTTGTTTACTTCTTAAGCAGACTTGCTTGTATTACAGGTCAAGCATGTGTGTCAAAGCTGGCTGGCTTTTCAACAGTGATTTCTGTTACTTATCAGGTTTGTTTACGTGGCTAAACAGGTAGTGCTCATCTCTCCTTCCTAAACCTGGTACAAAATAAAAGCAGTGTAGCAGGGAGGAGGAAGGCACAAGCTGACAATGTGAGGCAGAGTTCTTTATTTATTGCTCCCAGCAGGTGTCAGATGCCGGCAGTTTCTTTACAACCATCAACACCCTGGGGCTTTTTAGTTCCACATATAAGACAAGGAAGATGGGGGATGGCAACTAACCTCAAGGGATTAGGTACCTGAATCCTATCCCAACTACTAGCAGACTCCAGCTGTGTTTAAATGTTTTTTGAAGAATTTCTGATGTTCAGTGGTTGTTGATTACTTCCAGATTTTAGTTCTACGCCAGTGGAGATCCACTGCAAAGAGTTTAGCAGTTGTTAAAAATTGCAATCGCACCAAAGAAATGTCTTCTTTAAAAACAGTTTCACAAATATTACATCAGTGTTTAAAAACAAAAGAAAAGGGAGAGATAAACCTACAGACTCTTCAGTGAAAGGGGAACCAAGCGAAGCATGGGAGAAGGGAGGAGAGAGGACAGGGAAGAGAGGGATCATATTAGCTTTAAGTCCTTCTCAAAATTTCCTTGTAAATGTTATGGTGATATTTTAATCTTCAGAGGGATAATTTCGATAAATGTTCTATTGACAACATTTCCTTTGTTCATTTTACCTAATTTAGACTTCAACCTGGGGCATGTCTGGGCCTTTCCTCCATCATTACATGTCAATATAAAAGAATGTGCATATTTAGATGCATCTTATCTTGGAGTAAGTTAGATAATATATAATTTGCATATTAGAAAATGAAATTGGAAGGTTTTTCAACACCCACCAAAAAAATCAATATCTGTTCTCAGATAAATACATCCTTTTAGTAAATCAGAGGACATCCAGTGACTTTCATGAACATAAGTTTGCTGAATCTGAGCTACTTAGTCCAAAAAACTACCAGTAATGTGTCACTTGAGTTTCCTTCAGCTTCTTAGGGAATTAAAAGAATTATCACCATATTTATACCTAAAGACTTCATTGTTTCATCAACAAAGGAGGCTGGTTAAGGAGATAAAAACCTTCAAAGAAATAGCGTAATGTATGTTAGTACCTTTCACATATTCTTCCACTGAGTTTAAGACAAGTTTTGAACACAACTAAGTGAAAGAGAAAGACTGCTTCCTTTGCAAGGCTGGATTGCTGGGGTGGTGGGGTTTTTTTTGTTTTTTATACATAATTTAAAACAGCAGCCAAGGCTAACCCAGACTTTCTTAACAGTAGATGAATTTAGAAGAATTGTTCTTCCTACCAGTTTTTTATTTTCAAGTAAAACTTAATTCATCAGAGAAAGCTCCTTCCCATGAAAACAGGAAGAGAAAAGGGGAGAGTGAGAAATGAAGAAAGAAAACAAAGAGAAATTACTGGAAGATGTTCTAATACTATGCTACACTCTTCAGCAACTGTGAAGATCCTTAAATTCTTGATAGTAAACCAAAAGCACATAAACTAACAATCACTTCATCTTCAGAAGTGCTCACCATGTTTGGATAGACATTATTCAATAGCAGAGTTCAATTCCAACTCGAACTTCTTTTAGTCTTGCAAATATCCAGATGCAAACCAATATATGAGTTTACATCTTTGTAGCAAGAACTGGGAAGCTACAAAAATAGATTATTTTAGCAGGTTATAACCTAAGCAGCAAAGACCAGATAGTAATACATATTCAGAGTACAAACCAGATAACATGTCTGTTTCACGGCACTGAGTTTTTTTGTAGCTCTTTGGCAGTGTAAATTGAACACAGGAATATATTTTAAATCTTTTCAGATCCAAGATGCAATGTAGGTGACTATACAGATTACAGATTCCCAATGCATCAGCAGCATTATTAACTATTATCTTATACAACATATGCATTAATTAGAGAAGAGTTGCTCAGATTCTCTGTAAAATAATTTTCTGATGGTGAGCTGTATTTTTAGCACTAACTGTTGTGGCAGCATGCAACACACCACAGCCAGCATTGTCCAAGAAAGGATTATTTCATTCCACTACATCAAATCATAACTGACTGTACTTCGTAGTACAAATGCAACCTTGTCATTGCAATTTGTCACACTTTTTTGTGTGCATTATAGCTCACTGAAGTCTCATCTTCTCTGCTGAATAGCCCAGTACCATATAAAACATGACACTATAACGAAAAAGGCAAGATCGCAACAAGGGAGATATTGGTCATTGCTTCCATTACAGAGCTAGCTGTCTCCCAGATTGTGCATGTTCTGGAACTGCATCCGGAGCTCAAGCAGGAGACAGCTTTGCTGCCGCCACCACACATCTGCTGCCACATTTGCCAATGTGCCTTGCTTTACTAAATCATCAGACAGTTCAGCAGCAGTTGCACATAAAATATCTGATGTCAACACTGCTTTCTGTTTAGTTATCCAAGAATCCAATGTACAACTCAAAACAACAAAACCCATATCCTCATGCTCATCCTCGTCCACCTTTTCTTTCAGTTAAAATCACCTCTGCAGTATCAAGAGCTGTTAAGTTCAAAATGAGAAGGCAGGATTAGTTAGGCCTCTTTGAATGGAAAGTGATGGAAGACAGCACACAACACAAAGTGTGAGGTGTCTGCTTCTTCTCAGGGGCTGCTTTCAAGTCCTGCCCAGCAGCCAGGCTGAAAATCCAGCCTCTATTATGCATGGGGTCAAATTATAACTGTGCTCGGGGTTGGCTGTTTAACCAGAACTCAGTTCTTGGTTTAACTTGCAGTCTAGGTGGATATTAAAACAGTGTAAAAACAATCTACAGCAAGTAAAAGGGTGGAAGTGGGGGGCTCCTTCGGATTTTCCCAAAGCTGTGAGACCCGCTCCAGTTCCCTGTCCTGCAGCTCTGTCCTGCTGTAATGCCTGATGCCACGCAGCTGCATTGCCTTGACCACTGTTTTTCATAATGGTGAGCACTGTCTCATTGTGCCATCATATTATCCTTGTTTTATCCATCCTCTGTGTACAAGTGTAAACCTTAGTCTTACACTGTAGGTTTTCCTGTGCAGTGACTTTGTTATACATTTGTAAAGTGCTTAACTTTGAGGCCATGGCCTAGAGATGCTACTCTTATAAAATTATAATAATAGGATGCAGGTTACTTAGAGGAAAGTGCATGAATTTTTCAAGCAGGTATGTGCAAATCAGGCTAAAAAACTCAAGAGTGAAAAATTCTCACTAGTTAGCAGATTAGGCGAAATACATAAGTGAGCGATTGATTATTGTACTATATCATTTTGAGAAATCTTTTAACAAGCTTCCCCACTCAAGAATTATTTCCATCTTGTTATCATGGAACCTAACTTGAAAGTTTCAATTTTGTGTAGGATATAAAAAAAATTCAGCCAGCACAGCAAAACAAGCAGGAAAACAAGCCATGCACAGCAGGGAAACATTTTAGACAAAACTGGAGTCTAATTCCTGCTATTTCTAACACATCTGATGAATGCATTTTCATACAGCAGCACAGTAGAGATTAAGATTACTTGAATCATAGGCAGAAAATATTTGGGGATAAAAAATTTTATTCACGTCCTACTGCCTCTTATTTTCTATCAAAACAATACATTTAACAGGTGCTTTCTATTGGTGAGAACTTCTCAATCCTCAAAATAAATTCAGATTCAGATCATACTCCTTGGCACATTTCTCAATACCCTTTGTGTGTAGAGCCAAATTTCAGCTCATTGTTAAAAGATGGATGTGTTATGATAACTCATTAAAGAACTTCATACATGCTCTGAATGATACAGGTAATTTGACCCAACATGCCAAGTTTTTCAAGACTCCCCCCTCCCTGCCTGCAGAGAGCTCCCCATTCCTTGGCAAATTCATAGAGTCTTGAGCTAATCACTTCAGTTATCTCTGAATCCATCACACAGTCTGCAAAGGACTTGTCAGGGCACTGTGTTTTCCTTCTTCATTCTGCCTCCTTTTAAGTTAGTAACAGCACTTTACAACAGATGAACATCAATTAATAGTAAATTACGACAGGATTCATGTGGGATCACATATTACAACCTCTTTGATGCCAAAACCTTTTACAATGATGAATGTTTTACAGTGAATACCAAACACATTTATAATGATTTTGCCATTTCCTGAAAAGTGTTGCCAATCTACCTTTGATTCCAAAGAAGCTGCACATCTTTATCTGCTCGAAAATACGAACTTTTGCTCATGAGATCTACACAAAGGCTCTTTTATGTAGGTCAAAGGATGCTTCCCCCATGCCCATTTAATATGTTTTCTGTGAAGTTCTCTGTGTTGCCCTTAGGGCCATGCACATGCTGGCGATATGCATGCAAGTTGCACAGCAAGTTCTTCCCCCTCCCCTCCCCAAATCATAATGTCTACAGTTCCATCTGCCCTGTAATGAAATCGTATGCCTCCATTTATTTTTCAAGCATTTTTAAGTGTCACACATACAGTAAACCACTGCTTTATGAATAGACCCCTAAGACAAGGACGCAGTTTACAAGGAACTTAGCGTTTAAGCTATTTTCATCTTGACAATGACTGACGTGTCTCTCAGAGAATATTATATATTTAGAGTACTTTTGAAGGTGCTGTACTTAAGAAACATGTCGCATCAACTGAATGAACTACTGAACTAAGTCTTAAATGTTTAAAGAAGGGTCAAAAAGGCATCTTGCTACAAAAGTGTACAACCTACACCTGACTAATATCAGAGCAGAAATCCACAAAATGAATAATTTTTGGGAGTTTTCTTTACATTTGAAAAAAAAATCTTATACTTTAACTCTGAGTATTTATCAAACATAGAACTGAAGTCTTAGCAAAGTAAAAGCCATATACAAGTCGGGGGGGGGGGAGGGGGGAAGTACACCACATTCTTCATAAGCTTCACGAGAATTTCCTCAACATACCCGTCTCCATTTATACAACAGATCAAGGAAGGCTAGAATCCAATTTCAAATCAAATAACCTCCATATCGATGTGTGGTGTAGTTGACAGTGCACTCTCATCAACTCTGTGCTTTCTGGTGGGTAATGTGCACAATATAACTTAGAGTAGCCATTTGGCAGAAAACTGCTGTAGTCAAATTGAAATAGCCTTTAGTATCTTGGTTAAAATGGAGAGCCATAATGTATGCTTGTCATTTGATGAAAAATAGTGCCTTTAAATTAAGAAAAAAAAAGAATTTCCCATGAAGATACAGCACAGCACAGTGACACAGATGTCAGGATCTTATTTAAAACTGTAAAGGCACAGTGCAGCACAAAGGCACAATTTGTTAAGAAACACAAGATCATGTGCCAGTAACCAGAGATTTGTTGTTGGATTCTTGTCATAGAGGTAGTGAGAAAATGTGAGTTACCTACAGATAATTACTTGTTTCTCAAGGGAAGTGACACCTTTAAGCTGATATTACAATACACAACAAACATGTATCTCACCAAAAGATGTAACAACCATATTTGATAACAATATAATGCACCATCATACATTTAAGAAAAGTACAGCTGTTTTCTAAGCAATGCATCTGTTGGTCCACATAATATAACAAATATAAACAAAAATTACTACCAAAAATGGATTAAGGATGAGATTTAAAACCAGTTAAGGTCATGGAAGAAATTTTCACTTTGCAGCAGTAGATTCTTCCAAGTTTTTTTGCTCAAATCACATGTCTAAATCAGCGCTCTGAAACACCAGTCTTAAATAATAACCTTAGTAATTTCAATTAGCTGAAATTATGTCTTTTCCTAAGCAAGCAGGAGGCTGGGCTAGTAGGTCAAGAACAGTGATTCCTTCCTTTTCTAGGTACTCATTAGGGCACACCTGAGCAGCCCATCCAGCTTTGGCTCTCTGGCACTAAAAGATGTTCAAGAATTTGAGTGGTCCAGCAGTGGCCACCAGCACATACAGGGACTCAGAGCTCATGGCCTGTGAGGACAGACTGAAGGGCCAGGGCTTGTTCAGGCTAGAAAGAAGGTGTCTTCAGGGGAACCTCACAGCTAGTGGGGAGGTTACAGGGGCTCTGGAGACAGGCTCCTCACTGAGTGTGAGGCAGAAGAATGAGAATCAAGGGTCACAGATTAAACCAGGAGACCAGACATAATGAAAAGAAAAATCATTAAAAGGATAATTAGGGACTGAAACAGGTTTCCCAGGGAAGCTGTGGAATTTCTGTCCTTGAGGAGTTTCACAGGCCAACCAACTTGAAGCCCCACAGCCAGTGTTGCTCCTACTTTGAGGTTGGACTGGACAACCTCCTGAGGTCTCCCTAGATCTGACCTAAATAAGAAGCCCAGCAATGCAGAGATAGTTGCCTTCTATTATGTGACAGCAGACATGTTAAGGAAACTAGAATGATAAAACCAAATGATAGCTACTTGTTTTGTTTGAGAATCAGCATTTATTGCTGAAATAAATCCTTTAAGAATTTTCTATGTTAACCACTTGCACTTTCCACTTTGCTAACAGTACTGGTATCAGAACATATGAAATTTGAAAATCTGTGTTAATTCAGTGAAAATCTGTGTTAATTCAATGCCATATGGCTGTGGGCATTCATCCAAGAAAATGGCATCTCAACAAATGATAAGAGGAGCTTTCCAGATTTGAAGGTTCAGTGGAGAATCCAGTTGACTGGTTGCTTAAAGGATAAATACCAGAGAGTGTCAGAAGTTAGTGAACCTCTTGCAGGTCCTGCCTCCCTGTCTTTCCTCTGGGAAAGGTCCTCCCTCACTTTGTATGGCAGCAGCAACTCCAGAAGTGTTTGCAGGGATTTTCAGTCTTCCCTGTCTCCCTAACACTCTCTGAGTTCTACTTCCAGCTCACTCAAAACAAGGACAGGAAAAATGTTTTCCAGAAATTTCCCCACCCGGGCTGCCGGAAAAGGAGCAAAACAACACTTTGCAACATTACTGGGAGAAATAACTGCTAACTGCCAGGAACAATCAGAAGAGTTGAAGGAAGAATGAATATTCCACAGTCTAAAATAGCATTTTATTTTGTCAATTATTAACATCAACCAATTGGAAGCATATTAGAAGCAGTCAGAATTTAAGTGAAGATCATGGACAGTATGATATTACCTTGCTTTTACTTTTCCCTGGTCGAGTTTAAAAAAGCTGCTTAAGAACACGTGAGCGAACGCTTAAGTTGGTGTACAGATAGGCACAGGAAAGAAATTATATGGTAAATCACTAAAACATGTGGAGTTCTTTTCAGATAAATAATTCTGTAACTGCATAGTAAATCTAATTAGAAAGTCTAACTGGAAATAAAACCCAAAATTATCTTATATGGTTTAGTGTGAGGTGTCCTTGCCCATGGCAGGGGGGTTGGAACTAGATGATCTTGAGGTCCTTTCCAATCTAACTATTCTATGATTCTATGATTCTATATCAAAACTGTACAAATACTATTTTACATAATATAGCAGAGTATCCAGAAAGCCTACAAATCCATATTCTGCCATCAGGAACAGCCAATGCGTCCTCCAACTGGATTTGATGGAATTAATTCACCATGTGAAAAATATCTCCTCTGCGCATCTGAAGGATGAGAACACTAGCTTAGCCATTTCATAAGAAAAGAATTCCCTTTGTGTGTTTTTGGTAAAGATACAGTATTACTCTATTATTATATTTTAGAATTTTGATTCTTGGCACCCTGTTGGAGGTATATGAACATTTTAAAGACTTCTCAGACTTTTCAAAGTTCATGTTCTTGTTTAAGCCTCTATAAGGTTTACTGATGGAGATATTTATCTGAATCAGTTTGTTCATTACTAATTGCAAGAGATGTTAAGAGATGAAATGTGTCTGTGATCTTAAATAAAAGCATTCTGTGCTGTTCACAGCTCACTAAAAGAGTCACATCAGACAAAGAAAATACATGATGAGAAGTCTCCAAAGAAAGTCCTCTGAGAAAAGTGGTGTTGGTAAGAACGTAAGTTGGTAAGAAAGTATGAATCAGCATCCAGAAGAAGAGGGTTGCTTGAATGCATTGTCACAACACCTAAATCCAAGATTCTGACCCTTCATAAAAATAAAACATCCTATAGATCTTTTCTTAATAACAGGAGGTAATCCATGATCTCCTGAACAAATTACATACAGAGAACTCCATACTTAACTAAATGTGAGCTGCAATATATCATTTCATAGCCTAAATATATGGAGTTTACATGAGGCCCAAATTCATGCTCTTGAACTCAATCTAATTTTCACTGGACAAATTGCAATTCTTGTTACTGATTTTAGTGATAACGTGACCTATTCATCTGAGAAAACTTAGTACACATCCTGGCCCATAGGCTTCCTCCTTACAGGAATAGTACAAATAGCAATAATAAAATAGGTAGGGAGACAATTATTACATAGCTATTCTATCTATAATACAGAATTAATTAAAATAATTGCGATCTTTTTCTACTTCCAGTTTTCTTCTAACTTACAATCAAAATCTAGGAAGCCTTTCAAGATGTGAATGAAAATTCGAAGTATGAAAACATAGATATTAAAAATAAAACAGATCATGAACTCTTACAAAACACATACTAACGAGGCTTCACAAATTTATATTTTTTACAAAAAATTGTTCTTTAACATACTGCAAACACTACCATAAAAATATTACAGTACTACAACTGTAAAATTATCTGCTGCATATTAGTTTTTAATAAAAATAATTAAAAGCAAAGCACAACTAGAAGCACTAAAGGAAAAACAAGACATTTCTATGCGTTTATCAAAAAGTAATATGGAGATATTCTTGTGTGAGAGAATATCTATACAACAGAAATTCTCTTAAAAGAGAGAAATGTCATTATAAATCCCAAACATTAGAACAGAATATAATTTGCATTACAGGGAGTGAGAAGAAACATTACCAGGTTCATAATTATTAGTTAGCATGTTAATAAAACACAACATTGAATAAAATTCAGTATGTTGGATTCACTGGGACTTAGGTACCCAAATCTTTCAAATGCAGCAGTAAATACAGAGATTCTATCAGGCAATGCTCTTATAGCAGCAGAGAGCGGAAAAAGGGAGAGGGGAACCTAAGCCTTGCTCTTTTTGCAGTATTTTTTATATTGTCTCAGCATTAATTGCAAGTTGAATTAAAACTGATTTTGTTGGCAATTCGTACAGGAGATAAAAAATAAATCATGCTTGTGTGGCCCTGTTCTTGAGACCAGCAAAGCTTAGGGGAGCATGCAACACTGCATGCGAAGCAATCACATACTATCTAGAGGATTCTCGTCTTTCAGGCTGTGTGAGGTACATGTGAAATTCCATTACAGAGTTTGCATCTCCATCATTTATTATCTACAGAGACAGACTGGCATTTTTTGCAATCGGGGAGGAAAATGCTGTGCGGATAACAACTCAATTATGTCTTCAAATTAAGTTTGAGAGAAAAGTTTGTGCACTACATAGTTCATCCAAGTATCTTTTTCAGAGGCCCCTAGGTCTGACAAAAAAAATTGTGAAAGGATATCACAAAACAGAGTGCAAATAAATATGAGCAATGCTAACAAAAGTGAAAGATACAATACATATTTTTGAAGTGTATTAGGTCACTACATGTCTTCCTTAGTAAAGAAACAGCTTCATTTAAGGGATTCCACTAAGACCTTAGGAGAACAGAAGCTTGGTAGAAGGGGAGTTTTCAGAGAGTGATGTCTTGTGCATCTGAGTCATGCAGTTTTCAAGCAGCACGTCCTCTTTAATTATCGTTCCAGAGCAGCAATCACAGAAACTTTAGAGTGTTATTGGGAAAAATCAGTGCAGTCTCATTTAACTGGAGCTCTAAGAAAACTTAAATTTTAATTTGGTACTTTCTTTCATGTAATATTTAAAGGGATAATGTTGGGTTTAGTTAAAACCAAAAATATTACTGTATTTACTTTCTTTTGTAAAAATAGCCCCAAAACAGCAGCTGGTGCCCTTCCTGAAAACACTTGTCACTGTCAGACAGGAACAACACACAGCTTCTAGGCTGGCTAGAAGTACTGTTGGATAACACAAATGTAATGAAAAAACAGATTTCTAAGAACTTGTCATTCTGCACAATTGCTTTGTACCCTGCTGCCAGCAGAGCCAGATTAGAAAAGATTGTACCCACTGGGATCCACTGGAGAGGGATCCCCACTGCACTGAACAGTTGTAGCTGTTCTGATGCCACCACTGACTCCATGGACTGAAGCAGTTTATTCTTACTATGAAAACTGTTGAAATGTCATGAAACTGGTCCATGCTCTAACACATACTAGAACAGAGACAGTAAATGCACTTTGCTGCTGCAAGTAGCCATCAGTTTCATTTTGGCGCTGTGTTACCTTGTGTTTTGCACTTGCATTTATCACTGACATACAAATAAGTGATATATGGAGCTGATCTTTTTAATGCAGGACAAAAGTAGAACCACAAGTCTGCCTGGCATGGGACAGCAGGGTCTATCAGCAGCAACATAGAATCATAGAATAGTTAGGGCTGGAAAGGACCTGAAGATCATCTAGTTCCAACCCCCCTGCCATGGGCAGGGATACCTCACACTAAACCATATCACCCAAGGCTTCATCCAGCCTGGCCTTGAACACTGCGAGGGATGGAGCATTCACAACCTTCCTGGGCATCCCATTCCAGCACCTCACGACGCTAACAGTAAAGAATTTCTTCCGTATATAACATAACTTCAAGAGTCTTGAAGGAGGAGTTTTCATTGCTGCTGTTTCCCTAAAATTTGTGAATGGGCAGGCAGGCAGCATCATTCCTTGCAAACAGCAGCTTCAAGTCCTGGTTCATCACTGGGCTAAGACTGGCTATTCCACCGACAGCAAATTTGCTACCTGCTCTGGAATCCTCCAATACCTGCATATAGGGAGTTAAGGGCAATACTATACTGGGGGAACAGAGCAGCAGACATCCCTGCTTCCATTTCCTACTGAATAGTCTGACAGAAATAAGCATATATGAGCTCAGAATTTGTAAAGCACTCCAGGAGAAGTAGATAATTTTCAACAGAGTAAAAAGAAAAAGCATTTTACGTGCTGTGCTAGACTCTTCTAATTCTTGGCTACTGTGTAGCTAAAGCTTGTTTATTAACACATCATCTGGTTGACTCCACATTCTAGTTAGTTGTCGTTAGTGAGAGGCTAACTAAGATTAAAGACTGGATTTTGACAGCTATGATTTGGTGTTTTGTTTTTGTGGGTTTTTTCCAGTTTCTTGTTTTGTTACGGGGTGTGTGTTTGGTTTTAGTTGTGGAGAGGTTTGAAAAGCTAGATGAAATGTGACATGCTTACTAGAGAAACTTTGATTTAGCCAGCAAGGAAGTGTGGCAAGGACTGTATCTGTTATATCACCGTGTGCTTTCTGTTTGGCTTTGGCAATAAGCAAATCAAAAAAGTAAAACATATTTATAATAACTGAAAGGAAAAGTATGAATAGAGAAATTACCATGCCAGTGAAAATTATCTGCTCTCACATTGTGAGACCAGCTGTTCTAGCCTTCATCGTTTGTACGTTTGCTGTATGAAGGGTGAATATACCCCATTATTGCAGCTGTGAGCAACCTAGCCTGACCTAAATGCCAAGAAATAAGCAAGTGAGAGTGAAGCATCAGTGGCAAATTGGAATCTAAGGCCTTTTGTGCTTGTTAAATGGTGGAATGATTATAATTGGAAAAAGTGATGTGCATTAGTTCTGAGTGAATGTACAAGAAATGACAAGCGTGTAACTTAATGATTACTTCACAACACCCAGGACTGCCTTCTAGTCTTGCACTGAGAGGCTCAGCCCTACAGCAGAGAAAACTGCATGTCTTCTCCTGCTATTCATGGGCATCCTCCACAGGTCACATGGAAATAACCCTGAAGTGATAAGTCTTGGTTTAGGAAATCTGCTGCTTAAGCTTGTGTAAGTCATTGTGACAGAGTGTTTTTTCTCCCTCCAAAACCCTTTATCTGTGTTAGTAGCAACTGGGCAGTGTCCATCTTTAAATGAAAACTTACACTCATTGTTTATTCTCACAGATAGCAAGTATATTAGCAAAACTGCTAATCAACATCTGTAAGATTTATTTGATTATGCAGCATAAAAAAACCCAAACACCAAAACCCAGAAACAAAACAGAAAAAGTTTATCCAAGCATACTACTGAATTATTTCAAGTGGATATGAAAATTAATACTTGATAACTATAGATTAATTAAATTTCTTTTAACATCTGGCAGAAATTATTTCCCAGGATATTAGAAATTCAGTACAATTAATTCTTCCTCATGTTAAAATAATTCCTGTCTAGGAAAAGTGTTCCACGTATTTCCTGGATGATAGGCATGTGCTTTATGGCAGGCTCATATAAAGATTCAGGGTTAAATGCTCAATGAAAATGTATAGTACATAAATCTACACAGAAAAGTAGCAGGAAAAGTGTCAAGAAGCAATCATCTCTAAAGTCAGTTTAGACAGGGGCCTTGTCACGGTCAGAGTTAAACAGGCTCTGTATAGGACTGAAATGTTGTCTGCATAAAGCCATCAGAACTGTGAAGTTTACCAGGAAACTGGAACTTCACAATTAAACAATATAGTTAAACACACCAATTGTAACTACTTTTCTTGAAGCTCTTGAAAGTCAGCATACCAAAAAGTACTCCACTGAAACTTTTTACTGATGTTTATATGCTACTTTAAACATGCTGGTTTTTAAAGGGGAAAAAAACCCATCCTCCCAAGAAATGCAGACTGGGTTTTCATTAAATGAAAGTTGGAATCCCTTTATACATCACTAGGTAGGGTCCACTGGAAGTTGATGTAAAAGCTTAGCCTAGAAAGTATTTTTTGTCTTGCTTTGATGGAATGTCTAAAGAACTTGTGTGGGTTCAAAAGTGAAGAGTACCCACTGCCTTCATACTACTTACTTCAGATACAATGACCTTTCAGCCTGAAGGTTCCCGGTTTTACCCTATGCCTTCTCATGCAATGTTTGGAAAGATGGAACATCAGGGAAAGAACTGTTCTCCCTCCTTCTCTTTCATTAGTAATATTCATTTGAATATGATTTACTATGGAAAAGATGTTAATAAGAAATGCTTTTTTACATTTATTAGTGGAGAGATGGTCTGACAGTTGGGAAGGAGAATGTATTATAAAGACGATAGTGCAGGTAATATCCTGTATATTGAGTCTAATCACCCATTTAAAGTTAAAACAGGAGTTGTTAAGAATATAGTGAATCACACTCTAATGATTAGTGATGAGAATCACCTAGATAATGAAATTGGTATTGAGAAACAGATTTTTCGGCAGGATGATTATCCTGCAAGATTGATTAAAAGGATAATTGTAGAACAATGTAACCTTTTCCGTAATTATGGCATTGAACTTGTTTAAAGCCATTTGTCAGAACAGTGTGGCTCTGCCATATCACAAAGTGACTGACCACTGATTAACATGATATTTATTATCTTCCAGGAAAGCGAGGTATTGCCACACCTGTACAAGGTGGTTTTAATATCTCTGCATCAAAAGTTAAGTATATAGTAAAACCACTGCAAGAAGTCAGAGCTATAAAATTCCATGTGGTTGCACATTTTCTGATTGCTGAATCTTGGGGATGAGTTTTCCATCCCTTTTACTGTGAGATCCCATGAGACTAACACTATAGCACTCTTTCACTTGTACTGGCATGTTTACAAGGCTAGACTGCTTTTCAACAGTTGGCACAGCAAAAGAAAATATCAGACAGCTTTAAAATTGTACTCAAAGAACTTCCAAAAGCAAAAGATCTGCAGCTGGAAATGCTGAAAGTTCCAGTGTTTCAGACCTAGCTGCAGAAAAAAACTGAGCAATTCTTTGAGTCTATGTTTCTTAATCTTTCAATGAGAAGAATTAAAAAGCTACAGTAAGACATTTCCTAAGATTTTAAACAATTTCCTGGCATTTCTTCACAACAACATGAAACCTTTCAACGTTTTAACTGTTCATTCAAATAATAAAATGTTAACATCGAGGAATCTTTTCATTACTAAGAATGATAAAGCTGGGCAGCAGCCTTCCCAGAGGAAACAAGTATGATGACATTGACACCAATGTGGAATACAGCATTCAAGGCACAGAAGCAAGATACCTAGTATCCATAAGACAGGACTTTTTCAGTCAATGTTTTAAGTTTACAGATAAGTTTCTCCCTTAGGTTTCCTATGACAGAAGTGCTTAGGTTTGCTAGTCTATGTGAGGACTTTTGGATGTACGAACCAGAACACGCAGCTTCGTACAAAACACTCACAGGATGTTTATGAGAAATAATCTGACAGATTATATAGCTGTGAGTTAAAATTCAACCAGAGTCACAGAGAAGGACCTCCAGCTAATCATGTAATCCAATCTCCTGTCTCAAGCAGACATACCAGCAACATCAGAACAAGCCAAGTTTCTCAGACCCCCACGAATGGAAATTCCCCTCATTTCTGGATAACCAGCACTTTTGGCATCCTCCTAGTGAAAGCATTTCAACCAAGAGCCTCTTCTTTAACTAATTACAAAGAGGAGTTTGACTCTCTTGTCTCTTAATAGGATGCTGCTGCTTTCCCTCTTGGTCTCCCGTTTGCCAGCCTAAACAAGCCCAGCCCCCTCAACCTCCCATCTTACGTCAAGTACAACAGGCCCTTTGCTTCGTTTAAGTCCTCTACTGGATCATCTCTTCTTTCTCAATATCCTTCTTACACAAGAGTAGCCCAAAACTGAATACCATACTCCATGTGTTGCCTAGCCTGTGCCAGGTACATAGAGATAACAATCTCCATCTACTATCCATGCTTCTCCTAATGTGGTCAAGGGTGTAGCTTACATTATTTATGACCCCCCACTGCTGCTATCCATCATATTCCCAGGGCTGTTATGCATTCAATTAGTATCCAAACCATACTGACACACTTAAGTTACTTCTCCTTGAGTGCAGAACCATTAAAAATTTTGAGGTTTCTGTCAGCCCAGTCTCCCAGTCCCTCAGTTTAACTCAACTGAAGCTCTGCTGTAGGGGATATTAACTTCCAACCCTCAGTGTTCTCTCTAAATTTGCTGGGGCTGAGTTTTACCTTATCATCCAGGTCACTAATGAAGGCGTTGAAGTCTACTAGCCCCAGTACTGACCCTTAAGGTTATATAGAGGTTTCATCTAAAAGTTTGATACAATGTTTGAATCATTCTATGAATCTATATTGTTACTTTTTCTTAAAATTGTAATTTGAGACAAACTGAACACTGTGGTATCATAAAGCACATTTTAAAATTAAAAAAAAAAGTGTCAAGAATCTATGGATTGATCAGTTGCAGAGTGATAGAAAGGAGAAATTCCTTGTTAACTGTATTTTGGCTAGACAGCCCTAACAATCAACAATGAAGTGGATTTCATTTATGAATTATGCTGTCCTCTTTAAGATGCTCAAATAGCATAAATACAATGCTTGGCAATAAGACTAATAATACATTACTGGGCTACTATATTTAAAAATTTTAGATACCACTCTGCTCTAATGTATTTCAATTCACATGTGAGTAGATTTGGTGGAGAGGAGCATATACAGGCTGAGTAGCTTTTCAGTCTCCTCATGTTCTTGTAGCCTGCAGAATAATAATTATGGGAATTGACCATCTGGTGGACATATGTAAGATTTGACTCAGCCCAGGGATAGGACGATAAGTGGCCTACTTCAGGTGAGTAACTGTAGCCCCTCTTATCTGCCTGAGGTAATGATGGATTCCTTCCCTCCTCAGGTGGCAGGCAATAGTCCATTAGGGGGCCAGCAAGAGGCTTTATTTATTTTAACTCACCTAGGGCTCTTGCATTCATTTGTAGAAGCCAGCGGCAGCAATTCCAGACACTAATGAGTAATGACATGGCAGGAGAAAATATATGGCACACAGTCAGTGTGTGGCTACGCACCATTTGATTATGTGCTGAGCTAAGAAGTAGGGAGCAGCCTGACAGCAGGGGCTCCTGCGAGACTTCCCACTGGAGCTGCCCAATGGATGCTGCTGGAGCACAAGCAGCCCCTGCACCGGGGAAAGCTACCAAACATGCTTGTGTTACAGAAGGGTAAAAGATGACATAGGTCAGCAGGAATCCAAAAGAAAAAATAAAAAGGCATATTGGCTCACACCTAATTATGGCCAAAGCACACCACTAATAGCCTCAATACAACCCATCAACTTCCCCCCTCACATTTGAACACAGAAAACCAATGAATAAAACAGGAAAAAAGTTATTTTTCAATACAACCCATTCCAGGCATGTGCCTTTTCTGACTCTACATTGGGAGTTTCCAGCACCATTTGGCAGAATGCAAAGGCACAACCTACTCCAGCATTCACAAAGAGAATTTCCAGAAGTTCTGGCTGCTGAAAGAGAGAACTCTAAGATACTTGGTAGTGGAGGCTGAATTAAAACTCAGGCAAGGTAGCCTTTTTGCTTATATTACTTTGTGTGATTCATATTTATAATGATTCCCTCCTGCTGAAATGGCCTGGCTGCCTGTTGTTTTTGCTCAGTCATCTCCATCAGTTTTACAGATGGATTTTGCTGGAGTGGGAGAATTAGAGCAAAACCATGACTGTTATTGTTTCACAGCTGATGAAGAGCAACAGTAGAAAAGTAGTTAAGAAATCTTATTTGTTGTCATCTTAACTGTGTGAAATTTTACACATCTAACACCAACAGTGGGCAAATCCCTGCCTTAAGATTTTCATTATGTTTCTCAAGGGACGACTGATATTACTTGGTTTTCACTCATTCAGGGTATCAGCTTCAAAGGCTAAAATACAATGGAGCTTCCCCGAATTTTCTCTGTGTAGACACAGATAGCTCTCTGCAAAGACTATAGCACAAAAAAGAGAGAGATCCATAAAACTGACATTTCTTTTTTTAAAACGTGTGTGTGCCAATGGAGATTCATTTCTCCTGAAGCAGATGTGTGAAAAATACTGCACATCTTTTGTAGAACAACAGTAAGAATTAATTTCAAAGCTCTGACAGATCTAAAAAACCTTAATATTACAATTTAAGGAAAAATCATCCAACAGCAGTTTCAGACAATGTGAAAAAATACACAGCACATATTTGGGCTAAAGATCTTATACTGCTTTACAACTTCGGTTCTATTGTCACTTATAATAAAATCAGGGGGAAAGACCTTGAGAGATAAGCTGCTTATTTATTTGTTCCTGAAGCTTTGATAGCATGTAGGTTGCTGTGTGATCTTTATAAACTCAGAGGTGCTAAGCGCAGCTTGTTTTTGAAAGTCAGTGCCAGCAAGAGACAGACTTTTTGTAATAACACCCAGTGAGCTGTGGCACTTGTATACTCATGTATTTGTCTGTGCCAAATCCTTACCTAGTCTACATTAACAGAGTCCTTTTGAATTCATGCTGGGGATCTGGCCCAGGATCTGTTTCTTGAATGTTTATATTCAACTAGGAGAGAGATACTTGAGAGGATATTTCTCCTCCTCACACCAACCAAACAACTCTAAATACCTTTAAAAATAGAAACAAAGTAGCAATTTCTTCCTTTCCCCAAATCTTACAGGACAGTCTGATCAGATGAGAAAATAGTGAAAATAGGGAATTCTTTGTCTCTCCATTTTTTTAAGGATCCAAAGGAACAGGTAGATGTTCTAAGAGGAAATTATTGAGAAAAAGAGTCAAAGAAATGAATTTGTTGATTGCCCTAACTCCATATGCAAACTGACCTCAGTTAACCCACACTCTCAAAAAGGAAACACTACTTTAAAATAAGTCCTGCAATAATCCTCACCAGCAACATACACAGAATCACGTGTAAGACTTATTTGAAAAAAAGGGAACTGGGGTAAACTTCTTGCATTACCCTACTTTATTGCTGATTTGTAGTGTGTGTGTGAAGATGATTCAGATGCAGAAATCTGAAAACAATCTGACACCTGAGCCAGTTTTCCCTCTCCCAGGATAGGTCCCGTAGCCCAAGGGAGCTCTCCCTTGACTCTGGTTTTGTCCTGCTGGAGGGTTATGACATGATGCTAGAAAAATCTCAGTCTTGCAGAAGGTTATTATCTTACAGGAAGGGGTGATGCCAAACTGCTACCACTAGTCTGTAGAGAATTCAGTGGTATGACGAGCTGTAATGACTGGGAAGGTTAGGAATACCACAGCCTAACATATGCCTTTTTCAATGGCCCCATTTTTCCACTTTTGTCCCCATTTTTTACTTTTTCCACTGTGTTGCATTCTGAACTCCTTTACATTCCAAATACATGATATTCATGGTTGAAGCAACCCAAGCAACAGGTGAACTACAGAGCAGTACTCTGTATGTACCAAAGGCAGTTTGATACACAGTACCCTGGAGGCTGTTAATCTTTTCCTTCCTGTCCTATGAGTAAAAAAGTGATTTAGTTGTATAGTAGAATGCAGAAAGGAAAGCACTTATATTGATGACATCAAGCGTGAGTATAAACGCACATCAGCCACTGTTTCTGCTTTAAAATTCTTTTTTTCTTTTTTTTTTTTATTCTGTTGACAGGGTAATATTTTCTTGTTTTTCTTTTGTTTGCAAGTCTGTGATAGATTTCACAACAATAAAGCAGTCCTATAGCACTTTTTATAGCCAATGAATTGAAGAAAATGGGGGGTCTTGTCCATTACTTCAAGTCCAGAGTACTGACAGAACAGCAAGTATGGGAGAGCAAGTATGAAGAAAACTACACTCCATAATACAGAAAACTTTCTGCAACACCCCATAAAAAAGAAAACTAGCTATCCACATAGGTGCACAAGAATTTCCTACTGAACAACACCCATAGTACATTTACGTTCACTATGCCATCTCCCATATATGCTGAAGGAGATATGAAATGTACAGATATGACTTCTAGAGAAAATTCCTCCAAAATCCAGCCTGCAAATTCTGCATTTTATGTCCCGAAGTTTTTGTTTCACTGTCTTACTTTCTATTATAAACTTGGGTGGTCTGTTGTACATGTAAATAAATATTCATTTCCTAGCAGTGGCAATGAATTCCACGGCTTCATATTTTTTCAACAAACATTTCCTCATGTTTTAAGTTTTCTATTGTTCATTCTGAATATTCCCTTCATGTTATGACAGACTCTCCAAACAAAAGTATACAACCCAGAGGATGATCAACAACTAATGCTTATCTCTCAGCAGTGGCTATTGCCCTCACAAACTGTCAGGCAAGTAGAATAAAATACAAAAATCACCAAAAGGATATTGTTAATATTTCAAAATCTAATGTCAGAGAAAGTATGGTTAGCCAGTCTGTGCATGCTTTTTACAAACTTATTTAGAAATAAGTATATTAAAGAGATTGTTTGACTCTTTTCTTTCAGAGTTAAACTCAGCATGACCATGTGTGAAATGATCTATTGGATTTCAGAGTTAAGAATCACACATGGCTTGTATTGCCACAGTTTAAAACTTCCTATGATTCAAAATATGTCTACACTATTCCTAAAGAAATACTTGAACTAGATTACAACTTGCTTGTTTGGTGCAGGTAGCACAAAACCTACCTGAGAAGCTGGATGAAGGCTTGAGCTTTGTACCAGATGAGAAAAACTCTGTGTTGTCAGACCTAACAGCAGGGCCTGGGCTACTTTACCTGAAACTGAGCCCAGGGTGGGTGAATATATCTGAGCTACTTCTTTAATGTGACATCAGACTACCTTACATGAGCCCTATGTATAAATAATTGTTAAGGTACTGAAATAACACATGAAATGTGTTATTGCCTGTGTATAGATATGCATACTTCAGAAAACAAGTTTTTCTTAATATTCAGCACATTTCTTTTTTGACCCAAATAGAGTTAGTTCTTAGCGATATTTTGTGGGGCAGTTTGAGGGGTTTTTTTGTGTAGGTGGGATGTTTGGGATTTGTTTGTTTGTTTGTTTTCTCTGTGTGTTTTTTTTCTTTCTTTTATTAATTTTGCTTCCCTGTCACAACTTTCAGGATTTAGGTGAAAACAAAACAAACAAAACAATCAAAAAACCAAAACACTCCCTTCCAGAAGATGTTCCTGAGTATGTTTTGCTTTCTACCTAGTTTTGTCAAAAAGCATAATATTCTAGAATAAACTACGAGTACCTACATATTCTCTAATACAGTACTAATCCCACCTATTTGAGATCCAAATCTTTCAAAAGTGGCAAAGATCCAGAATAAAGGACATAAATAACTTCAGTAAATAATTTGGCCATAATAACTTAAAATGTTGCAAGTTCGTAACTCATCTAGTGAGAAAAAAAATCAGATAAACCCACTTTTACAACTCTCCTTCAAGAAGTATTAATTATATTTTCTAACAAAACAAAAGGAACAGCAGCATTTCTTATTTAAACATATTACTTACATACTGTAACCTAGAATCAAATTAGTAGTAATTGAACTGACTGAATACTGCATCCACTAAAATGGCTATGCTTAAAATAGCTTATATCAGACTGACAATGCATCTTCACTCACTTGTGCTCTCTCAAGGAATATTTATTGTACAAAATTATATATGAGAACAAAACAAACAAAAAATAATTCTTTTCACTTCCTGAAGTGCTGTCAAAATACAACAAGTAAGATTTCAAAGATTTTCTTGGGACCCATTTTGCAGTTTATAGAATAGTATCCCTTGTGTTTCAGAAAATGGCAACTGCACCTGGCATGGGATGTTAGAAAAAAAATACGTAAAAGATACTGACATACTCATTCTGACCTGTGTTGTGCATTTCTTCAGCAGGCTTCAATGAAATTTGATATGGAGAAGCTACTTTAAGATGAAAAGGCCTTGAAATAAATAATGCATGTAAATTTCATATTTTACAGTAATGGAAAATGCAAAAGTATTTGCATTTTATTTTATAAAACTAAGAGCTATTAATAATATTTTTTTCAATACATGAAATGAGAATAGACCATTGTCTCTCTTCTTTTCTACCACTTGTATTCATCTCTCCATCAAAATTTAGAGGAGTAAGATTAGATATCAGATGGCCTTCTCCAGACAGAACAATGAATACGACACAATTAATTAATAATTCATTAGACTACGATATGATTAAAGGTGAACTAGAATAACAACAGTCTTTAAGTCTCTCCATTGTAAATCAAGTGATTTCCAGGAATAAAAAAAAAAAAATTAAAGTTTAAAGACCTTCAACAATAATTGCAAGAAATAACTTTTCAACATTTGTAAAACCAAAAAATAGAATGCCAAAGATAACACAAGTATAAAAGGTAAGATTGCCATTAATTTAAGATTATGTGGTATTTAAAAGCCCTTTCAAATATCATTTATACACAAAAATCTCTCTTATGTTAATACATAAACTTAGGAGGCCTGAGTCGTATTTTTCACAGACTACTTGAGAAACACAAGAAAATCGTCTAACATCTCTTGTGCTTCCATTTCTAGTTTCTTAACTTAAAATGAGGATGATACCTAAGTGCTACCTTTACAAAGGTGGTAGGAGGGTTAGATAAGTACCATCTATAAAGCCCTTTGAGATCCTGAGATGAAAAGCTCTGTAAAAACGCAAGAAAAGTTGTATAACAAGTGCAATATTATCACTGTAGTTCTTACTATGTTTATTTGTTTACTGTACTCCAGAGAATGTAATAATTCTGAAGAGATTTACATTTGAACTTTGTAAGAATTCTATCTGTCTTTAGAATTGCTTTTAAGGGCTTTGTAGAGGAAAGGCAAATGCTCACAAAAGCACACTCAAATCTTTCCAAGGATCCCATCCTGCAAGATATTCAGTGTCTCTTGAGTAGCACAGAGCACTCAGCTGACTGCACTCATCGCATTGCAAAATTGGGCCTTGGATTTCAGGTACCAGAATTGCTATGAACAAGAATCCCAGCAGAGAAATAAACAAAATTGTACATTTCTCTTTCAGTTGCTTGTTAGACTCTCGTGGATTAGGTGAGCAGATACAGAGTCCTCTGGCTTTGTGCTCAGCCAAATACTGAGGTACTCAGCAAAGTACAAAAAGCAGGTCTTTGTACTGCCATTGATGCTGCAACTGGCATGGAGAAAAAAGTGCCCACCATACATGTCACTGGAAGTATTTTTTTCATTGCTGGACATTTTGGACAGATTGAACTGTAAGGACATTTAAACAGTTCTATGTGGCCTTTTAATGCTATTCCTATCCTGAAGAATGAAAGCGTGGAAAGTGGGACATGGATAAGAAGGAAGGATGGATAAGTAGGAAAGGAAGCTAGCATCAACTGGAACATAAGAAAAAGAGTATCAAAACTTTTCTGAAAGGAATTTCTATTTTAGAGCCTATTCTGCTAACCTTTGACCAGATATTTCCTGAGACAGCAACAGAAGCAAAATGTCTTTAAAAAACACCCTAACTGGAGCAGTTATGGGGAAGGAAGAAAAATGCTATTTTTGGTCTTGAGAGGGAATCTCCAAGACACTTTGCATACTGTGAATATAATTTCTCCAAGTTTTACTTAAAGACAAAATTGTGCATTTCGAAGGTTCAGTGAATCGACATAATTGACAGGCTTTATTTTCTCCTCCATTTCCATGGAGAATGAGGTTATTTTGAAATAATTGAAATATATGTATAACAATCTTCTGATTGTGCAGAAAAAAAACTGTAGATTGTCTTCTGAATTTTCTCTTCAAAAATATCTTTGAGACAAACGCTACGTATCTTGGAAAAGTAGTTGCATCTGAAGGTAATGTCCATACTCAGAGCAAAATCTAGGACAAGGTGAATGTCTGTCACCCAGAGGATCAGGGAAGATGGGCAAAAGGTGTCTGAGTGGCATGCTTGGTTTGGGGTTGGGTATTTTTTTGTTTTGCTTTGTTTTCTTCCTCCATTATTCACACGTGCAAGACCGTATTTCTATGTCCTAGGGCAGTCCAAGAAACTGGGAAAAAGTTTCTTGCCACCCTTGAACTGAATTCTAGGCCTTGAGGGTGTTCACCAGTAAGGAAAATTCTCTTTAGTGTAGTCTTGGGTCAACAATGCCCTAATTCAAGCCTTCTACATCATTCTCTGTTTATCTTGGTGGATCAAGGATGTATGAAGTAAATGAAGTTTGCAACAGGCAGTAAAATTAAAAAAATGGTCATTGCTCAAGTTTTACTACTATAAAATTGCTATTAAAAATTGAATTTTTAAAAATAACTAGTAACTTTATTACACTTCATGGTTGCTGCAAGGTCACTGACTTGCTATAGTCCTCCTTTGCTTCTTTCAGACATACCTTTGGTAAGCAATTGCTTCCTAAAATCCACTACTTTGCTGCAAGTAATTTTTTATACATCTTCATGGTCATTTTGTGCCCATATGTTCTCATGTCATGGTGAGAAAAAATAAGAAAAATATACAGGGGAAAAAAGGGGGGGGAAGAAAATCCAACAACCTTATACTGGTTTTCTTTATTTCATTAGGATATAGATGATAGTGAAAAAAAAAAAATGGAATGTGAAGTTATTCCAGAAAGTCAAGAAACACTATTCAGTCAGTAAATCAGGAAGATACGTAGCCAGGTGCATGGTGTCATGCCTGTACTAACATGAAACTTCTGCAGTGAAAACTAGCAATATTGTTAAGTACGTCCTTAAAATTAGAAGCATTCATATTTGTGGAATTTATATGTGGTTAAAGTGTCTGATTTAAAAAAAAATATATAGTTGACAATAACAGAGTAATTACAGTCACAGCTCCAATCTGGCTGTATAAATCATCATGATTCAACCTACAGTAGTAATAAAAATAAATGATATTGGTTTTGGTCCATTACTGCTAATCTAATAAAATATAATGAATTAAAAAAAAATCCTGAGTGAAATAGTCCCATAAAAATAACAATTTACTAACGGCTTTTTAACAACTTATGAGAATGCAATACAAGAAGAATTGTATTTTTAATTAAAATAACCTTTTGGTAAGAAATTTATTTTATTCTAGTTCTCATAATAATTTTGTTCAACATGTGTTTCTCTCAGGGACAGCCTCTTCTCTATAATTCACATTTCACTGACTACTAGATGAGACAGAAAAGGGAGTTTATTGACACAAAAATTTAATGAACAAGATTAATTCCAAGAAAAAGTTATAGTATCAGGTGCAATGATACTAAGTAAGGTGAGAAGATAAAGAAAAGTGAAATGCACATATAAAATATCCCAAAGCAAGTTTCTCCTCTATACATCTCTCTGTAGTAGGTTGCCTGCCCACTACTGTTACCTTTCCATGTCCTACCAGGAGAAAACCACTTTATTTTCCCCACCAAACATAGCAACTACATGAAATCAGTGTATAGCTCTTTCAAAAGAACTATAGAAGTCTTTCACACTAACTAGATCCATTAACTCTCTGTTGTGATAGAAACTTTGCAGGCACCTTCATGTGTTATAGTACCTGCTTTAGGTGAGATTACTTATTCAAATGCTTTCTTTAAATCCTACATCAGGCCAAACCACCTGAACCCATCTGTTTCATGAACAGCACATTGGCCTTATCATTGGCCATATCAGTGTAAAAGAAGGAAGAACTGTGCCCAGATATAGTCAACCAGAGCTTTGCACCAACTTCAGCAAGGCTGTTTAGCTAAGAATCAAGCCCTCCATTCCTGGTGCTGGCAGGAGTAGACCAGATTGTAAATCTCTAAAAAAATATTTAAGTTAAACCCTAAAGGCTTTCCCACTCAATACATTCTCAAATGCTGGAAACAGAGTGTTCAGTTACATTGGAAAGAAGTTTGCAATTTGCCTTTCTAATGTTTCTTTCTAAATCATCTCACTGTTACAAGAAACAGGTTTTATTTTATCTACATGTCAAGACTCCACTTAAGTATTCCAGAAGCACATAATTGTGCTTTGAACATAAGTGGAAGTTTACTAAAGTAAAATCTGTAGAAATAGCTCCAAAATATAAGTATTCATTTTTTGCCGAATTCTGGTCACAAAACCAGAAATCACAGGTGATAATCCAAGCTCCCAGTGGGAAAGTATATTATGAATTACTTCGACATTTAGTAAATCACTGCTATCTGGTGATGTAATGTGCACTCAGTAAACATTACTAATGTTGTTAATAAAAAAATCAAAATAGTTGACAAATTTTTGGTTAAAGAACATATAGTCTAATAAGCTTATATTGTGGATAGATGCCAAAATCTCTGTGGGTCTGCAGAACAGAAAACCACAAAAGCACCAGAGCATTTAGAATTAGTTGGAGACTTAAATTTTTGTAAAGCAAATGAATTGCTCTTTTCCTGCAAGGAAAGATTTAGGAAACCTCCGGATTAAGCTAAAGCAGAGGATCAGCCTGCACTCTGTAACCACAGATTTCTACATGTCTGGAACAAGTTATTTCCCAGTCCCTCACTGACACCTAGTAAAAGATGAGGGAAAGATCACCAAATAGCAGAAAGGGGAATAAAAGCAAGTGTTTAGGAGACAGTAAGAAATCTAAGCCAATGTAACAGGCCAACCCTTGCAGACCTCAGCAAAATCTCTCTCACTGCCAGATGATGCGCATGCAGGACTGGACAGCAAACTCCTGGTACCCATTAGTACCAGAAGCAGTTTCATTACATCTGTCATGGTAAACGGTATCATGCTTTGATTTCCAAAAGGACAAAAGCAGCATAAAAATTCTTCAAATATTCTGCATGAGGGAGAGAAAAACATTCCTCAAACATTTACTGAAAGATTCAAAGTTAAAATGACAGATACCACATTCAGCTGGCCATTGTAATAACTGCTGTATGGCATGTATACCATGTATGAAACATCAGGGAATTGACTAACGGTGGAGCAGTTAACTCTCTACAGACTCTAAATACTTTGATAATCCTGGGTAAAGCTTTTAGAAGGAAGAGCAGGATTTTCAAGGACTGTAACTATCATTCAGTAACATATGTCCCATCTGCATTTTTTCTTATGAATAGTAAGGTATCAAAATTTATCAAGGGCATGCACCATTAGATTTTGAAGGCAAATTCTCTCAAACATCTCACACTGATTTTACAGATATGTGGACAATGCACGTAGCACGAGAATCCAAATTTTTGCATGCTCAGAAATGCCCTCATATCTTAGCAGTAAACTACAGTCTACAAAACCACAGCATATTCCGGGTATATGAACACTTACTTTGCTGTTTAATAGAGATAACAGAAGTGTTGGAAGCAACAGGATCAAGGGAATTAGAGGAAATGCTCATTAAAACAAATTTAAAAGGCCTAATGATTAAAATATTGATTAATTAGCCAAACATTGATTAACAGTCACACTTTATCAACTACAAAGGTTCTAATTACTGCACCATTATTCCATAGATTGACCTGTTCTCTTTTGTCACTTGTGATGAAGAACAATTTTTATTAAGTGGGTTTTGGATTTTTGACCTGTAAAATTTTAATAGGGAGTACAGGGAGGGTGTTGTGTGTGGTTTGGCATTTTAGTCACTGAGGGACCCATAGTTACTGTCTCTACTTAACCAAAGGTACAGAAGTGCAAGAGGAATGCGAATACTCAGGGATTACACACACACCCCAATCATGAGAGGGAGATGCATTTGGAACTCTTCTAATTCTGCTTCAAATAAAAGGAGAAACTGTATGATGCCAAAATGCACTGAATAGCAACAAAATGCTTAAATGGGCCACCAGGATATTCACCAGTCAAATCCTATTTGCCAAGATACACAATAATTTAATGGGGAAGTATAAAATGAGATTATAATATAAAGTGTATAATATAAAATGATTAAAATATAAAATGTACCTACTCCAAAGTAACTCAGCCTACCCTGTAGATGCAGCCATTTCACCAAGAACAAATAAAATAAATAAAATATAAAATAAAATTAAAATAAAATAAAATAAAGAGGCAGCAATCAGGGTCAAAGAGCAGTTATAGTAGCTTGTCTACCAAATATTTCCTGCTACAGCAAGCTGAGTCTCAGAAAACTGCCTCACATTTGAAAAATATTCTCCAGAAAATTTATGAACGCCTCATAGAAGACTATCTTGCTGATTTCAATAACTGTCCATTTAAATCTGTTGATGTAGCGTTTAAACCTTGCTTCACAAAGGAAAAAGGCTAATATACACATGGGGTTACACTCTCCATATAACTGTCTGAAAGTGATGGTCTGGATTTACTCCTGATGAGATCAGCTCTAAGGCCAGGAAGCAGATTTATAGTGTGAACATAAATGAGCATGAAGGAGGGAGAACTTTTTGATCATACATATGCTTGTCAGGCGAAATGTGCTCAAGACCTCATTGCCAAATAAGCAACAGCAAGAAAGTCCTCTGCAGCCAGTGGCAAATGACACAAATGACACGAGGAGGACAACTCTGAACAGATGCACCAGGCTGACAGGTTTGATAGCCAAACCCTGGTAAAGGGCCAGGGAGAAACTGGCACTCAGGTGCTAACACTGGGGCTGGGCTGTATTTCCTTCAGGCTAAACTCACAGAGGGGCAACAGTTTAGAAATAGCTATATCATTCTTGAACAGCGTAAAGGAAAAAGAGAAGCTAGTGCCATGCCAAGGTCTGAAATATCCTACTGCCTCAGCTTCTGCATATTGAGGAAATAAGTGCTTCACACAGATAGTGGTACTCGACAGCAACTGAAGGGATTAACACTGTAGTAAACAGGTAGATGTCCTTGGCCTTTCCACTCCATCCTTCTGTTACACTGTCTATTTTAACCAAAACAATTCCTTTACTTCTACCCTCCACATCAGCAAAATAAAAACTATTTCATTTCCATTATACACCATATGGTCTCCTGATTTGCCTTCTTGAATTTTTACACCAGAAAAAGCCGTTACATTTATAATACAATTATAACTTAAATGCACAAAGGCAGTTTACAGCATAATCAGACAAGACTGCCTGTGTGTTATGCCGCTATGCCAAGGTTTATGGGTTTCCTCAGGTTATTCAATGAGAAGGGGAAAAAAAATTAAAAAAAAAAAAAGTAAAAGCTTTCCACCATGTTCTTTAGAATCCACCTTCCTCCCTGCACTTATACATACCCAAGCTTGCATAAGTACAATAAAAGATTCCATGTAAGACCAGAGTTTTTTACGGTAACAGAATCAGAAACCTCCTGTACTTAAGCAAAGTTACAGTGCTCTTCAATCCTTCCAGAAGCGACACCAAGCAGCACAGGAGTTTGATGCCTACGATAGCACAGGTCAAATCACAGACTTGCTTTCAGTGTTGCAGGTGGAGACCAGACTCAGTTGTGGTAGGCAATGTCACCAGACTGGAGAATGGTCCTGAGGCACCATGAAAAGGTTCACCTCAGCAGAGTCCCCCCAGGCCTCCCAGTCAGCCCCGGTAGGCATGATGCTCAGGTCACTCCCTCCACACAGGTCTTCTCAGCTCGCTTCATAACCATGCCCAAGACTGAGGCAAACCAGCATCTTTGTGAAGTTCACAGCATTGCACAACCACTTATGACTTGCCTTTTTCCCTTCAGGGTACCACTTCCCAAGGTTACTGTTACTTCATGTAAGGATAGTTTTGTGTGTGTGTGTGTTATTGCTTTTAGACTTTGAGAAAGCAGCAGAATGATTTGCCCTGGCAGTGATGCAGCTCTTCTTTGCACTAAGAACACAAGAATATGATCCTAACTGAAAAGAAACACAATAAAACAAGGGTTTAACAAAGCATCCCTTTGCCATCACAACAGGATTTGCAGTCCCATAAGGTTGATTTTATTGTAACAACAAAGTGCAACTATTGCTTCAGTGTCACAGCAAATAACCAGAGTCACACATGTGCAATATTAAAAACTTTAATCCCACATTTAATGGAATATTTCCTGCTACAGGTAGCTCCAACATACAAGCCTTTACAGAGTTTTTGCAAGCTGTTACAGTATACTGAATGTTTACTAAATTTAAGATAATACTAATGCACCAGTGAAACACAGAAAACCTGTAGCGAGCAACCAGCAAGACAACTTGTATTGGTTGTTTCTGAGGGCAATAGAGAGGGCTGTAAAAAAATGCCTTAATAACAAGGAAACATTTGATCACCATTAGTAGTGAGAAAACCTTTGTAAGATCTAAATTACAGATTAACTTCTTTACACAACCTTGGCTATCTACTGCTAAGAATTTTACTTCCCTTTACATCTTTTGCTGTCCCATGCCCCAAGAGTACAGTCTTTGTATTCTTTACCTTATGATTTTTCAAGATCACCTATTCTCCTGCTCTCCTATTTAGCAAATGCCTTCCTAATTAAATAAATTCTTCTCTTTCCCTCCACCCCTAAAACACTATTAACAATGAAATGCTAGTAATGTGAACAGTAAGTACTTTAAGGCAGAACCTACTTTATGTTTAAATGTTTAGTCCAAAATATAACATTCTTGTGTGATTCTTAGGTACTATTGCTAAATATGACACTAATGATGGTGATGCTTCAACACTAACAACAGTAATTCTTCTACAAATGTGTTAGTTTTCTATGCTAAGATGTATTTCCTGTCCAAACCCACTCAACAGTATCTTATTATGAACGTTATTGGTGCTATTTTTGAAAAGTGTAAATGATACTGACTTACCCAATCTAACAGATAATAAAATACATATTCCTAACCATAATTCACAGGCTGTCATTGATTTCAGACAAATTGCACTTAAAAATGTAAATCAAGGCAGCTCTACTGGTTTAATTCAGAGCAATTAATTTACAAGCAAATAACATAATCAGTGAATTGTTCAGCCACAGTTAGAATCAGTCTCTTAAACTCATGTTGGAATCTACAATACTTTAGAAAACCCTTTACTAGAAAAAGCCTGTAGACAGAGGCAACATAAGTGCATATTGTACACCATGAGATTGGTACAGGATCGAGGACTTCCCATTCAGCTGGGAGTGATACTTCCATTTCCTGAGCATAGGGCAGGAGAGGCATTGCCTGCCTTTCAGCTTGGGAAAGTACACATATACACACATATTCCATCTAATCCAGAAATTATGGCTATAGACTCCTTTCCCACCTCCCAAAAATTGCTCTGAAGGGGGTCATCATGGAAATTTTCCAACATGGAAAATTTTGATGTGATGTTTGAGATTGTTTGAATGTAAAAATATCAATTCTTTCTCCTTGTACAGGTTCACTATTTTAGATTTTAAATATGAACTTAGAAAATCAAGTTTCCGGTTCTCATTCTGATTATTTAAGAATCTATGATTTTGTAACATTTGATTCCTAGCATGCTATGCTATTTTTAATATTAATTTTCTTGAACATTCTAGGTATTTTTCTGTTTTAGAAAATGGTTTGTATCTCAAGTATGATTAGGGAGATTTAGTTGCTGGAAGGAAATAGTTCTTTTTAAAAATAGGCACATGCAGAAACAGCATTTACATGCGTCTCTTCAAGCAGACCCTGGTGAAACAGTCACAGAGAATGAAGTTGATCCCTGTGTATAGTGAGAACATAAAGCTTATGTACCACTTAAGTCTTTAAAAAAGGGTTTAAGTAGGAGTTAAGCATATTTTTTCAGGGACTCTTCATGGGGTAAAATTTACCAACAGAAGGCTTGAATAACTTGAGCAGAGGGCAGTAGGGGCCATACAAAAGGAGAGAGTAGGGAATCATGCTTCAACATGGTAACTGTTGGTAAAGGTCAGCTTCCTACTGACAATAAAGTGCACTCGCTGTATTTATCTGGCAGATCCCTGTGACAATGGCTGGTAATCTATGGATAGAAGGGTTTGAACAGCAGCTTTCACTCAGCATTACTATTATTCTCTAAAAAGTTTCTGTATTCGGTGCTTATTTGCCCTGAACAAAGAAGGAACTTTAGGAACCCATAAATTGATATGTAGTAAAAATATACGATCCAAAATAGGTTATTAACAAACCATAAATTTTAATTTTTAAGTTGTGTGGTTAGTAGTGACTAAATATCATATTTCCTCTATTGTCAGCAGAATTATCCCTTAAGACAAGATTACTCATATATATTGCAATCCTCTGCACAAAAATATCTGTAGGAATCAACAGAAAACAAACAACAAAACAAGCAATGAAACACAAATTGATCAAGCCATATTCTGTTTTAGACACAAATCAGTAATAGGCAATTTGCCACCATAAGGTAATTGGCATGCCTCCTCTGACTTATGTCACAGGTCTTATGTTTTTTGCTCATGGTTGACTTGAGTAATCTTTATCTTTGAACCCTCTAGCTTTTATCAGTTTGCATCATAGCCTTAGTGGATATACAGGTTTGTTTTTTAGCCTGTACATGCACCCACATACATATACACACAGACAGACACACACAGACAGGAAAATAGGGAAATTTTTATCATTATAGTGTTTTGGCAGCATAATGGGAATAGACAGCAACTACTTTGTGTTACAAATTTGAATGTGAAATTTCAGAAAACCTCCTTGCATTAAAAATGAATTAACTGTGTGATTATTAATTGTGCATATTCCAATCCCTTTGTGCCTTACTGCATGTTTCTTGAATCTCATTTGAATCCTTTGGCTAAGTAATGTGTCAAGGGGGGTACTAGCCTGAATGCCTGGGTTATTTAAAAAGCAGGACAGCACTTCCAGATTAGAATACCAATGAGTGGGGTTAAAAAGGCTCTACTGTAGTTGGAGGGCAGCTCTCAGACTGAGTAGTACCTGAAAAGGACCTCTATGGACTAATTTTCAGAATCACATTGTAATGTGGGCTCATGTCAATCATCAGAACAGACAGCTTCATCCCATGATATAAACTAGTTATACATTCAAGAGCTGCCAGAGGATCTTCATTAAAAAGGGACTTAGCATTAAAAGAAGGTTGTTTTATTATAATACTTCAAACAGAGTTTTTTGTTTTATATGTTCTCAGAAATCTTTTTTGTTCTTCTTCACAATATCAAAAAAGTGCCACAGAAGAAGCAAAAACATTAAATATTCCAATTTTTAATGGGAATCAAGGTAGCTTTCTGGTTTAAGGCATTAAAAATCATATACATTTTTCTAAATATATTCATGTCTTTGAATAACAAAAAGAAGTCTCTAGATGTAATAGGAGAATGTTTTTAATCTTTTGTGAGAAGGGATTTGCAGAGCTGCCTACTCAAGGTACAATATCTACTGGCAAAGTATATCAGCGAGAGCTTTATACATATAAATTTGTATAAAAGCTTTGGGCTATCCACAAGCTTCCAGATACCAGTTAGGTATTACAATCCATGTCATTAAAATTTAATATGATTGTGTTAAGAAGAAAACATTAACAATATCCATGTAAGTAAATCATTGACACAGTAATCTAGTATTTCAAGAAAATTTAACAGGGTTTTATTAAAAAATAAATAGATAAATGCATGTATTTACCTGTATGGGTGTAATTTCAAAGAACCTGATTTAAATATAATTTCACAAGTCATGCCAAGTTCTTCAAAGTATCTAGGAGTATTTTGATCTAAAATTGCTCTTCCCTACCAACTTCATACCAAGATGAATAGTTTATAGGAATCTAATTGAAAAGAGGTGTTCCTTTATAAGGAGAATGCAGTGTGCAGTCTAGTGTTTTTGCTGTGTCTTTTTAAGCTGTCATACTTATATTCTGCTTTATTTTCTCCCTTGAAAAGAAGATCATCATTTGTAGCCTTTTTCCTTTTTTAACCAGCTTGACAATCATCAAAAATAAGGTGCATTCTTAGTAATAATAATATCAAGCATTTCACTGTACATTTTCTATTTTTTATTATTAATTTGTCAATTAATAGCTAATTAATTTTTCACAAGTTAATAAGTTTTTCTATTGCTCTCATTACCGTAATATCTAGCACCTCTCAAACATTTAAGATGTCCACTTCTGAAAAGCCTGGGAAGCAAAAAATACTAAACCCCATTTTAGAGATGGGAGACTGAGGCACAACGGTTCTCATTCCTGCATACACATTTTATAATGATGGTAGCATTAAAAGGTAATGGGATTGCCTTTAAAATAAAGTTATTCTAGTCATCAGCAGCAGAAAGATTAAGAAATGTATCACGAATATTCAAATGAATAAGTTTTCAGAGGAATCAAATGATACTGAGATGCTCTTGTCTCCTATTTCTCTGGACAGACTACTAGAATTTCTGTATTTATTTTTCGTGTAAATCAGTTATGAAATGTTACAACAATAACAGGATAAAGAGTAATACAATATGTTGCATTTTCTTGGTGATTCTCTTCAGACATGTCTCTGGAAGCAGTATCATTAAAATGAGTTTCAGGAGCTTATAAAACCCTCCTGGTGAGTGAGCTCTAGCAAACTCACATGAACCCAGGGATATCTTAATTAAAGCCTTTCTGATGTTCAAAGATAAAACAGACATAACAATCCTTGCTCTTTTGGGATCTTAAAAGAACTCTTTTGAGGCCACCTTCTCTCCCTGCCATGCTCAAGCGTTGAATTACACATAAACATGCACAAAATATCAACCTCAAAATACATTACAGAATGAGAGCATGATAATTACTTTGAAGTGCTAGCACCTTTGCTAGCCCATGTCCTTGGTGCAGTTAGAAGTTTAATCTTTGATTCAGCCTTTATCACTGCCTAACTGTTAAATGGCATTCTAAACTTAAGTCCAAAGTACACACATTTGGAAGACTTGTTCATCACAGTTCAGACCTCTGGCACAGAGCTCTTTCCAACACAATCAAAATTCAGAAATTAAGGGAACAACTAAAGCCTGAGTTGCTGCAACGGATTATACACAAAGAAATGTATGGTGGCAACAAACAGGACCATGAAGGATTCACGCAAAAAAATACTCAGTGGGATTGCAGCTGTTGCCAACCATCTGTCGTGCATCCATAGCTCTCACTAAACTCGTGGAATCTCCAAAGATACTCTATACCTCACAAGATCAAATTGTATATTAAAAACATCTCATGCTGAGCATGGTTTATGAGCACCTTCTGAGCAGGTACAGTAGCTGACAATATCAATCTTGTTTACATTATTTGGATCTACAGAGCGTGTTGCAAGATGCCTCAAGTCTCTGATCATGCAGAAAAAGAAATCCTCATGCAGTACTAGTCCAACTTTCTATTTTCAGTTTTTGGAAATCTACTATGCATTGTGTGGTTATATATTGCTTGGAGGGATTTCCAGAGTTCATTCTAGAAGATACTCCTTACGTATTACAAGTTGGATTTTTATTTTTGTTAAACCATGCAGGCATGTGACAGATTCCCATTGAATTATACATCTGATTATCCTTGGCACCTCATTTGTGGTGCAATATATTCTGTGCATTGTCTTCCTTTATGCTCATGCTCACCTTGTCCATCTTACTCCCATTTCAATATGCTGATTACACCAACTTAGAGGCTTCAGCAGCTTTTTAAATACATAAATCCTTTCACAAGTGACTTCTAAATGGGAAATAGTACTTGCAATTCAAGAACAAATGCTTTCAAGATTAAATTATATTTTTCTATCTTAAATGTATATTTGGTTTACATCTACATTGACAAATGTTTATACGGAAGATAAAATTTACATTCTTGTCAATCTGTCATCAATGAACCATGTGATGCAGTATCCCTACTGATGGAAAGAGCTAAGATGAAGGTACACAAAGTAATTGTTTTGGATCCAATAAACAATTCTGAAGACAAAGGAAATTAGTACTTTTTCAATCACCAGATTATATGAAGCTGTCTGTTCATTTTAGCTGTTGGTGTCTTAACATTTTCAGAGTTATATTTAGAGGTTTATGTTGGCACCTGCAGTCAAAAGCATGTAGAAAAAAAAACATCCTTAAAATAAAAAAAAAAATCTAAAAATTTAGAACAAAGTTATGTAATCCATCAGGTTTTAGACTCCTTGTAGACTGAGTACTCAGTGGGACTTGAATGAGATTATCAGAAACCTTTGGAAGGGAAATATTGACACTGATCAGAGCACAACACTGTGGAAGGCCCATATGCTAATAAAAAGACAAAATCCTCAACTGCTCCTCTATGCAACACTAATTTACCTGATATTTGGCTAAGTTGATGGGCTTCACAGACTCTAACAGCCACAAACCATGGGTTCCCTGGAGTGCACTAATGGTCAGTAATGAACGCTTTGCTACAGAGACCAAAAATCTCTTTGAGGGAAATAAAGGCAAAAAGTGAATCCAAAACAACCAGATGAGTTATAAGAAACAGCTTGAGGTAAAAAAAAAAAAAAAAACAAAAAAAAACACAAAAAAACTAACAAGCTTGTTAAGTCCTGAAAAGTCTTAGCTAGCACTTTGTCTTCCCCAAATACGATTGAGAAAGGGTTAAAGATGCTATAACATCCACATTATATTAGCAGGAATTAATCAATTCTGCAAAAGCGCCTTTGGCAGCATTAGTAAACTCAGTCACTTTCCACTGCTGATTGCAAATAAAAGCAGCTTTTGTCCAGTCTCAAAGAAAGTGGCAAGTTGACCCTTCCCAGAAATTAAGGTTCTAGTTCTTGGGCAGCTGAAAATTCTTAACACCCTTCAATAGCAGCTAGAAAAGATACATATAATGTTAGAGAGCTACCACTTAACCAGTATTTTATACTGTAGAATATAGAACATTCCACATTTTATAAATGAGATTGAGAGACTGATATTAGAATTTGTATGCAAAATGAAACTAACAGAATGTAATACATTACTAAGCCCAGTTATAACCAGTTATACAAAAGCACCAAAATAAAATATATTGCTGCAGAATTGTTCTTAAATTTTTATGGTTGAATTAAGTTAAATTTTCATTAAGGAACCAAACCTCAGTCACCTTCTCAGAAAACCCACTAAACTACCAAAGACAAATGCTTTCTAAACAGTGATAAGGCAATCAGTACCTTGAAATATCATTAAATAAGAAGCCTATTTTGTCTACAAATGGCTTAAATGCTTTTTGAGAAACATTAGGAAATTAATCATTTGAACGAAGCCACCTTATGAAAAAAATAAACAGAGGAGGGGGAAAGAATATTTGGCCATATTTTAACACTGTTGTTCCACTTAAAACTGTTTAGGAAGTATTGAGTTTCCCCCATAATTCCTCATTTAATCAAAATTTAATATGTTTTAGATTGATACTATGCTTTACTACTTTGAGCCTTTTGATGCATTCCCACCAAATCCTCTTCTGCATCCTCTTTTGGAAAATCAGAAAAACTGTGACAGCAAAAGAGGTGGAAAAATAGAAAAAAGAAAAACAGGAAACCAGTCTTGCAGACCTTAGACTATATTTTTTCAAAGGCCTGTAGTCATCACCACACCAGAGAACCTCACACAGGTTTTTACTTTTTTCAGAACATATTTTAACACCAGGATTTGATGTCTAGTCTCTGCTTCACAAGAGTATCTCTTTAAAGGAGACTTTCCTCTCTATCATTAATGTGTAAGTCAGTCAGTCAGACCTTCTTAATAAGTAGTTGAAGAGTCACTGTCTTTAGCACATGAAACTAACAAAAGCCTCATTAGTCAAATGAACAAAGAATAGTTTGAATATCAATGTATTATTTTAGAGGAAAGCCTCCTCCAAGAGAATCTCAATACAGTCCTTCTTACTGGAGTTTTTCATGTCCAAATTTTAATGCTCTGGACCCTACCTATGAAAAATTGATGAGCAAAGAAAGCTATGAAATGGTGACACCCATTGCATGCCACTTTTGCCATGTGTCACTTTGTTCAACAATAATACAAGAAGTACAGAATAGGCTTTTTTTAACTTGTCCAACAGAACTTTTTTTTCTGATGTGTCAGTGATCTGTTGCATACATAACCTTGCATGAATTAGCAAGGTTATTTAAATGACCTTTGAACAGCAGAAGAGGGCATCATAACTATACAAAATTCAACAAAAATCTCCTGTTCATGTCACAAGAATAGAGAAAAATCCCTATTTGGAATGTCTATAAGCAATTTGGAAAGAAGTCACAAATGTTCTGTATAAAGGTTTCATTAAACTAAATTCAGAGAGAATAGCTAGTCAGATCCTTAATTATTTATTAAAAGTAAGGAGAAAAACCTGGGCAATTATTCCACAAAGATAGTGCACAATGTGTTTTGCTTATACACTAGAAGGTATCATTTATCCACTTTTGTCAAGAAATGCTCACAAAATACACTGGAACTACTATACAGCATAAGTATACAGAAAGTTCTCACAGGAACAATTTTGGTACTATGCACCTGTTGCCTCATGCCTCCTAGACTTATCATGCAAACACAGATAACTGATAACATATTATTTCTTATTGGAATGCCATGATTAAAAAATCTAGGTGGATCTCTTTCCAGAGATGTTACAATAATTGATTCTTAGACAATCTACAGCAAATCATAGACATAATACTTGGCATACCATGCCAATTAAAATCCTTCAGAATATAATCTGCATGTTTCTCAAAAGGTAGCACTGTTCTTCAGACACTATTCTGACTCAAAAGAACACCGTGAGTAACTCCATACTGACAGTGAGGACAAAATGTTGCAAACAGACATAAAACATTAGGCTGGATAATAATTACAATAAAATGTTAAGACACTCAGTTAAGACATGCAACAATGATCCATCTAGGTGTGGCATTATACACTAAAATTACAAGTGCTTTCAACCTCCAAAGTGTGCCTTTAAGGCATATTATTGTAGGTTGAAGAGTTTTGTCTTGATACTGTGCCATGGAACAGCAAAGATTAATAAAAAATCTAAAAGGTACAGGACAAAAATAGATGAAATTTGTTGTCATATCTGTTATAGCAAGTCTGTAGCAAGATGCAGATACAGAGAAAAGAGCAAAGAAAAAAGTCTAAACGGATTCTAGAAATGGATACTGAGAATGGGAAATTGCAGAGTTCTGTTTTTTGTTAAAGTAACAAAAGTGTTGACTAGAGAATTTTCAGGCAAAACACATTGGAATTAAGGAATACTTCTGATACAGAATTGCCTGCCCTATAAAGGTCAAGAAAATATCACTAGAGGTGGTTAGAGAACTTGCTTTGGTATCTGATCATAACTGAGGATGTAGAGAGTTGATAAGTGGGATGATGCCATGAGCTTTAGAATTTACACTGTTGGGTTTTGGGGGGAGTTTGGATTTTTTTCTTCTCCTTTCTGTACTGATGACCTGGCAGAAGAAGTGTGAAGAAAGGTGAGACAGATTTTGCTGACACAAAAATTAGGTGGGGGAGTCAGTCAATACAAAAGTGAAGAGCAGTATAGGTCAGAAAGTCTTTGGACTAACTAGGAGTCTGAATGGATAAAAGTGAGTTCCAATCATAAAAATCATGAAATCATGAGCAAGAAATGAGAAGTATGGTATCTAAATCAATCCCCTTTGCACAGAATGCAATAGGAATATAATCGAATACAACGTACAAGCTTTTATAGCATTATATACATTATCGGTCTTATTGTAGTGATTCTCCAAGGTGAAAATGCAAAACAAATTCTGACTTAGATAAGTAGCAGACATACATCAAAGAAAGCACTCCATAATGAGCAAGCAATTCAGACAACATGGGATAACACCACTAAGTCATCAACTCAGTAAACAACAGTTTAGAGCTGCTGAGCATACAATAAATGAAAGCAACTTTATATGGTAAGACTGGGACGTGGAAAGCTTGATTATTTATAAAGCTAAGGGAAATTTTGTGGCTTTTTCGAAAGCAAAGGCGATTAAGAGGAAACTGTATTAAGGTACACACAATCCTGAAGGGAACAGGGAGGAAGAGATGCTGCAGGCTATCTGAGCTAGTGTTAAATAGAAGTACAAGGGGTTATGAACTTCAGCTTGGGGAAGAATAGGACAGTAAAAGAATTTAGGTAGAGTTTTCTTGCACTGTTGCCCTTAGTGGAAAAACTTATCAAGGCCAAACATTTTAATAAGCAGGATACAAAAGGAGATGTTGGACAAGTAGGAAATAAGGTATACTGTGGTGCGGCTGCCCATTTAAAGCAGCCCATAATCTCAGCTCCATGAGGGGTTTTTGCCCTCAATCTGTCAGAGACTTTCCCAACTTTCCAAAAGTTTTAAGGCACTTAGTTCCCTTTAGGGAAACAAATAATTATATTGGCTCAAATGCTTGAATTGCTAGCACATGATTCAAAACCACAAGCACACAGTACCAATATTCTCATGCACAATGCAATACAAACCATAGAATAAAATAGATTTTATATTAATTTAATTGCTGATGTTAGGTATGAGGACAGAAAGTACAAGCCTGGGAATTATTCATTCTTAGAACAACTACTGCTCATGTGTCAGCATGTTAAAAAAAAAGAAAAATATTTAAAATCTCTTATGTTCATATTCCTTGAGGGGAACAGTTTTGAGGTTAAGAATACAACCTGTTTCCTTAGCCAAGCTTTCCAAGGTATCCCTCTCAAAACTATCAGTACAGTCTCAAGACCATGCCAATGCTATTGATTTTAGGACAGAGAGAATCTATTCACAATGTACCAACAGATATTTAGGTGCCTAGATCTTTGGGCTAACACAGTACAGCTGCTCTTATCTCATATATGCCAGGAAATGCCTTTTGGTTTACTACAATATTTCAGAAATAATTATTATACAAGCAAATTTTTAACATTACATCTTATCAACTTCTGACAGCATTATAAAGAGACTGAACTAATATAGGCAGATTTGAAAATTGGAGAGCTTGAGCTGCTCATACAGACCATTTTGAAGACGGGAGTGACAATTCAGAAGCATAATTAATAAGACCATTGCCTGAAAAACATCCAGAGTACACAATTTATACAATACTTTTAAAAGGAAAATGGTCATAAATTACCTTTGTACCCATATTAAGACACATAGGTATTCAAATACAAATTAAAGCTTTTTTACTGACTTTAATGAAACCATTATTTGTTACATGTGAAACTAATTGCTGCTAAGTGCCACATCTCAGACCAACCACAAAATCATGTTTTTTAGAGATCATTAAGCCTGAGCTTTAGAATTCAAATGTTCCAACTTTGGAAATTGGAGTTGTTACAGTTGGATATACTTTATTATTACAGTAATGTGTTCATTGTTTGCCCCTAATGAATGATAAACTGGCAGGTTTGACAGTGCAACCAAGAGCACAAGTGACTTTATGAATCACCAACTAAAAAAACATTCTAATAAAACCCAACCCATCGTCTCTATCTATTATGTCACTGATTTTTTTTGAACAGCAAGACTTCCAGGAGGCCACTAAAGATCCTTTTTCAATCTTCTTGCAATTTGCCCATGTGATCACAAAATATTTTATTTCCTAAGTCAATTTTGTTAAAACCTCCCTTTACTAACAAGTCATTTAGAGAGAGAGCTTGCTTTAAAAGTGTTTAAAAATGTACTATCCGGACAGCATATACTACATGATACAAAAATATACTGCACATGGTTAAACTTAAACTAGGCCAGTTTTGTTATTAAAAAAAAAAAAAAAAAAGTAAAAATACTTAGAACTAAAGGGGTTTCTCACAAAGATGTCAACTTTAAATATAATTAACAAACTGGACTAGTCTTTTGATAACTTTGAGCTTTAATCCTCTCCCCTTGAAAAGATAGCACCTGCTTGATGATTCCTTGCATACTCCATTTCACACTAGCAACAGGAACTTGCTTAAGTAAGAAGGTCTTTAAAAAAATAAATAAAGGACCTTCGTTAGAAGCTGGACTAAGATCTCAGAATCATTTCACACAGACCACAGCATGGATCTACTTAATGGTTACTTTAGTTCTCTATAGACAGATTCAAATCTATTCAAAAAGGTTTCATACCTCATTATCATTTATCTAAGCACTCCATTACCATCAAGTTTATCTTCACCATATCAAGTAGAGCTCAGAATTAAGACAGTTTAGTTACAAAAATGCCAAGAGCAGAAAGCTGACACATGCTATGCATATTGTAATGAATGACCTACTTTAAAACATGTCTATATGTTAGTTCCTACACCATTTTATTGTCTATTTTCCACAGAACTTTGTCAGTCCTTAATTAAGCAAAAAGAAAGCCAAAGGCATAGGCTCCTTGAAAGGAAGTTGTAGATGGCTGGCTGGTGTGTGTTTCTGTAAAACAGACAGCAAAGGAGAGCTGTGTGTAACATACTAAGGCAAACGGAAGACAGCTCGTCTTAAAAAAAATGGCCCATATTGCTGAATTACAGCACCATAGCTCTCAACACTTATATATGTGTGACAATTAAGGTCTATTCATCTGTGTAAAATAAATGAATAAATAAATAAATATCCCACACCAACAAGAAAAACACCCAAAACCAAACATGCTGGAATTTCAAATGTAAAACAAAAATTACTTATCATTGCAGCTTATGCAAATTCTAGGGTAGGTTTTGCTGTCCACTCAGGGCATACCTTCCAACAAACTGGGTGTTGAATTTATAAGATTTCATTAGTTTAAATAGATATCACTTAAATTATTAAAAGTGACGTAGTCAAGAAAGCAGCTTATATCTTTTTTAGGTAGATTTTCAGACTGATGGGACCATTATGCATTGTGCGGTTATACAGCTCAGTTGCTACTGCCAGGATAAACTTCTGAAATCAATTTTAGTTTAAAAGTTTATTTTCAAATTTATTTCATGAGAGGAAGTATCTTTCTCCATAAAGAACCCTCAAGACGGCTATGCTGAGCAAACTAGGTGCTTCTTCCTTTCAAGTTAAACCCTTTGGATTACTTTAATACAGTTCTATGTGGTTTAATTTATCATATGTTCTGGTACCATTTATCACTAAATGCAGAATGATGAAGAAATGGCTCTATTAAAATGAAATAACCACTGAATTAAAAAGCTGTTAAATGAGTTGGAGTGCAGACTCCTGTTAACAATATGTGGGAAGGGTGTTTGGCTGAAATAAATTACTTTCACAGTAATAATTTGAGAAGTGCACCTTTGGAGAAACATGTTCAAAAATTCACATCTTGATTTCCTGACTAAAATCACATTCACCACTAATAATATTTTTAAATTAGCTTCACAGCTAAGGTGAGGAAAAATTTAGTCTCAAATACTTTGGTTTAAAACCAAAATACTCTTTAAAAAAATATGAATAGCAGTTTTAAAAATATACATGCAAAATAAAATAGCTGATTCCAATTAAGATATATTTCTCATGCTCGTCCGTAACTTTCTGAAAATACTTTCACAATCTTTCAATGTAGACTGCCATATAAGCTTTTAAATAATATATAGCCCTGTAATTCAGAGTAGTCTGCACTGTAACTCTGAAAATAGTAAACAGCCAACTACCTAATGACTTAGGATATAATTTCATTTTATTGATTGCAACGGAAAACATATGTAAAAATACTGAACCGATATTCAGTAAGTCCATATTAATTGACATAAACCACATCAGACATAGAAGTACTTATTTTTTTTATTCTTAAAAAAAAAGGATAATCAGTTGGACACAACTTACAGCATTTGTTATTAGCAAAGTATTTGCAGTTGCTCAGTTCTGAACAACCATTTAATGTTGTAAATCACTGTGTTCTTATTCTTGTGCTTAATCAACACATTTCTTGTGGTTAACAACAGCATTTATTTAATCCTTATTAGGAAATTATTTAGCTCAATAAAAGGAAGTGTGTATCCATCACTCAGGGCCCTCTCATGAACTGATTGATTTCACTGAAGCAAGATAATTTCCCAGAACTCATATGCAACATTTTTCCCCTTTGAAATGACCTCCTATGGGATATCTTATAGTCAGAGTGGCATCTTTATGATTTAACAGCAGAATTTCTTTTACTTCTATGATTTGTTACTAAAAACCTGCATTCTGTTTTCAGTCACTGAGTACACAAATGGTTATAACACACATTTCTGTGTGTTATAAACAAAGATCATGCACAAGATGACAAAGTGGAGCCACATGATTATGCACGCCCAGACATTTTAAGCCAACCATCCTACACAAATTACCAAAGGAAAAAAACAACCACAAAACAAAACTAAAGCAAGACCCCCACCCCCAAAAAATGAAAAAAAAAAAAGAAACAAAACCAACACAAACCAACACAACATAAAGGCCAAAAAACTATTTAGTACAATGCAATAGATTTACACTAAAATGGCAGATTATCTTACCTGAATATTAGGGAGTCTTATACAACAGCAAATTTCATAATTATAAGAACAACTCAATACTCCCCAAAAAACCCCAAACAGAGGGCCTTTACTTCTCCTTCAAAAAATAAAATAATTGTTAAGTTTACCTTAAAACATTGGGTACGCTATTAGAATTATACAGGCCACAAAGAACACAAAGATTCCTATTTGGGTTTAGGTTTGGTTCGCAGAAAAACTCATTTTTACCTCTACAATCTGTGTGATTGCTGGGCCTGTGTGAAATCCGGGGCAGAACTATATACATTAACCTTTACACTTGCCTTCCATATTCATCTGCATATATACCATCTTGCTGCTTTTTGCATGTACAAGAACAGAAGGAACAAGAATAGTAGTGCAGTGACCCACTTTAGTATATCCTTCTTTAGTTTTGAAATAATATAATGCAAATTCATGTATACATCCCTCTTGCACTCTTTGTACGCACATTACCGTGCATTGCGGTCATCTGGTCCAGTGTAGGAGCAAAATCTGCCCACCCTCAGTCCTTTACTGGCTAATTCTTGATCAATAAGCTTAGGCTGCAATTAATACAGAATTAAAAAAAAAGATCATAGTTTCTTTTCAAAGCATTGTTGAAGTTAAAACTGTCAGTAGGTTATTTGTTGGTTTTTTTTTCTTTCAGAATATTATAAAACTGCACGTTAAGAACAAATAAATGTTGCTTTCAGTTAGAAATAGTATCTAAAAATGAAAGATACATTCCATACAGCATTTTTCAGCATGTCACCATGGATAAATTGAAGCATAAATTTAATCAAGTGTCTGGGAAATTTTTAACCAATAATCTGTAGATAATTTAGCTTCATTTCCTTTATACTTAGTAAGCAGTTGTCGCATAATGTATTATAAAATATATCTGATAGATAATGACTTTTAAAATGTTTTACCACATTTTAAACACAGCATATGAACATAATTTTTACTTTCCTCAGCTCTTGCCAAATATTGCCTGAATAATTTACGTGTGGGGCTTTTTTTCCCCCTTACACCCTCTCTCAACTTTGACAGTTATCTTCTGGTATTAATACAAATACAGTAAAACTCAGTCTTTCACAGTCAAAATCATATATTCTAATTTGAACAAATGTGTTTTTATTGCTGCTGACTGTATACCATGCAGCATGGTCATTCTCCAAAATGCACAGGAAATTAAAGAGTTTATTGCTTGGAATGATATTTTGAACAAACTAGTAAGTCAGTCTGTACCACCATTAACTTCAGAACTTAGGGACTGATTAACATCAAATGTAATCTAGAGACAGAGGTGTCAAAGGAATTTAGTTTCCTTTTCCTACGGTGGAAAAATGTGGCCAGGTAGAGAATATCCCCTCAGAGCACAGATGAGAAAAAGGCTGCAGAAGGAACCAACATGCCAGTCAGATCCCAAGGCTCCAATAGAGAGAATTGCCACCCTTAGGTGCATCGTGCACAGCAGCAGGAGCCCGTGGCCAGCCCTGAAATACAGAGGCGATCCCAGAAGTTTCAGTGCTCACACAGCCATAAAGTAAGCTCTGATGCCCTTTGCTTAAAATAAATAATTAAATCAAATAGAATAAAATTGCCGTTCTACCTGTTCTTTTCTATTTGGCTCTGGAGACTCCTGCAGATTCAAAATGGATTTAGGGAATAATTATAAAAATTCAAATGGCTGTCATTCATCAAAACTGAAACCAGAAATCTCAAATCCTAAACCTTGTTTAGCACAAATCCTTAGAACGGAGGAGCTCTTATAGATGTTGTACTGGGCACAATCAAAAGTCTTAAGCAGGAAGAAACAGAGTAAATTACTAAACTGAGGGAGCAGTGAAATGGGAGAATGTTTTAAGAAAAACTTGTCAAAGAGTATCATTTCTTAAAAAAAAACAAACTTATTTCTTTAAACAAAAAAAAGAAAAACAAACAAACCCCCTCACATGTAAATATCTCATTTCCTTTAAAATGCACATAACATTTATTTTCATTTAAAGTGGTCATTTTGATTTCTTCAGAGTTTATAAAAATCTTTTAATTTGATGGGTTTGGGGTTTTGGTGGGGCTTTTTTTTGTTTATTTGGGTCTTTTTTTAGATTTAGCCATAATTTTAATATTTGGGGGAAAAAAAATCCAAAGAAACACTTGACTGGCAAAGAATCCAAAAGACCCTGATAGCTTTGAATGAACACAGCTTTTTAATAGTTAATATTCCATCCATTTAATATCTCTAATTATTTTCCCTCTGCAGCTTTGATGGGTAGTTATAGCCTGGAATAAAAACACTGTGGTAAGGACAACTGCACAGCAAGGTTAAGTGCCTTCTTGTCTTCAGTACCAATAATTACCTTTAAACAAAAAAAAAAAAAGAAGAAGAAAAAAGCTGTTTTCAGGTTTGACAGTTAATTTACTAATGAGTCTGTAGACCCAATTTATAATAAAGTAATATTGACCAGAAATAATCCTGTGTTGGTACTCATCTGAATTATTTTATTGTTTAAGTCTCCTATTAAATAAATTGGAAAGGATTAATTTTGCAGGATGGATTGTCAAAGGCTGCTGCATAAACTAGATACATGTCAGCACTAAATTTAATTATTGATCACAATACAATAGTGCTGAGTATACCAATCCCCAAACAGCTTCCAGTAACTATCAGCAGATTCCAAATATAGAAACTGAAGGAAAAAAATTTGATTGCAAATGACTGTATTTTAAAATAAATAAATAATTCATTAGCACCCAATAAAAATTTAATTTTAAAGAACAAATTCAGATCACTCACAAGAACATATAACAAATAATCAGAAAATTAAAGTGCCTCCTTTCAAATGACAAACTCTAATGAAGTAGTATAATGTTCTTTTGATTGGGGGATTCCTGTGACTTCCAGTCCTGGAAGAGAAATTTTATTTGGAAATGGAGGTTGGTTGGGGCAGAATCCCTCATTACAACCCTTCTTGTTACAAAGCAAATGCAAATATTGCAGAATGTACTGTAGAACACTATGCTTAAAGAAACATATCACAGGAAAGAAATGAGGATGCATCTTTGTAAAGAAACCCATTTTGCAGCTCTAATTATGTCCTCTAACTGAAGAAAGCAGTCTAACAGGACAATCACAGTGCTTTCTAGAAGTAGTCAGCAGTGAATGGTTTTTCTTTTAATTTTAGAAAGTTCAGAAGATGCACATGACAAATGCTTAGCTATTTGAGATTTTGCATCTAGTCCTTAAAATCTCTCAGCACAAAACAAGTAAGACCTAATAAAACACTGCTGAGTTACTTTGTGAAGAGTTCTAATTTCAGGGTAACAAGTGATGTTCAGAACAACCTTAGATATAGGAGTAAGAAGATCTAGCAGAGGAAAGAAAGCAACAGAAAACAATTTTTTTTAAAACACAATAATATTGGTAAGATTACTGAAAGGCAATTTTACCAATTTTATTTAATAGAGTTACTGTTTAAATTCATAGACTTTATTAATTTCATAAAAATATTAAAGACAGCATTTTTCTAGTGAATTTTAATATTTATCCTGCCAACATTTTTACTTCCTCCTACCTTTGAAAAAAGTCAATATATCTCTTCTTAACTTACAGCAAAATTAGCTTTCCAAGCTAGCATCAAATATCACTGTTAAAGACTGCTTTAATATTATCATAAACATAATAGAAATAACTCCAAGCTAATCTGAAGATTATTCAAAAAATAAATAAGCCCTTCTGGTATTAATTATTTTTTGAAGCAGCTACAAAGTTTTAACTTTCACTTACTGAAGCACAGTTCAGTGTTAACTCATGAATCTGGGCTTCATCCAACACCTATTGAAGTCAATTTTTTGCCCCCTTGACTTAACCATGTGCTGGATCACATCCTTTGTGACAATTATAACACACTTGCCAAATGTTACATCCTCAGACCAGGGCTGTTTTAAATAGAGCATTAAAAGTTTTTATTGAACTTTTGTTATAATCCAAAAGCCCAAACACAGCTTGCCACTAAGCCCTGCTCCTGGAGAGTCTCCCAGGAGCACTAACTCTTCTGATGAGTGTAAGAGCTCTTGGCATGCTCACTGATTTTAACAAAGTCTGTGTGTGCCTTTGGCAGCCATTGAGCACCTTTTAGTATAAGCTGCACTAACATAGCCATGCTAGTTTAGGAGTATGCCATTAACGCAGAGAAATTAATTCCTTCAAAAAAATCCCAAGTTATTACAACCTTCCTTAATATATGCCCTTAAGCAATTCTGTAGCTTAAAAGCAACATTATATGGGCCTTTACGCATGCAGCCACTTAAATCTGGGGAAAGACATGGGTTGTCAGCCGTTCCTTATGGTACTGAAGCCTGGATACAAGATAGGTAAAATTCTTTCAATTTTGGGGTGCTAACAGCAAGAGATCCCAGTCCATTTCTTTCCCTTTGTTAGCTATAGTCAGTTGTGGGCATTCTGGAATTTAAACCAATGTATGCATTAAAAAAAAAAGGGGGGGGGGGGGGGGGGGGGGGAGGGGTGGGGAGGAACCAAAAAAATACATACCAAAAAAACCCAAACAAAACCACACAACAAATAAACTCCAATCCCTTCAAAACTGAGAAACTGAGTTACGAAGAATGAAGGCTAGAATGTTAACAGACTTCTTTCATGTATGTCTAGGCATCCAGGAAAAATATTTTGAGTTATAATTTAAACCATTTTCAAATTCAGAAGATATTTTTTACATTATTTTCTCTATACAGAACAATTTCTTAGATTATGTAGTCAGCTGCAACAGGTAAAAACTTCCTTCCTGTCATCTCACACTGCCACTTCTGTAAAGACCTAAGCACTTACCTAATTTTGAACATATATGCAGTCCAGTACTATCACTTGCTTAAAGAGTGTATGAATCTTTGCTATACTAAAACCAAAGTCTTTTGAAGTCTCAGTAGCATTTTTCAAACACTTTAAGACAACTTTTAGAGAGGCAGTTTTCACCTCAACTCAGTTCACCTAGCACACATGCAAAGGAAATCTGTTTATATCCCAGGAGATTCACAACACACAAAATAATTATTCACTGACAAGACTGTAATTTAAACCTCACAGATGAATGGGGAACAAAGGCAGATGTTTTCAGCAGGAACTGTATGGAAAAAACAGTCCACAATCGATATTATTCTTTCATATTACTATTTCAATAATGCCTAGGGGCTGACAAATGTAAGGGAATTATCATGACAGGTCTGTGTTTACAATTCCCTGACTCTACCCTATGGTACTCTGGCCTGGAAAATCTCTACAGCAGTTGTGCCACCCAGCTCCGTATTGTCATCTTCTGATTGAATGGATCTAAAAAACTCTGTGACTTTCCTCCACAATAGTCCCGACATGGGTGAAAACCATCTTTTATTTTTCATCATCTCAGTAGCTCCTGTGAGGTCTGAGCCAGCAGACCAAGGAGCTTTGCCTTGCAACACAGCACCTCCCCACTAGGCTACAGCATCAGGAAGGCTGTTGAAATTCTGCCAATTAAGCAAATATCTTTTTCATTATAGATAAAAACTGAACTTCTACCACCCTCCACAAGCCTGGTCACCAGGCCTGGGAAGCAATGCTGCCATGGGCTGAAGAGTTACAGCAATATCTTCAACCTCCTGCGTTAAGTTCATAGGAAAAAAGGCCTGAATTACAACTCAAGTAATACGTGCATAGCAATTATTTGACAACAATAACTGACTAATGAAGTTTTGCCATCTCTCTAGAAAGGGGTTTTTAACATTTGTTGAGGTTCTGAGCCTAGTCACTGGCTTAGAGGCATGTGGAAAGGACTGCACCATTAAACATGGAAGCAACAGCAATGTAAACCGGCTATGAGGGAGGCCTGTAGTCAGTGTGACAATATGTGATCAAGTCCCCACTCTGCCTCAGGCAGTGCTGGTGAGAAAGGCATATCACTGCCTATCATGAATTGCTAATATTGAAGGTTATCAACCCTTTCTCCCCACAGTAAATACAGATTTGAATCCACAACTAATATGTATCATAAATCAGATTATACTAGCAATTTCATGAAGGTTGACTAGAACTTGAAACAGAATACACTTATTTCTGATTAAAAAAAAACCACAAAAAACCCAAAAAACAAAAACAAAACCACCCAACCAAAGAAAATCCCCCAAACCCAAAGTATGTATTCCTTTCACAAATGTCAGAATGATCGGAAAGAATATTTCTAATGCTTAAATTTGCAAATGTCAAATCTAAATTTACAAATCCATTACTTTGTGAAAACTGTAAAATAGCAGCAGTTTTATAGATCAGATTATTAAAAAAAAAAGGGGGGGGGGGCACTTTAATATATCTTTGGTTAAAATCAGTTTCACATTTTGAGATTTTACTTTTACCTTAGATTCAAGCATTATTTTCAACTCAGAAAAAAATAGCCAGGCTTAAACTGCCTTTTTCCTACAAGCAACCCAAAAATGTGTACTATTCATGTGTCTGAAAAAAATAATAGCCATTGCTTACAAATATCCTGTAAACAGTTTACAGCCTGCCCAGCCATGAAAAAGAAGACCTTCAAATATTTTCACAAAAACATAAATGGTCAAAATTTCAGTCCATACAGCTCAAACCTGAAAGCCAGTGTTGACTTTTATCATTGCTCTCACTCAAAACAAAGCACCTTTCAGGAAAAAAGAACGAAAGTGGTAACTTTCACCTTTACCATAATCAAGGGCACCAAATGAATGGCTTTGCAGGGGCTCCAAGCCTGGTAAAATTGGCCTTACCAAGTTTTTTATTCTCTATATGTCTTTATTTTTTTTTCTTCAAATATGAGCAAACTAAAAAATCCTGCATGGAGAAAAATGATGAAATCCACCCAGAGAGAGTCATGGAGAGCAGCTTAGAGTTAAATAATGGAACAGCTTTGTGGTTACCATTCACACAGCTCTCAGAGTCGGGCTATCAGGCAATGAAGTAGAATAATGAAGCTACTCCTTCAGATAAGAGATCAGCTTTATAAATATGATCTTTTGTACAGCAGCTGTAGGAGAACTGTACACTTGAAAATAAGCTTGTCATATCTCCGACAGTAGGTGAAGTGGTTCAGGTTTGTGTATGCTTATGAGTTTCTGGGAACATTAGTAATTTTATTGAAATAAAAACAGAACAAAGAAATTCTGTGGGAGAAAAAGCTTGCCAGTGCATACAGACTGGTGACTGAATACATACATACATAGTCAGTATCTAGTTATATACATGTGACTAGGAGAACAGGGCTCACAACCTTCATTTCCAAAAGCACAGGGCATTTTTTTTGCTTACATGGTAGGAACATTCCTTCTATAACAACAGCATAGGGGTATATCCTCTTTCCAAGCTAGCAGTAGGCTAACAGGGCAATACCTAATGAAATACATAAATAGATCTGACATCCTGTCCACGAGGGACCACTGGGCAGTAGCAGACACACAAAATATCACATTATGTGCTCAAACACTTTGTGTATATGCAGCATTCAGACATTTGCCAAGTGGTAATACCAGAATGATATTTGCACGCATACTGAGCAATATGTTTTTATTTCCATTTGTGCCATATATACAAATTCCTAAGAAACAGTGAGAAGCAGTTCTTGAAATTTTGATGTGGATTAATATGTTATTCTTTAAAATCTTATCATGCAAAGTCTACTGCACAACCGTTCATTTCTTCTTTAAGAGCAGGGAGTATTTGTTTTCTGTTTTGGTTAGTCATTTTTGTTAATTTAAAAATAAAATTAGTGCATTCCCTCCAGTTTCTGACATATCCTTGCTTTTCTTATAAATCTACTCCAGTTCTTTTATTGCTCTTAACCACAAAAAAACTATTGATTATTGAATTGAAGCAAACTCTTACATTAAGATAAAATGTTTCTTCTACCATTTCTACATACTGCCAGCAGAGAAAGCTCACCACAGTGCATCTAGTTCACAGATTTAATATTCAATTTTAGTCTAAGAAGGTTTCGCTGCTTCTGCCACCGCAAATCTGAAATCATTGTTGCTGCTAAGGGTAGCAGAATCCACGTGAACAGCAAAGCCACAAACACGCATAGGATGGCAGAGAGGCTAGAAGGAGCATCACTGAGAAGTGATAGGGGTACGGAGCTCTAAAAAAGCTTTAAGAAACTAGAAATACAATAACTAATTTTGCAGTGTCCTGGTTATAGCTGTGATAGAGTTAGCTTTCTTCATAGTAGCTAGTATAGTGCTGTGGTTTTGGATTTAGAATGAGAATAATGTTGATAGCAAAAACTAAAATATCATTGTGTTAAGTAGTGCTTGCTCTGAAGTCAAGGACTTTTCAGTCTCTAATGCTCTGCCAGTGAGGAGGGGCACAAGAAGCCAGGAGGGAGCACAGCCAGGACTCCTGACCTGAACTACCCAAAGTGATATTCCATAACACAGCACGTCATGCTTGCTATATAAATGGGAAGAGTCAGCCAGAAGGGATTGATCGCTGCTTGGGTCAGGCAGGTGATGAGCAAATTGTATTGTGCACCACTTGGGTTTCTTGGGGTTTATTCTTCTCTCACTTTTTGTTGTCTTTCTTTTCATTACAATTATTATAATTATACTATTAATGTATTATTTTATTTCAATTATCAAACTGTTCTTATCTCTCTACCTGCAAGTTTTATCTTTTCCCCAGTTCTCCGCGGTCCAGGGGCTGGATATTAGACAGATTTAAGGAGACAAATCACGTGCCTTTTCCTCTACCATTGACTTGCTGACTGTCAATTAGAAAAAACAGTCTGTTCTTATGTGTTCTCATTTCCTTCTCTTGTCCACCTCACCTGTTTGGATAATAAATTCACCGTGACAAAGATTGCCTTTTCTTGACTATTTCTGCAGAACCTAGAGCAGTGAGATTTCAGTGTCTTCACAGAGACTCTGAAATAGAACTAAAAGTAATACAAAATAATACCACGAACTACACAAAAAAAAGTTATATTTCTTATTATCTTTTTATTATTGTCTAAGAGTTTGGAAATGTTTTGTGCACAAGTAAATTTTATATTTTAATGCAATAAATAAGATCTACTCCACTGCACAGCAAAATTTTAATTTCTATCACAAAACAAACACAGAGGATATTTTATACATTTAAGGAACAATTTCAAAGGTTTCATTTGACTTTCAGTGGAAGACCAGTGTGCATCTCTTGTGTCTCAAAAATATTTGTATCTAGTTTTGAAGAGAGAGAAATCATGACTGAAGAAAACAACTGTAAAGACACCTGTACAGTACTGCTGCCTTTTCTGTTATTTCAGTGCTTCACCACACTCTCAGATATTTCCATCATGCTCTTTATAACATTTAAATAAATTGATACAAAGCGACAAACCTTCAGAAGTAACCACAGTCACTGAATAATTATGAGATCAAGGCACCATTCAGCAATTCTGAGAACACAAATTGCCTTGCAGAATGGATCTCCACTAGCATGAAGCAAGTGCAGTGCCAGGGGAAAAAAAAAAGAAAGAAAAAAAGAAACAAAAATAAAGAATCATTAAAAAAAATAGGAGAAAGAAAAAAAATGCAATTTTTTTTCTAAATCACTTTGGTTTGGCCTAACTTTCTCCTCAACAGCTCCAACCTTCTCTTGTTTCCCTCCAGCCTTCACATATCAATTTCATTCCTTGCAGCTGTCCTTCTATATGCACACCCTTTTTCTTCCCTTGACTTCTTCCCTTTTATTGCTGCGAGTGCTTCTTGCATAGGAGAGAAAAAGGTAGTCTCACTCAACAACTGTGCAGCAGCTTCAGCTCACATTGAAAGGGACCATGAAAGAGCAGAGAAGAGAAAGTAAAAATGTTATGGGTTAAGTGTCCTAAAAGGACTGCAGAGAAAACTAAAAGGGATGGTCAAGCAAGGTGAGGAGAGTGTAGTAAAAGAATATTTGGGAGAGAAGTGAGGAAAAAAAAAATCCAGAGTGACTATAGAGAAAGAGAAAAGAGTGGCATCCCCCTTACTCACATTGACATTCATGTCAGAGGAAAATGCATAGGAATTGAAAGAAAAGGAGACTAAACCATAAAATCTACTCTCATTCTAGTAGGAAAAAGAGCAAACCACACAGACACAAAAAAAATCCCACAAACCAAAAAACAACCACACAAAAACCCCAAACAACCTTACATAATGAAATAAAGAGATGACACAAAATACTGGGAGTGGGAAAAAAGACATTATTGAACAACTGGAGTAAATAAAACCCATAAACAATATTTTCACAAAAAATGTGGAGGTGCACATTTATCTCCCCATTATTTTTTTCATCTTGAAAGCCAAAGGAGGAGAAAAGAAAAAATACAACAAGGAATCTGGAAAGAGACTCTGGAGCAGTCTTCTCCCTCATCTGTGACCACGACCTTGTAGCAAAGACTTTTTCCTCTGTTAAAGACCCATATGGTCATTACGTGGGCAAGCGTTGAGGAGCACAGATGGATTGGAAAGACAAGACTTTGAATATTGTGATAAGGACTCTTTTCTTTCTCATTTTGAAAAATTTTAGGCATCATTGCTGCATTAAATTATCACATCTTGACAAATACTTTTCAGAAACAACTGGAAAACAAAATTTGGGCTGGCATTAAGCAGCTTTTTCTAGTTCTGAAAATTAATACATGATTTTGTTTTAAAGGTTAACCATATTTTAATTAATACTTGGTATAAAACCTGAGAGGAAAGGGGAAGCAACAGTCTGTCTCTCCACTTATCAGTGGAAATGGTAACATAAAATGAGAAAGTAACCCACCCACAAAACAGAACAGAAAATAACCGGAAGAAGTTTATAGAAAGCTGTTTTCTTACCCTGCTAGTGCTTTCAAGATCTTTCTTCCCCTATATTGGACAGTTTCTGATTCACAAATCACTTTTTTTCATAAAAAGTAACAAATTTACTTACTTGAAGAGTTCATTGTTTTAACAATCTGAAATATTAAATTTGGTTCATCTTTTTTTGTACCCAGTTTATCTTTTTAAAGAATAGAGAATATTTTAATCCAAACTGAATTTTTCTTGATGAAATAAGACATTTTCTCCGAGCAAAAATGAGAATCAGAAATTAAAACTGATGTTTTGTCACAAATCTGAATTCAAAGTAGTGCAATTTCCAACAGATTTTAAACACAGTTTTCAAACAAGAAATCTCTTTCTTGATTGCTACTTCATCTCACGAAAATGTCCAACAGTTATTTACTAAAGGCTAGATGAAGGTGCTCTTAGAAGGAGTGCTGCACACTTCAGCACACAAGACCTCATCATGCTAACAAGTCCGTTTACCTGATTGCTAAGAGAAATTTTTTGCAGGTTATCTCCTGCACTTGGGTGCCTGCAAAACACTCACATTTCTTACATATCATAAAAATATGCTTTCGTTCCCAAAGGCAGCAGTAATGCAACCCTGACATTAACTTAAACTGTGTCTACCTTACACACAGCAGCAGTTCCGTATATTTCAACTCTACATAACACAGTTTTAAGAAATTCGTAATCCATCATTCATTTTCTGCTGTGGAGACTCTATTCTCTAGCCTGTCTTTTATATTCTGTTCCCCGATCCTTTCTGCATTCCATTCGTTCAGTTTATCTTTTTATATTTATTATATGTGAAAAATATTCAAACCAGGGAAAAATAAAGACAATTTTAGCAGTGATTTCTATTCTTTACATAATGTTCTGAAAGGTTCCACATGACAGTGCTGGCAGATGTTGATGCATGCAACATTTTAGCTAAGCCAGTGATTGACAGGTACACCATTATTTCTGCAATCTGGCCTGACTGTTACACAGAGTAAATGCTAATCCTTATCCATTCAGTTGTTTCCTCACATTATTCATTTTTTCCCCTCCAGTGTAGAAATGACTTGTTTGTTGCACTCCTAATCCTCTGCCTTTGTGCCAGTAGACACCACACTGCAATGAACACACCTGGACAACTATTCTCTGATGAGACTACAGAAATGATAGCTATTGTAGCAAATGCCTGCTAGTAAAAGCCATGATATGTGACTCATGGGGAACCAAAGAACAATTCTCCTAGCTTCAATTAATTGAGCTATACCTAGAGATTTTGTGTGCGTATGTAGGTATCTCATTTTATCAAGACTGCTTTGCATGCAGAAAAGATGCCTCAATATAAACCTAGACTCTAGCCTGTTTTAAATTAGGTCCTCTACAATGTGCGTGCTCAGGAGATGGAAGAACTTTTTCTGGGTTTAATTGGATGTTGGCTTCTGAGCATTCCAAGGAGTGAATTGTGGGGGGCTTTGATGCCATGGCACATAAGGTTGGATTAGCAAATAAGAAGAGAGCTTATTCTGAGTAAGCTATCCAAGAAATGCATTTGCAGCAGGAAAATTACCTCTGGGCAATCAAAAGCAATTCTGGAAGGGGTTTTGATTTAAGAACATTTTTTATCTTAAGTTCTGCCCTGAACAAGTCAGTTTCATGTCGCACAACACAGAGAAAGCTAAGTTTAACAAGTTGCATAAGACTAACCAATTTACAGAATGTAAAAGCTGTGACAAGAAATCCTCACACTAAGTGTTGTCAGAACCTTTATGCAGAAGTCAGAAACATGTATTATAAGCATTGTCAAATAGACAAAAGAGTGGTGAGTAGATGACAATCCCGTTCCATTCTTTGTTTCTAAGTTTTGGTACTCCTCTGAAAAGGGTGAGCCAGACTGACAACAGGTCATGGACCTGGGCAGTTTGTACCTCCTGCTGTTACTCTCTGGAGCTTGGGTTTCTTGTGCTTTGTTTTACAGGTAAGGACAGAAGTAACAAATTCAACAGATTAGAAACAAAACCATTAAAACATTTCTTGTGGTATTCTGGTCCAATCATCCTAACTGCAACTCTAAGGAAAATCTGTCCTTTTTATCTAGCAGTTAGAGAGCCCAAATTTTCAATTACTTTTAAGAATCAAATATTTATGTTTTCACCATACTTTATGACAATTGTCTGTCCTACAGATAATTATAGAATACTGGCCAAAAGACAAACACATTGCACCTTGGTGGGTCCTCAACTGCTCAAAAGGAAACACAGGCTATTGCCTGAGATATTGTGAAAGGAAATCAACGGCAGATTGCCAAATAGTGTCGGCAATATTAGAAGATGCTCTATGTACTGGTAATCTAAACATTGCAATCCTAAAGTTCATTTGCTCACTAAAGCATAAGAAAAATATCAGTACATAATTCTGAATGAAAATATTTCCAGTAAAAATATTGGTGAGTTATTCTGCAACACTCTTTTGCAGATTCTGATTTTGCTCCTTGATCCAAGAACACACTACTTGCACACCAGTTAAGCGACGTTTGAGGTTTAGGGTAGTATACCAGATAAAAGGTTACCAAATTATAGAAATTGTATTACCTGTTTTGATATGAAGTGCCTCTTCAAAACAAAATGTTTGGCTGTGTCTAGAAATAAGTAATGCGACAAGCTGAATAACTTTGCAAGGGGTGTATTTAGCATATATGATTATATTTTCCTTCCAGAGCATGGATCCTGTAAGTTGTAGATTCTGCATATAGATAGAATTTAGAATACTTCAGCAAAAAGGTTCCCAACATAGTGTGTGTGCAAAAATCATGTAAACCTCAGATAAACAGATTGTCTTCAAAATTTAGGCAGCATTCCAGAGCATAATTGTAGTGCCATGAACCCAAAGTGGCCCTGAAGAGGGAGATTCTTTGACCAGCAGTTAAATCTGTAACAATCCTTAGAGAAACTTTGTTTCGGCAGGGTAAGAAAAGAGAGCAGCCACCTGGCAGATGGCAAGTTGAGATGACGGCAAAGCAAATTTCTACTAATGCTGAATGACAGCATACTTTAAGATTTAAAAGATAAAGGACCTTTATAATCAAAACCTGCATTGTACATATCTGCCAGGTGTCCTGGGGTTTGATAGTTGGTGTTATTAGAATAGGGATCATCAATCCCGCAGATGGATTAGAAGATGAGACCATTTACAGCAGCCCAAATTGTATTGTGGGCTTGCCCCTGAAACTCATGCAATGATTACAGTTCTTGTTTCACAGGTGGTGAAAAAAAATCCACCCCCCCCCCAAAAAAAAAGCCCTGACATGACTGACTAAAGATGAGTGTCCTTCAATACGTATGCCCTAACAAATTTTCTACTTGCCAAGGAATGAAGGAAGCCATGACTGCTATGAAAAACCATCACAATTATGCTCATCTTGGCAGCATCATGCCCCAAGCAAAGGGATACTTGTATATTTGTGGAATAAATTGCTGATGTCTAATCCATCAATATTTCTATAGCTTTGAAATACACAAAGGTTAGTTTGAAAGCTTTCAGACATTCTTAATGGAGATGCTCATCTGCTCTGGAATAACATCTCCTGGGCTTTTAAGTGATCAAATACCTGCTAAATATTTTATAGTCTGAATCTCTGCTAAAAGAATAGAGCCAGGTACTTCTACCATGCTTCTGAACCTCCCAGGTGTTGATTCAAGGCTGTGAAATGGACTCCTCTAAAACCCACAAACAGTTATAAAGCCACATCATTGTCTTTCCCAAGGGAAAGCCCTTCTTCACATTTTCATTTTTAATATTAAACCATAGGAGCATTTACAGTGGTGACAAACTGTATTTGATACCACTATTCTTAGTGGTTTCCTAACTACTAGATGTGATTTAGCTAACTAAAAGCCACAAGAGAGGTGTGTCTCAGTTCTTGCAATTCACCATCTTCATTGGACAGAGTTCTGTATTTTATTTTTTGCACTGCCAGTGAAACAAGGAACCTTAATGTAATGTATCTAAACCTTTTCATCAACATCAGATACATTATGCAGCTGCTAGGCATATGAGAATGTGACCAAGGTCTGCTATAGGCCTTCACTGTAGGAAAGTGATGTTTGGTTGTTGTGGTTTTGGGTTTTTTTTGTTTTTTTTTTTTTCCCCAGAAACTGCAAAGTTTGAGAGCTTCTGTTCTAAAGGGAACATTATGTCAATGCTCAGAGCACCTGCAGACAGAGAAAGAGGACATTTCCTGCTGAAGATGGCGATGGAGTCACCTGTGCTACTTTATGTGATGCCAGTTAAACACTTCTGCTTCTCAGTGTTTCTGCATGATGATCAAACAATCACTGACATAACCCCACTGCACATTGTGTTACTCATCCTTGGATTTTAAGTCCAGGGAAGGAAATCAGATTTCAAATGACATTTAAAGTATGATGAGGAAAAAATAGAGTATCCAGCATGAGCCTTATGGTGCATACTGACAGACCCCATAATTCCTCACAGCTCTTAACTTCTCGGTACCCTGCTTTGAACTTCTGTAAAACTAGGATGCTGACCTGCTTCGTGGGTGGGTGATTATAACACTGAATTAATATTTGGTAAATTACTGCAATACATTTGAATGAAAAATGTAGAACTGTAAAGAATGATGATTATGATGAACCTTCAATTCTTTTTTAAGTTGGTCCATCTGTCATTATAAACCATCTTAAAGTAGGCTATTATTCAAAAAAACTTTAAAATTGTTGTGTAATGCTAGTTATCAAGACAGACCACTGTTTCGACTTAGCAAGTAGCTAAAGGAAAAAAACTTCACTGATACTTTACAGTCTTTTTCTATTTATATGGCTTTTATACCATGATAAATGGTACAGCTGTTCTCTAAGATACCCCTGTATTGTTATATAGAAGAACTTCAGATTTAACCTGACCTACTCAGAATGGATATCTACACTACAGTATGTTATGAGACCTTTGTGATACTTCTTTGATAATTTTTTGCAGACCTCCATTAGAAACATGGAAAAGCTACTTCAAGAGTGCAGACTTACAGCTTACTGTTTACCTATACACTCATAAGATCAAAACCCCTGGTCTTACTGTTTTTGTTAACAAGGAGCACTAAAAGTCTTCCCACATACTGAGTTTTGGTTTCCATTTTACAATCTGAGATGACAGACGGCACAAAAATGATGAGAAAACTGTGGGGAGGCTTCCAGAAGATTGATTCTCTCATCAGCTGATTCTTTTCTAGTTAGTCTTTTATTGACTACAAAGGTATAGCCAATGCAGAAAAGGAAAACCAGACTGCCCTGTTTAATCCTGAGGGCATTGGCAAAAGGTGATCACTTTTTGAGAAAACAGAGGCCTACAAGGAAATCAGCACACTGTATGAGCCGTTAAGCTGATTTAAACACACAGGGGATGCCTGGGGTTGAGCTCAAGATCTCTGAGGTGTGAGATGAGAATGAAACCATTGCACAGACTAATATTACTGAGCTTTAGTAGCAGGTGGTATAGTTGATCAGTCAGGAACCTGTCATTTGGAGAATAGGCCAATAGATCTGAGAGACATGAAAAATCCTTCGTTTCCTCCCTCCCCTTTCCTCGCCATGAATGAAAATATTGTGATTGTGAACTTTAGCAATTACTGACTAAAACTTTTCACAGTTTATGCAGTTGTAAGTAATAGGGCAGAACCAAAATACAGTTACAGAGCACACGCTGGCAAAAGATATAAAAAAATTTAAAGCAACACTGTAAGGATTTGTATCCATGATTGCAATAGCACTGCCTGCAATTCTGACACATCGTATTCCAACAGAAACCATGATCAGACGACACAAAAAGAATTTCATATAGGAATTTTTGATATTTACTTGGTGTTAAAATCTGTACTTTGTCATCTGGAATGCATAACATAGCGCAGATATTGTGTATGTGGCCTGGAAGCTGTTCATGGCAACTTTGAGGAACGTGCAATGGTTTCTGGCATGTACTTCTCAAGCAAAAAACCCACCATTGCATGGATGAAAATTAATGTCTGCATGTTTCTGAGATGAACAGATTTTGCCTGTAATGCAAAATTTTCATCATGTTTTCTGCATATTTTGCATTACTGAGAACTCAATTTACTTGTGTTTTTTCCTGTTTTATCTTAACTCTCCTCCAAGTTTTCAGATAAAAAACTATAACTGCTAATTGGTGAGCAATATAAAAGTGTCAGACTTAAGCAATGCAGGCAACAAAATCTTTTACATCCCATTGGTCCAAATTTCAGGTGACTTCTTGCACCTGTAGAAGTACTTGTGATAAACGAACAACTTTCTCATGGAACAGCTGGGTTTAAAATTTCAGCATGCAAGTGTACACTCTTGGTGTATCTTAACAAGAACTGGCTGACATCAATAACCAAACTAATCGCATGTTCTTTGAAGCTTGTTTTTCAAAGTCTGGCAGCTATAGGTATTAAAACTTGTGTAATTTGTGACTAATTAATCTTGACATTCAAAAGCGTAACACCACAAATCAAAAGGGTAATAAGTGCATAAAATACAAAGTTAAACATTTCAAATGCTTTTTTGTCCCCTTTTACTCTGGAAACACATAATTCAAACTCTCTCAAATAAAATAAATGTGGCCACTATACAGTACCTGGTATTGCAGGTACAAATACATGTGCATTTCAGTAATTTTTAACTTAGTGTGGCTGAGAAACTGCATGCAAGGCAAATTCTACTGCAAGAGAAAGCTGCCCTGCAGTCTGCATTTAACACAGTGCATCAATGACTACCTTCCAAAACTATGAAAAATTTTTAAGAACATTGCACAGCTTTCCTAGATGATATCGTGGAATACTGTAATTCCTCGTGATAAAGGTCACCATACAGCAGCTACCACTAACCAACTGAAATGGCTGCATGACAGGACAGTTTTTTCATGGGAACTTTTTGTATATGGCAGGATTTCTGTCACTGCTCTTGAATGTCATGTTGCCTAATTTCACAATCAAACAGGAAACCACAGCCATTTACCATAACATTAGATGACTTATTAAATTCACTAGCGCTTTTTCAACTAAAATACACACCTTTCATTCTGAATGGAATTTTGACTGCATGCATAATGGGTATTAGTTTAAGGTCTTCATACAGAGAGAATAATATCCCAGTCCAACAATGCCAGGCCGAGAGAAATACTTTTATTTTAAATTACTATTAGCCCAAAAATAAATAGCAGTAACCATAATGCTGCAAAACCTTTGACTTGATAAGAAACACCTTCACTCTTATGAAAATAGAACAGAATCATAGAATCATAGAATAGTAGGGTTGGAAAGGACCTTAAGATCATCTAGTTCCAACCCCCCTGCCATGGGCAGGGACACCTCACACTAAACCATATCACCCAAACTCACAAATTAAGGTAGCAAAAACTGCCAAAGAGAACACCCATGGCTTTAAGTCTCTCTCCAAAGCTGCTGTTTTCTGGGGCATGAGAGGCAGCAATAGAGCCCTTTTTAGATGACACTTATGGAATCACAGATTTCTGGAAGGAAGCTAGGGTGGACCCCTGAATAGATAAAATTTTGCAAGTATTTTATCAGTGCATCATACTATTAAGTATTTCAAATAAACTGAAAACCAGATCACTTGTCACATATGTCAATTACCAACTTGTTATAAGAAGGGTTCAATAAAACTACACATCACCAATACGTTGTTGCCCCAAAATAAGAATTCATGGGTACATTATTCAGAGAATGACTGAAGACTACTCTTTTCGTACATTAAAATCTGGTGTATTTCTTTTCTATCTCATTGCTTCAAAATTAGCTCAAATGCCCATACATTTGGACTCTGTATATTATGCAACAACTAACTTGGTGCTTAATATAGATTTTTAGACATGGATCATGAACATTTTCTGAAAATAACCTTCAAAAGATAAGGCACATAAAACTTAATTTCTCTTTAGCTATTGACTCCCTTAGAAGATGCAATAATTTTTTACAACACTCAGACAACACCATACCTGAAACCTTACAAAAGAGCATGGGTTTTATGAAAATCACAAAGATGACAGATTAACTGCAGGAGCATATCAGACAGGTAAAAACAAGTACATGTACCCAAAGTACAGTGGGAAATCCCTATATTATCTTCATACCAACATAAAATAAGTTGGTTTTCAGAGTGGAAAATTATGACAAGGTAACCAAAGCAACCTGTATTGCTGCTCTCCTTAAATTTACCCCAGCTGAAAGTTCTCTTCCAATTAATTTTAATTATTTTTTTCTCTATAGTTGGCACTATGTTAGTGTGTTTACAATGATCCTTATATTGTAATCAACCACCTAAGTAAACTCCGTAAAGGAAAAGGACATCATTATTCCTAAGTCTGTAGCATGTAAGTGTTACTTCACTGAAAAACAGGTTAACGATCCATTCTGGTATGCTTACTGCTACGCAAGCTTCTTTCTTTATGGTGCATATTTTTTACATTAGTTATAGCCAGTAACTGCAGAACTTGGGGGGTTATCTCATATCTTCACCACTAGAGTCAGTCACTGATACGTAGCTCAGGATAGCAACCCTCTGAGTGACATTGTGGAATATACCATACATAAAGCAAGTAGATGACTAAAAAATCACATTTTGGAAGCAAAAAACAGTAATTCAGTGTCAGACATGGAGAAACCTACTCTCTTCCATTAAGATTTCCCTTAACTCTATTCTTTTAACTCCCTGCCTACACAGATTAATTTACAGCAATTCTGTGTTTGCAGATTCTGCCATTAGAGATAATGCATAACTTGGACGTATATATCTAATGGCAAAACCGTATCCACAAAAGCTTGGGTTATTAAAGTGAAGTTGTAGGGTCACTCTGTTTCCACTGCCACATTTGGGGCTTCCCACTCACCCATTCCCTGGCAAATAATGCCTTTAAAAAAAAAAAGATTAAGAAAAACCCTTCCTGATCATTGCTCAGTCCTCAGAACAGAAGTGTCAGAACAAAATTCTCCACCCCCTAACCTTGATCTTGGTGTATGTTTTATCCTACCCCTTCATGACAATGACACCAACATTAAAAGAGAACAAAAAAGGAGCAGTAGCAGCAAGAACGCTGGAGAACTTAATGATATAAAGATTGTTAAAAGAGACAAAACAGAGCAGGTTTTTTTCTTCCAGGAAATATGACAATTATTTCAGCAGGCTCAAGATGTTAACTTCATTTTATAACATTAAAGGTGATAATAAAGTACACATCTTCAACAATAATAACAATACCCACACACATAAAAGTACTCATATTTTTGTAAAGAAAGATTTCCTCCTAAACCAGTAAACTCCATGTTAAGTTTGCTTCTCCTCCCAATATAAACTTGTCAAAACAGGTGAATGCCACATCCTTTTTTTGTCTTTGTACAAGAACAATACATCAATTTTGATGACTAAATAACCCATAATTATTATTTTTTTATTCTGTGTTTTGGGTGGCCACTGATGACCCCTCCTTGCAACAGTGCAAGTTGCTGAGGCTGTGAAAGCAGACAGGAGTAACCAGCCAATGACATTACAGAACAATGAGAAGGTCAAAGTTGCATTGCATATTGCTGTCCTTCCTCAAGCACTGCACACAGCCTCCAAAGAGGAAAAATTAACCCTTTACTTGTGCTTCCTAATCATATTTCTTATGACTTAAGTAAAAGAGAGCAGGATGTCCTGCTAAGCCAGAGCAAGCAAAGTAGGATAAAATTCTCGGGAAAAGGTAGTTATAATTAAGGGTATTGCTTGCCCCCTCGTTCTGCCTTTTGTGTCCAAAAAAAAAAATAGTTGCTAGTGAGAAGGACATGGAAGTGTCTTTTGTTATCCAAAGAAACGAACTATAGTTTTCATCCCACTAGGGGTTTCCACAGTAAATGGAGCTTTTCTTTCTTTCAGCCTTATTTTAACAGTTCTCAGACTGACAAGCTGTTATAAGTATCAAGTTATCTTCTATTGGAAACACACCAAGGAAAAGAAGCAGAGTCCTATCTTTATCCCTCAAGACAAAAAGAATTAATTTTAACGTAAAAGCAAAAGAAGATGCAAGTAGGAAAAACATCAAATACTGCTTTTCAATACAGACATAGCAAAGACTTATAAAAATAGCACTTAATATATTTTCATATTCATATATATGCATATAGATATATATAAATATATATACATATATATATGTATATGCATATGTCTTTGTGTATTTCCTAGGTTCAAATTCAGTGATTGCTGTGCTTTTCTACTTAAATTCCAGGCATCTGATATTAGTTTCTTAAGTTAATGAGCCTGCACCTTATCTTACTGCCCATATTGTATATGTTTTGCAAGCTGCCAGCTGTGCATCAGAGCTGCCTCATGATGTTCATGTTTGCTTATAGGCAAAAAAAATGAGCAAGTATTTCTTAAGAACCCTGAAATTTACAAAGTAATGAAAGAAATGTCGCTTATTTTCTGGTGTCTTTGCTTCAGATTCTATTTTCATTTTGCAATTGATTTATTTTTAACAAAAGGAACATTACCAGAATTACCGATGCTTTCATTGGACGGTGAAAAAAGAAAAAAAAAAATAGATTCACAGGTCTGATGCAAAGATTCCTTCCCCCATAATATAAGCAAAACTGATTCAAGCTGGGCAGGTACTGGCTGGTAGCACTACAGCCGAAGAAGTAATTCCTTCTGAGAGCTCCCCAGCTGAATGGAGACACCAACCAAGGACAGTGGGAGCCACAAAAGGAGGAATGAAAAGACATAAAACACCCCCCAGAGAAATGTCTCTGTCAGTTCTTCTTCAGCTTCGCTCTTTCATATTTTTCCTCACTGCCAAGATCAGCACAAAATAATATTTTTTTTTTCAGTTACAACAATATCAGGAGAAAGCACAAAAGCAGCTATTTGCATAGCTTTAAAATGACACCACTCTTGTTACTGCTAACAGGATTTACACATTCAGCGGTTTTCCCACCCAGCTAAATGGAAACTTTAGGTTCATTTCATATTTGAGTCAACAGGAGCTCTCATTTTCCATCCAGATTTCTGTTTGAGAGAAAGAATTCAATAACCATTTCTACTTCTCAAAATTTGACTTCCTTGGGGAGTAACATATTTCATTGTTGATACAAAAATAAAACATCACAAGTTTTCCATTATTATAAATTGTCATGGCACAGGACAAGAAATTGGGGTTTATGTAACAGCCTATACCTTCAGTAACAGTTTTATATGTGAACTGTTTATTCAAATTTGGATAGGTTAAATAGAATTGAAAGAAATCAACAAGCACTTATAGAGGATATTAGTAGTGTGGTCAAATGCTCTGAGATAGAAAGAACAATAAATTTGTGAGCTATCTTTAAAAAAAATAGAAAAGCTAGTGCTTATAATAAATAAATAAAATCATTCCTTTATGCCAGTTTCTCATCTGATAGAATGCTACCACTCCTCCAACTGCAGAAAATGCAGCATGTTAGGGGCTTTGCTTTAGTTGTACTGGGAGGGGAAAAAGATTCATTAGAAATAAAGTCAAGAGGGTAATTAGGTAAAGAAAAAAATGAACTTGCAATTTTTGCCCCAACTTTGTTTCCTACTCACATATTCATCCTTGATTTCCAGTAAGGAGAAAATTAAGAACTCTGGTCTTTTCTGTTTTCACTGCTCTGAACCTACTAAGGATCAGAAGACCCACCACTGACTTCAGCGTCTGCATTAGGCCATAACTGCAGCATTTAGTTTCCCATAGCTTTAGCTACAATATGCAGAATGAGACAGAGATAATGGGATACGCCTCTTTTTGCATTAAATTCCCCAATTTCACGAATAAAGCTGATTGTCCTTTATGTATTACAATTCTTAGCAAAAAGCAGAAAATATTTATTAATTATGCTGGCACCTATTGGTTAAGATTTTCTGAATGAGCATCTATACTCCCTGCTGTAGTATGAAACCTAGAGAGATTAGAAAAAGGCAGTAATCAGTGTAGGCTGGCCCAGTTCCAGAGCTAGGTGACACAGCCAAAACACAATAAAACAAAACTATCAACTTAACCTCACAGCAATTCTAGCAATATTAGAGAGTCTTCAGCAGAGGTGCACTGACACTAAGGAGGTTATTGAATTTTAATTTCTTTCTTTAATCAAATGTATCTAAAGTCATCATCCCTGAATAGCAAAACATATCAATAGCCAACTAGAAGATCATGCACAAAAGACAAAAGATCACACTCCTCAAAGTCTGAGAGGTTTTATGCATGCTCATGCCACATTCTTCAATCTTCAAAGGAGGTCATTCATATAAATTCAGTAAAGACAGTAATGTGTGAATCTGATGCTACCCTGACCCCTCTTCCACCTTCGAAAGCAACTCTAAAAGCTTAAACAGTAAAATTCAAGCAAAAAGGCACCTCCACTGCTGCCAAACAGATAGATAGCCTATGCCTGAACTCAATTTACAAAACAGAGACATCACTGTATGTTAGCCACTTTAATAGATTCAAGTTTATTTTCAGAATATACATCTACCTTCAGCAAACTGCAAAGCGCAAACAGAATAAAAATGCTGACAGAGACAGCAACCTATAAGTAATACAGACAACTGAAAGAACAAAATTAACAACTTATAATACGTATTTTATTTTCAGAGCAAATGAAGGGGTTTTCCTTCATAATTTGCCATAACAGGAACAACAATAATGCTTGTAAAACTACTGATCCAGAAGTCAAAAATTCCATTGGACCTATTAATGCACAATATATTGCAGAAACGTGTCAGGAGCTCTGATGTAGTCACCCTCAGGTCTAATCCCATTATACTGGATGAAACACTACAAGCATTCATATAGGACATATCCTACCTAAGATACTGTAGGTTTTCCTTGATATTTCTTAAGTGTTTGGCCTTAAGCATTGCTAGAACAGTAACAAGCTGCAAGCAGTCTATGAATCTAGAAATGGCAGTAAATAGGATTGCTTTCAGTTTATGAGCTGATAAGCCTGTTTCATAGAGCAGTTCACAGTGACTGACAGCTAAAACATTGGTTCATCCAGTAGTGCTTGTGCTACATGCCAAGAGGCATGGAGCCATGAAGGCTGGTGAAATTAAAACGCACCAAAAAAGTAAATACAAAAAATTTTATAACAAATATTCATCTGATGTAGTTCCCCTTTAGAGAAGATGAGCAAGAATTGGAGGAATAGTTCTAAGCCATAAGCATCACTACAAGGGAGCACACAACAGAAGTAAAAATTCTCTAATTGGTTACTAAAACTCTAGAAACTGTAACAACAGCTGCATGTGGTACTAAACAACACATTCCCTTCTCAAACCATTTCAAAAGTCACAGACTGGTGTTTTTGCTGTTTTCTTGGAACTGATTTTTTTTTCCTTCTTCCTTGGAATTAATTGCAAGTTAATTTCAAGGTAGAGAATCTTTTCAGAGACAGTCTTTTTCATGCTTCTTTGTGCCATACAAGAATTTGTTTGACATATTCTAATGTGCTTAATTTTAAAGGTAGTCACTTAATATTCTTTGCAATCATTTAATGGAACAAAGCAGTGACCTCTAAGAATAAAGAAGGGAATTTCTACATCATTTCTATTCTCCCTACTGACTGAAACAAGCAAGGTGCAAAAGGATAGAATGGTGAGTCACATTTCCTTCCATTCACTCAATAAATCAAATGCAGAGATTAAAAAAACACACAAAAGATATTAAGATTAAACTTGAAAGTGTTATTGATAAAAATATCTCCAGAAAATTGAGAGGGAGCAAGTGCTCTACATTTCTGTAAATGGATGCTAGCAGCAAACTTGGCTAGGAGTATTTTTATTGAAGCTATGTATAACTGTAGTGGAACAAGACAGGATAAAATAATAGAATATTAAAAATAACAAAATATCTACATAAGACTTAATTATTTTAATTACCTTTTATATCCAGTCTCCCAAGGAAATTCAAGGAACTATTAACTGAGTTTATATTCTCTTTCTTAAAGCTGATTTGGTGCTGGTAAATCATGATTTTAAGATTACTTAATAGATATATAATTTTTTAAGTACAACATCCCCCAGCAGTCTGCATCTTCTTTAACGAGGATATTAATCTGTACACAAAGGTCTGGTAAAGCTCTCTCCCTCATTTTGGTCCACGAACTCAGGCATAAATGCAGAACAAACTTTATGTGGAATTGCTGCACAGATATATATTTCCCCTATAGAATCTATGTCTACCTAGCATTTAGCCGAACATCATCTCTTTTTCATTTTTCTTACTTCCATAAATTAGAAGAAATTACTTTGGAAATAAAATAGAAAGAGGTAAAAAAAATATCAATAAGAGAAAATTCCAGCCTGATTGTGCTGAAAACTTAGAAATCAAGTTCAGCTAAATTAAAATGAGCTCTAAGGCATGAGAGGTGAAACAGTTTATTCCACTAAATCCAGGATAACAGGAAAAGAATCATGAGGATAGACAAGATGAGTAGAATCATTTTTCTGTTGGAGCAAGGCACAGATGAAATGATTTCTTTAAAGGACTTTTTTTTTTTTAAGCATTGTTTCTTCTTCAAAGTTTCTTCTTATCCTTTCCTTTAGATTAATCAAGCCTCTCAAAATTAAGCCTTCAATGTACTAATATATTGGTGAAAAAAAAGGTTTTTGATGTTCCTCATCAGCAACAACACAAGATATACTACAAGATCTCATGTCTGTAACAAGCCCTCTCTTGTTTCTTTGAATTGCCAAGTTATTTTCTGTACTTATGAGCATCCAAATCCTTGGTGCACAATACCTCAAGAATGCAGAATATATAAACTATGCCGTTCATCTGGGAACGCACCTTCAGGATACTGTTGTTAAATAGTATCATGGAAATTTTGAAGGTCAAGAAAAACAGTCTCTTTTGTTCCCAACCTTTTCCTAAAACTGGAAATTTTTAGGAAGAACTGAAGAACCCTCTTCCCAAAATTAAATTTCACTATTTCTTTAAAGCATGTTTACTATGCAACTTAGCTGGTTCACATAAAGTACATTTAGGGATATTTATTAACTAAATAACTTCAAATTATTTACATAGCAATGTAGTTATGTATGAAGGGCTCTACATACTCTACATATGTATGCACTGCTCTACACTTAAGAGCCCAAAGGAAAATATGAACCATTAAGAGGAAGCTTTCTAGTAACATAAACCAACAGGAAAGCCAGCTACATGCAGCTCAGAAGCAGTACTTTCACTGGACTTCCACAAAAGAGGAAAAACTGTGGGTCCCTCAACAGAAAAGGAAAACTTCATACCATCTCTATTCCTCATAATGCAGGTGATTTAGTACACTGTAAAGGATTAACAATATATTTGAATATCAAGTCTGGAATTTTATGGAAAATATTTTTTTAAGAAGAGTCTTACTTGATAGACATAAACAAAACTACTAGACATGAGCATCTTGTGAGAGTCAACAAGTCAAAGTTTTCAGTCATGTACACTCAGGTAGTCTATATGCAAGAATTAAGGCCTAAGACAATATCTTTCAAAATGGAGACTATTTGTGTGAAGTGTTGCACATTACTAAAGTCCAAGACGAATACTTTAAATAACACTTCAAGTATTCTCCCTGATTATCTGGAGATGAATTTGTTGTTTACAGAACTGGTGGCTCAACTCTTCATAAAACCCTTTTCCAAGAGGACAGGCAGAAAAGATGGGGCTTTCTTTTCTTTATGAAAACTCCTCATTTTTCTTCTGTCCTAATATTTCTAGTAAAGGATAACATCAGCAGTCCAGTACTATTTCTACAGTAAGAGAGAGCGAGCATCATTTTCTGCTCTTGACAAGCTCCCCCTTAAATGTGCCTCTTAGATGTGATGCCCTATGTCACCGCCTAGCTCTGTGCAGCTACTGTTTCCATGGCTGCTTTTAAAGGTTTTAAAGCTGCCTTTTCACCTGGAAATGTAAATTGGGAAACTCTATCAGGAGGATTGCCTAGTAAGTATTTTTAATCAAAAACTAAATTTTCGGGGATACATTTAGAGAAAGCTTCTCTTAATGCAACCCACAAAAGTTGCAAGCACATCAGTTTTGCACACATAAAACCTGCATTTGTGTGAATAAACAGGGTAATTTGCAAATGTTAACTTGATCAGTCATCTGGTTTGTGTGTACAAATGCAGATTTGCTGTGTGTGTAAGCCTGAGCTAGCAAATTTCCACCCCGAAGTACAGAAACATCAGTAGTTCCGTAGTCAGATTACTGAGTAAAAGAAAAACATTTTAAAACTGGCCTTTAACATTAAAGAACAAAAACTTCTCACAAAAAATTGCATAAGGTTCAATAGGCTTTATCACTTTGACAATACCTTATTGTGAACCCCTATCTTCCAGACCTTAGGATCTTAAGCAAGACATTCAACAATAAAAAAAAAAAACAAACCACTTACACAAAAAAAAAAAAAGAAGTTAAAATAAGTAATGCTGCAAAAAATCGTCTCTATCCTGTTGGCTGAAAAATGCCTTTGAACTCTGACATGTTTAATGGATAATCACTTTGTAGTGTAGGATGTAGCATAAATTTACAGACTATGTACGGTATGAAACTGGCCCCGAAATTGTTATGCCTATGGAATACCAAAGTAGAAGAAAACCTGAATTTGTTTCCAGCCCTGAGATGAAACAAAGAGGGCTTACAATCCAGAACGGGTATTTTGTGAGTGTTTTTTTAGACGGCTGGTACAGACCTTCAAAGCCCTTTGTGTCTTATGACACGGTTATATCCTGAGGATCCCAAGCTTAAGCAACTGCACTAATTACACCTGTGAAAACAGTACTGAGAGACAGCTCGTCACACGCTGGCTTCCACAGTACCTTCAAGCACTTGCTCTCCAATCTAAACCAAACCAACAGGGCTAGATCACTGTTGCAGCCCTCATCCTTCAGTAGTAACACATGCACTGCCCATGCATCCAGAGCCCACATGTTGCTGTCTGAACAGGGGGGTAAAAAACACAAAAAAACCCCCCAAAAAACCGACACAACACACACAACAAACACATGCATCCCCCTGGAAAACCACCCTGACAATACCACGTATAAGAACAAGGTACAATCATAAAAGATTACTTAAAGTCTCCAAAAAGCCTCTGAACCCTGGACCTACACCAAAACATATCTTCTGGCCCTAATTGTTACAGTGATAAGTGCTTGGGTAAAAGCAGCAGTTTGCATTTGTCCCAAGTCACACAACATCCTCTGGAAGGATCAGTTCTTGAGGAGAGCTGTAGCTTAAAGAGCTGATGGAGCTTTTGATGCACTCACTGAGCATCAATTGTTCAGATGCCCTCAAAGGATGTGCTCCTGAGTCTCATGGCATTTGGCCAAAAGCAGCAGGATTCTCTATCAGCAGCAATGAGAGAGAGTAAACTTTTCTCCAACGTGGGCACCGATGTCAAAAACCAGCCAGTCCTCCAGGATAAAACAGATAATTTCAGTGGCATATGTCTCGGCTAATTCTGATCTTTCAAACACTGGCTAAAGTTATGGGGCAATATCTGTGGAAATCTAACCTCTCAAGGACACATGCATAGGGAAACAGATGGCTTGCAACAGACTGTTTAATCCCAAATCAAATAACAGAATCAGCACTTCAGAATGACTGCTTATATAGACACTTCTGTTAGAGTGTGGCCTACAGACAGGCAGCTTATGCAACAAGACCCCCAGAAAAGATTATGTGATACCTTAAAAAAGCCAGCATCTTAAAAAGCAATTCTCCAAAAGTATGTTATAGATAAATAATAAATTTTCCTAGGACAAATTACTTTAAACAATAACTTTTCTTTGTGTAAGTAATATTTTTAAATACATGAGAAATTCACATTTTACTTATTCTTACTTCATCCGTAAATAGTGATTATGGCACAAAACTTGTCATTTTTATGATTTTCTGAAACCAGTAAAAAACAGCTGAGAGAAAATGATCAAAGAACCAAACAAAGAAACAAAGAAGAGTTTTCTTCACATTTTAAAGAATTTAATGTCACAACACAGCACACTGGGAAGCCCAGAAACCACAGAGCATAAGAATAGCTCAGGAAGCGATAAACTCTTGATAACATACTCGAGAAAAACAACAGCTTCACTACTGTGTGAAACTCAGCATCTCTGACGTTACTGAATGCAATCTTTGAAACACACTAAGAGTATTAGCTGCTTTTTTGCAGGAATATTGGAGGGGAAAAAGTGATCATTTTACATCCTAGGATTCCATATTTATATTGAAATGTTTAAAAATATTTTATTTATTTGACAACTGAAATAATCATCAAATCCTCAAAGACCCCAGGCCACCCACCTGCCTGCTATATAACTGCTCACCAGTCAAGCCAACTCGCCCTGGGATGTGCACATACCTCTCCAGCAGCACGCAACTGCACCAGGCTCTGTACCTGCCGCCATTCAATGTACCTTCAGTTCTAAATCCTCACCATTATGGAGAACATCTTATATTCTCTTATTATTGATGCTCTTACCACAACTTGTATCTTCTATAATACAAAGTCAGCTTGTTGCCTATTAGAAATCTGAAGAACCTAAGAAACATTTTAAAAGCTGGTCTATGGAACCAACAACTGCAAAATGCTGTTGTTGAATTTCAACTTGTTTGGTGCTGAGCACAATGAAGGAATTGATCTTGCACCCAGAACCCTATACCTTCAATTTAAGGGGCAAGGAGTTGCTTTATCTCAAGATCAGGCCCATAATTTATTGTATTAGAATTCAATGAAAGCCCAAGGTAGGAGTGTGTGATTCATGTCTGGGATGACCTTTTTCTTTTTTATTCAACAGGAAGTTGTAATCAAAATACCTTTAAAACAGTTTAGTGCACAAGGAATACTGTGACTGGCAGCACCAAGCAAAGTGAATCCCAGATGCTTCTAAATAACCACTGGGCCAATTTTTCTAGCTGCAGTGATTCTATGATAGCAACAAACTGTTGTAGCATACCATGTGTAAATTGGACCACCATTCATAATTTCTGGGGATTGTATAATTACCAGCAAGAAGAAGGTCTAATTCCTGAATTGTTGACCCAAATCTCCTGTTTCAAGAGTTATATTTTCTTTTTCCAGTTACTTCCCGATGATTATTGCATGGTGTTACTGAGTCATCTCAAAAGCAGGAACACTTCAGCAGTGAACAAGTCATATATAAATAATATAGATCAATAATTTTCAACATGTGGTCTGCAGACACTTTAGGTTCACACAACCTTGCTATGAAAAGGAAGCCTACTACAGTAAGTTAACCTTTGCTGCACAGAGATACACGCCTCCACTGGAAAGTACTTGGGGAGCCACAAATCAAAAAAGGTTATAAGCCACTGATGTATGTAATCTGTAAGCAGTTTTAATGCTTTGTAGATTATAAATGCTATTTCCATTTACTGTTTAAAAAACTGCAGAGATTTAAGGCCTCACAAGTTTACTCTGAATATTCAGAGTATGATTGTACCAAACTGTCATCTGAGGAAACAACAAATTATTTAGCCAAATAACATTTGATTAAGTAAAAACCTTAAATTTTGCACCTGTTCTAGTTTTGCACAGCCCTTCATAGCTTTGCTCCCTTGATATATTAGGTTTTAATTCTTGTTATTGACAAACAAAAGCAGCAAACAAAAATAGCACAGCTAGGAGAAACAGATTATCTTTGAAAAACCAGTAGACTTAAACCCTGACAAAAAGCATACAGATTCAGTGAGCCTGTTAAATATAGACAACACTGACAAATAAACAGTCTATATATCTTTGAAGAGCTTATGGTTACACATGCACACACACACCCAGCACTACTGAAACAATGCCCTTATCTCAAGTACTTTCCACATATCAGAGAAGTGGTAAATTTCACAAAGCCTGCACTAATGTTTTGTATTTCCATTCCAAGTGAAAGACACTTCAGTAAGTAAACATGAGTAATTCAATAAAACTGTTGCTAGAGACAATGGAAAAAAAAAACCCAAACAACAAACAACCCTGTTTCAAATGCATTGATAAGTAAATAACAAAAGCAGTGGACAATATTGTGAAACACTGAAGAGCCAAGTTACTCAAAGCTGAGAACAGAATTAGGACAATTTTTAAGCACTCTGGTTGCAGGTTTTTTGGGGTACATTTTTGTTGTGTTTTTTGGTTTTTATTATTTCCCTCCAAGCCCCCATTGTGCTTGACAAACCTAAACCAAATTGTTTGTGCTATACTATTTTATAACTCCGTAGAAACTTAAATACATCAGTTGAGAATAATCACATCCCTCTTAAGGACTGAGAGCATGCTAAACAGCATGCACATATTCCTTTCACACAGTTGGGGTGCGTGGGGTGGGAGAGGCAGGGAGGCGGCTTGCTTAAGAAATGTTTGCATGATTTTGAAAGCTCTGAAATTCATAGTGGGGTGGATTTGAGCACCTCAGGATTTCTATTCTCAGAACTTATCAGAAATTCATAGGCAAAGTAACTTCTCTTCTTACTGGAGTACAGCACAGGGGGTCACCAGCAAGAACCATGGCCTCCGTATTCTAGTCACTAATTTAAAGATATGTCATGACTCCGCAAATGGTGTATGCACATGCCTAACTTCACATGCTACCAGATAGTCTCACTGGATTCAGCAAGGCCATCTACAGTAAGTTAAAAGTAAGCAAGTTTTTAAGGCTTGGTGCTGTAAAGACCTATTTATTTTCTAAGATGATGTAAATGAAGAAAAAAGTGAAGAATGTTAATTCATTCATTATAATATTACTTCATCTAACTTATTTCGACCCTTTTTTCACCAAGATTTACCTGCCAAATCTGCAAAAAAAATTACACAATGAATATTTTTAAATTAAATGAGTTGAAAAGCTCTGCATAATCTTTCCATACTGATGTACTTCACATGAATCTTCTGAGATAGCAGTTATTTTACATAAAGTTTACGAAAATTAGAAGAGTATTTGTGATATTGGAGGAAGAGCTTCTGATGGCAGAGCGACTCACCAGAGACAAACATGCACTGATTCAGTGTTATTTTCTGGAACAAACATTTTGATCCTGGGTCTCATTTCTCATCCATCCCTCTGATAAGGACTGCTATTCTTTACCTTTTCACTGTAGAATTCCTGATAAATTATATGTGCTGGGTAGGCAGAAGAGCCCTTGGAGTAAGATTAATCTTAAACATATAAAACCAAAGGAAAAAAAATCCACAAGTAAGGAAATTATAAATGCAGTTCACTGAGCATCAAATAGTCTGACTCAAACAAATGACTTAAACAGTCATGTTCCACACCACACTTCTGCATGCTGCCCCAGCTACTGCTTCTGAGACACGAGCATATTCAGCCCTTGGCAAAAATGATACATACATTGCAGTGGTCTATATTTGTCTCTCAATAGCAAGGACCTCAACTATAAAATCCTGCCTAATCAAAAATAATAAAAACAAGATGTAATACGTGTCCTGAGGTAGAGAGAAGTCGACCAGGACACTGTTGTTCCACACTGTCTTAAAAACCAGTAGTCAGATGCCTTCAGTCAAGGCAGAGGTCAGTCTTCCAGCAAGTTTGACTCTTCATCTTGTCTCTCCAATTTTTCACTTCTTCTATCTCCCTGAAGTAAAGTTTGAGCCAGTTGTTTTTTATCCTTTTACCTATTTCTTCCAGACAATCTACATTTTGACAGATTAACGTATTCAGTGCAATCAGTTGTATCTTTATCAAACAAAACCTTTTGAATACACCAGCCACTAATCTACACTATAGTCTGCCAGTCAAATTCAGTCTCAAAAAGCAGATATTTTCAATTTCCCTTCAGCGCTCCCAGTACATTGCATTTTAATGGATTCTGTGGGTCATATGGACCAAGTTGAGCCATATGTCAGAAACAAGAAAAAGATGAGTAGTTTTTCTAATGTCACTCTTCCAGGTAAAGAAGGGGTACATTTGAAAACGGTCCAGCAATCTACAACTGCTGAAAATGTCCCTGATCCATAAAAAGCTTTAAAATGTTTGCAAATTAAAAAAAAAAAGCTAAGTTAACTCTTATTTTACCAAATCAATGAGACTCACCAACATAGGTTGATTATAAATACATCCAAACTGCAGCTTGTCCTCTTGTTTCTTAGGGCTGAATAACCAGGGGAAATTACTTGAATATTTAACACAAAAGTCTATAGACTAAGGTACTTTATCCAAGATTTCTCATCTTACAAATACATCTGTAATATTCAATACAATTCTACTTTCTGTAAAAGTTATTTTCAAATATTTTCTTTCATATAACTGAATTTTGGTTCTATTAAAGGATGATTGGTAAAATTCTTTATGGCCATACTGTTTACGCCTGTAGCATAGTTTTTATCATCCAACCCATTCTGAATTGTTTCAATACATTTACTTTCTGCATTGATAAAACTGACTTCTGTGTCCTCTTTTTAGGTACCTGAAACTATGGTTGCTGTAGACTTTCAGCTTCCTTAGCAATTACGTTCTCCTTCTTCTGCCTCTGCTATAGTAACTTTATTTGCTTTAAACGTAAACATATGGGTTTCATTTCCTTTTTTTTTTACTGCTAAAAATAATAAAATTTTTATCAGAAAGCTCTGGTTACTGGTATGGCTTAAAATAGAAGGAATAAAATTATTTTTTTTTTTTTTGCTAGCTTTATCCTTTTAAATAGCAATGTACTTTGGGGGCAGAAAGATAATAGGAATAACACAGAAATGCTTGGCATTCAGGTTGCTTGTTTTTCTAAAACTGTTTAGTTAATGCTTCTCCCACACCCCTTGGGTATAGTTCTTGCCAAGATACAGATTTATATTCACTCTCTTTTCCAGTGCAACTTTTGGAAAGCTAACACATACAGTATGCACTAAGAGCAACTTCTAAGCTGCAGGCAGAATAAAACAGATCCAAAGAGTAAATGTACCTTTGCAGAAAATTGTTGAGTGGATTTAAGTTACAACAATAAACAATAAATAATAAAGTCTTTCTGAAAGCTAGAGAAGCACACGTGTCCTCTTCATTGATTTTATCACTTCATCACACACAACAAATCTGTGTCAACATGAGTGGCAAGTCTCTGAGGTAAAAAATGTACAAGTCAAGGCCATAAAAGCAGACCACATGCTTAGGAATTTGTCTATTGTAACCATAATGAGGTGGCCTGCTGTCTCTAAGGAGACAATTCATGATACAGCATATGCCTAGAGAGAAGTGAAAGACTATTTTATGAGTCCGATACAGTCAGCTGTAAGCCAACAAAGATTCAATTTCTTAAAGAGACAGAGAAAGAAAGCATTCATATGAGGAACAGTCACAAATAACCTGTTTATATGCAACTACATATTGCCCTGCAACAATATTATATCCTACTGGAATTAGCACAGCTATTCATGTAAGTAAAGATTAATCATTTAGTTCTTCAAGAAGAGGCCTTTGATGCATAACATAATCTATTCTATTTACATAAATAGCATTTTTCAGCACTCTGTTAATCTTGACAGTGCTAACAATGTTGGAGCTGTTCAGTCTGGAGAAGACTGCATGGAGACCTCACAGCAGCCTTCCAGTATCTGAAGGGGGCTTACAAGGATGCTGGAGAGGGACCTTTTATCAGGGACTGCAGCAATAGGAAAAAAGGTAACAAACTTAAACTTAAACAATGGAGATTCTATGGTCAGATGGTCAGATATAAGGAAGAAGTTCTTTACTGTGAGGGTGGTGAGTCACTAGAACAGGTTGCCCAAAGAAGTAGTAAATGCTCTATCACTGGCAGTGTTCAAGACCAGGTTAGACAGAGCCTTGAGCCACATGGTCTAGGGTGAGAAGTTCCTGCCCATGGCAGGGGGGTTGGAACGAAATGATTTTAAGGTAGCTTCCAACCCAAACCATTCTGTGATTCAGAGGGGTTACCAATATTAAAACTCCTTTTCTGGAACACACTGAGGAATAAAAAGGCAAAGCAATTTCTTTATGTTCATACTGTACCTTACTACTCTCCTACAACACAAAGCTCGCTTTGGACAATCAAGCTATGCTACTGTACAAACATATACCATTAAAATGCAAAAGGAAGTTGCAGTCTCAAAACTGCTGAAAATTAGGATGGTCTTTGACTGCTGCCTATTATTTACAGAAGTCTGCTCAGAGAGGTGTAAGCTGCCACATTTCACCACAATCATAGCTAAAAATGAAGAAAAAAAAGAAATATGTATGGAGAATTGCCAATCATCTAAAATGACATTTCATATATTTAATGAGGTGGGATGGGGACAGAGAACTAAATGTTCTGTTTTAACAAGCCTTTTACTTTGGACACAGGAGAACAGGAAGGGAAGAAGACCTTACTTTAGACAGCAAGAACTGCAGGACAAAGAATGGAAAAGTGTGGGGTGCTTGAATGCCCTATGGGAGGTGAACCCATAGTAGAAAATAACATAGCTTCTTACTCTCTGACCTTCAACAGACAAAAGGAGCTCTCTTTTGAAAAAGACAGGCAATGATGTAGGGGTTTCTAATATTTTTTTTCCTACAGAAATTTATGTACACCCATTGGAGACTGTTTCAAATCCTGTGAATAGAGTTCATGGGTATAGAGGACTCTCCAAAAGTTTATATAAAGTATCCAGTATCTTTAGCCAACTCCGTACTTTCTTTTTATTTTCTATTAGTAGAGTGTTACATGGAATATTTCAGACTTTCCAGTAGTCATTCATGCAAGCACATTTAGTTAAAAAGGTTATTTCCAAATGCTTCCTCTCTCACATGGAGTTGGAAGAAGCCATACCAATATCAACTGAGTAGTTGATTATGGATTTATAGCCTATAAATTTGAGGGCATATGGTGGGACTCCAAAATGGATATCAAATGTTCACACAGCCTCACACAGATCATGAAGTGAAGTGCAAAATAGGACACAAGTGGCTTGGATACAGTCATTTAGCATCTGCTCCAGCTGTATTAATTCAGGTTGGACATTACACAGTAGCATGATACAGACATAGACAAGCAACTGCACACATAAGACAGCTTGATTATGTCCTAGCCAAAAATCAATTATCATGCAGGAGATCTAGATTACCAGACAGACCTTCCCTCTCCATTATGCAAGTATTAGGTGGAGCAAAAGTGTGTCTTATAATCCTTTCATTCCTGGATGTTATCCACAGTCTTTTATCTTTACTTCATTACAAGTAGGAGAAAAGCTGTTTTCCAGGCATCGTATCTAGTGTACTGCATGCATCAGCAGTAACTCAGTGGACTTCTTGTTAAGAGATACAGTTGATCATAAAATGTAAACCAAAGTGAAGCCAAGAGGAGGCACCTTAAACCCTTGAAGTTTTCCTCACTTCACCTAGACACAAAAAGCTGTGTCTTTGACAAGCATAATCACCTTCTTGGAAAAGAATGCATTGACAGTATATCCAATTTAAAGATCTAGAGCCTTCATGTCAGAAACAATCATCACTCAAAATATAAAATGAAGGCGAGGGAGATGCTGTTTTCTGATGCAGTTTTACCTTAACGCTCATTAAAAGCAAACTAGAAGCAAAGTAAAAAATTGATTACACAAAGCAAAGGTAGCAACATCAGTACTCTTCTTGGCAGAGAATGAAGAGTAATCATTAACATAATTTACATGAACTGTCTGGGGGAAGTCAGAATTTCCATAGCTTACAAAACTGGATGGCACACAATAATGCTAAATAGAAGTGCTGGTTCTTGAGGGGTTGTGGGGAGCATTTAGTATGCTGCATGTTTGTTCACATTAGTCTCTGTAGTCCAAGCAGATGGATGTCAGTCTGTCTCTCTCTCTCACACACACCCCCACATTAGCAAGGCAGAAAAAAAGGGAATATTTTAATTTTGTGCTGCAAGTTTACTCTTGCCACCTGTTTTTACCATTATCAATTAAAATCGGTTGTCTTCATATCACAGGTAGTTAATAATTTGGTTGCTTTGGATCTACTCTCTCAAATCATCAACACCCAGTGGCTGAAGTATTCATTTAGTCAAAATTAGTATCAATAGGATGCTGAGAAGAATTCAGGGGACTACAAAATGCAGGACAATTACTGCTAAGCTTGACTGAAAAAAATCCTTTGTCTTGTGGTAGCAAGTTTTTGCTTTGCTTCTCCAGACTCTTTTCATCTCCTGCTCTTTTGTTTCACTGTTGTTCAACCTTCTCCTTTTCTGGTTCTATTCTTTATTTTTTTTGAATAGTTGTGTGTTCTCACTTTGTAGTTCCCACTCCTGTTTCTTCATCCAGCGCAAGTTAAATGGTTTGGTTTTTCAGAACTAAATGAGCTGATACAAAGTCAGTTGAGGATGTTGTCACAGTTTACAGGATTAGTAACAAAGAAAACGACAGAAGACTGGTCACGCGTTATGCTGCCTAGCCCTGTGATTATATGGTAGCTCCTTGTGAACATCACTGTCAGCTTTAAACCCAAAGAGCCATTATTAATCTGGATCACAAGAATACATTGTTGAAAAAAAACACTACCATCTTCACCTATTTTTCTTCATCTGCTCTCTGTGCTGTTCTAATACTGGCCAAGCTGCAGAAAATATCTTCTGCAAAATCCAAATGGAAGGTAACTGATTCATAATTCTTTATCTATGACCTAACTCGTAGAACTCAATCCTCAGCTGTCTCCAGCCTTTAACAAAGGCTTTCACAGAGCCATCAGAATGAAATAACTGAAATTAAGGTCTGAGGGACCAATCTAAACAGTGTTTCATTGAATGTTAATGAAAATGGCAAGTTTTCAAAAAAGAATTGTTAATATCAGATTTTCTAGTATCTTATAGGATGTTCTTGAATATTTAGGTGACTGGAGGATATTAAAACTTTGAACTGCAGAAGTTTCATGACATCATGAATTAAACTTTATTCCATTAAAATTATTTCATTTGTTATTTGTTATATTGATGTTCAAACATTTCAAACTAGCATATTACAGAGTAGAGCAGGTGTCACGACTTCAATGAACAATTATGCAATATGAGAAGGAGCCTAAGGCTGATTTGAACAATTTACAAAAAAGCACGGAAGTTTGTTCACACAGTCATTATTTTCCTATTCACCAGTCCATCTGCAAATACTCTGTTAATTTAGTCATTGCATACCTTTAGAATACTTTGATTATGCTTCTGTAAACTAAATCATTTTAGGTAATAGATTAACATTTAAGTATGTAAAACATTTTTTCCCCTCCATACAGAATTTTTATTAAAAGACAAATAGAGTTGGAGTGCCACGGATTTTGCATTACAAAATGAAGTTGGAAGCTTCAATGCTGCTTGCTTAGAAGTGCATCTTCATTATATCCAATATTGTTAAAAGCAAGTTCTGCTCTGATTAAGCTTCATCCTTGGTTGTCCGATTGTTTTTGCTCATGGATGCATACCAATTTGTATATTATAAAGAATCTTCTATTGATTCCATGAAGTTGACAATTTGCCTAATGGAGGGCAAGAATAATTTGTGACTGTGCCTTCCCTTCCTTTCCAAAGTGTGCCTCTACAAAATCTGCAGATGACGTATGGTCAGTGCACATTAGGTTCAGAATGAAAACATTTGTCAGCTAGATATCTAATGGCCCATTCACAGTGAATAGATGATGTTCAAAAATCTGTCGATTTTAATGGGTCTTTTAATTACAGCTTTGATGGATATGGTTTGGTTTACCTCATATATTTACCTAACAGGTACAAAAAGCCTAAAGTCTTTTTTACTCACATGTTCATCTTGCAAAACTTAAATTTGAGGAAGCTAATCAAGTCTATTTCCTTTCAAATGAGACTGAGAACCATACATCAGAGGCAGAACTTTAATACCTAAAACTTGAAATACTAGACTGAATTGAATACCTAAAACTCAAAGGAGTGGAATAAATGCAGAGAAAAGATGGTTTAGCAATTTTTTCTTTCACCTGTTTAGAAAGGCAGACTCAATCATCAGTCACATCATGTAAGTATAAGCCTGCATCCATTCAGTTTTCAACACTACTGAGTACAGTATTAAAAAACCCACACTTTATTTCTGGTGACATTTTTCACTACATATTGTCATATATGAAGAGGATTTAAAATGGATGCAACACTGTAACAAAATTTCCTGGTTTTGATGCCATTCATTAATAGCTGAAAACAGCATGCTGAAAAAAAAATCTTTTTAGAGGTAAGAAGACAATTTGCAACCCTCACCCCATCTTTCAATTGAGCACAATTAAGCTGCTATATTGCTTAAGCAAACTTAAAATCTCAGCATTTAATTATCTATGAAGTATCATCACAAAGATTCAACCATTTGTGTTTCTCTGCCTTACAGAAAATGTTTCAAAAACGGGAACACAGAGGCAGAGATTTCATGTTGCTTCAGATGCTGTCAAAGAGGTCTCTCTTTCTCTCCCTTTCTCTGTTGTTTCCAGCCATCCTTCTCTCCATTCTCCTTTGTTTGCTAAAGTAGCTTACTGACTGTAATAAAGGGAGCCCAAGTGTCAGCTTGAGACTGCCATGAAAACTAACATTCACATAAACCATTTTTTCCACTTTTGTTAAGCTTCTTATCAAAAGAACTCTCCCTCTCTCTTTCTCTTTTAGTCTCTCTCGTCTTCTGTCCTTTTTAGGATATCTTTCTAATTTTATTGAGACTCCTCTGTTAAGGTACAGCACTATAGTTCAGTAACTATAGGAAAGTGAACCCAAAAGAGCCAGCTTGAGACTACCACAAACCATTTTCACTTCTTCTGTTAACATTTCATCTCAAAGGACTCTTTTCTCTCTCTGTCAGTTGCAAGGCATCTCTTTGTCTCTATTGTGCTTACTGAGCTAAGGTGCCTCATTGACTGGAGTGAAGTGAACCCAAGCGTGCCAACTTCAGGCTGGCACACATTTTTTAATTTGGTTGAAGTTGACACCCTAAAGGACTGTTTCTGAGCAGCAATGCTCTTCTCCCCCTTACCCCGTGTCTCCTTCACTGAGGTAACTAACATATATATTCACTATAAAAATGTTTTCTAGATTACATATTTGATTTGACAGAATTTAATAGATCATAACCCTGCAGGTCATTCATGGATGTTTCTTTTATTTCTCACCACCCTGTAGAGAACCTGGGATACTGAAGTGAATATCAAATTGGCAAACACACACGACTCCACACCTGCCAAATGTGCTAGGAAAACTTAACAGCAAGGCCTGTTTTTAAGAGAAATACCTCTGAAAATAAGAGACCCAAACTTTTGCTGGGAAAATAACCCACCTAAAAAAAATCCCACTTCAGCCTGTGAAGTTTCATGTCAACTGAAATAATCAGTATACATCTCAAAGCCAAGTCCTAATCACTTCGGTTTGACTCTTTTATAGCATCTATCATTCCCTTGAGTATTTACTTTTGGTGAAAGCCTAATTATTCAGTATAAACAATGAAGATTAAATGGATTATGGCAACCAACCTCTGAGTGGAAAGATATAAGTCTAAAGATGAAGACCAAGACTGACTGGACTACAAACTCCCAGAACAGATTTTAAGTCAGTTGCTGTCAAAATGTACAACCAGCAACGCTTCCCTACCCAAATGTTTCAATGGAATAACACCACACAAGGACTCCAGTATGCAGTACTTGCCATCTCTTTTTGTTTTCAGTGATGTCCTTAACCTACTTTCTATGTCTTTTACGATTTCTGACAATGTTCAGTTAGCTCAATTTAACTCTTTTCTTGCTCTTCTGTACTGCTAAAATAAGTCATTCAGTTTTGAATTGGAAAACAAGAAAGGAAGTTTTTGATAACACGGGGTTTATCCTTCAATTTATTGTAGCCAAAACCCTACACGTTGCTGGCAAGAAAAATCCATGTGCCTTAATTACAGAACGCAACAAAAAAACCTGCTTATTTTTGCACCAGCCTGAGATTAGAAATGAAGTTTCTCTATGCAAAATTAAAACCCAGTCATGTTACTCAAAAATCTGTGCTGCTTATTTGCCTTTTCTCTCCTCCCTTCCTCCTCTTTTTTAAATGTCTGTAGATCACACTAGAATTTCAGGAATATGCATAACGCTAGCAAGCACTGCAAGTAAAAAGGGATTATAAAAATATGCCATTTAATTGTAAATACAGCAGAAATTTTGCTTAGATGTTTTACAAACTTTTATAGAGATTTTTTCTCCAATTAAAGAAAAGGTACAAAAAAAAAACCAAACAAGCAAAAAAAAAAAAAACAACCAAACAAAACAAAACCAAAAACCCAACAAATAGCTTTCTAAAAAAATCTTTAGCTTTTAGAGAAAATATTATGATTTCAGGGAACACAAAAGTTAATACCAGTTTTTGTCCACTATACCCAAAAGCAGCATTGAGCACAAAAGTTATTTCAAGTCATTACCAATAGACCCCTTAATCTTTGTTGCTGCACTAGGGGCTTTTGATTATATTCTGCTCCTGAATATACTACTGTGCAATGGTGCTAGATTCACTGAGCATCACCCCAAGGGAGCAGCAATCAAAATGGTAGGTCCTTCCATATCAAGGGCTTTGTTTTTTCATAGCACATTCAGGATTTATTCTATGTGTCTTCTAGTTTGTGAAACAAACAGATCAGAAGAAAGGATGGAAGTCAGCCACATCATCTATTAACAACAGTATAGCAGCCCATTTCCATTTCTACAGCTAAGAGATGGAAAACATGCAAGTTACCCTAAAGCAAAAGGGTCAGGAGAAAGGTGAAATTTTAGAACATCCAATCTAAAAAAATTAATAAAGGAGAAGGGAATAAATATGTCTTACAAACTTTCAGAAAGGTCGAATTTCTCATTGGGCTCTAATTGAAAACACTTTTAAACAAAACTAAGAACTACATTTTCCTGACTAGGCAAGGGACACAAACAAAACCCTAGAAAACACACCATGACCAAGTAGTGGATAACTGCAAGGCTGGTGATGATTTTCTACAAAAGTTAACATGATCTGGGTATATAAAAACAGAGCTCAGAGTTTAAAGTATCTAGCTAATGTTGACAACAACCACTTGCAAATAGAAAATTAAGTGTAAGACAAACCACATCATCTGACTGTGAATAGTTGTTTTAAATAGATATTTCATTAATTTTTATAATCAGTTTAAGTCTAATTCTCATATTACAACTGAAGTACCAAAAGTCACTAGTCCTCTGAAAATTCTTGTGGGAAAAAAGACAGATAGATACAGATATAGATATAAATAAGAGCATCATAGCTCCTGTTAAGCCCATGGGCATACTGCCATTGTTCTCAGTAAAATTACCTTATCATTAGTGTTCTGAGAGGCTTTTGGAAGCAGAGATAGGTCTTTTCTGATTTTGGAAGAAAGGAAAGTTTACCTTCCATTGCATCAGCAGAAAAGCCAAATTTCACAAGCTGTGATCAGATAAATCAACTATGATTTTTTTTTCTCCTTATGACAAAGCAAATCAGCCTCCTGGGTGAAACAATTAGATGTGCTCTTTAAGTAATACCGGGAACAGATCCATAGGACACAAAAACCTGAGAAATTTTTGAGCCCATTTTGCTCTCTAAGTAGTTAATTTATTGTTTACCTGCAGGAAATAAAATGTTAAAAACAATCTAAGCCTCTGAACCTGTCTCTGGCAAACAGCAAAATAGATACAACCGACCAATTTCAATCAGATTTCTCTGGCAACTTTTCAAAGGCAGGAAGAAGCATGACACAAGTACTCTGCCGGGCCTCATGTGTCTCTGTGAATATTCTGTAAACAAAAGCACTCAGCGCGCATCCCCAATCAAAGTCATACCAGCTGTTGTTCTTCCTGCACTTATTCTCTGCAGTGAAATAGAAGACAAAAATCCTACTACCTGCCCAAGAAAGGAAAAAGAAAAAGAAAGAAAAAAAGTAAAAAAAAAAGGTAAAACAACACACAACAAGTGGGATATTAGTGTGTATTTCAAGAAGACAAATTTTGCTTTCCAGCAGGCATGGATTTGTGTAAAGTTCACAGCATTTCAAGAAACAACAGAAAGACACATTAACTCCACAGTAGTTCATAGAAACTTTGTATGAGATAGGAAATGTATTCATGCTGAAAACATTGAGTCACTAAGCCCTCAGACTGCATTCCAAAAGTCTACCAGAAACATTTCAATCAAGAGTGTATGTGACAGCCAGGCTATTTGGGCTAAAAAGCATTGTGCAGAATTATGTTGGGCAAATCTAGTGCCCTCTAAACGACCTCATATTATGGCCATGGTATTAAGTCATGGAGAAAACTGTAAGTAAGATGAATATTTTTTTTCCCTGAAAAAAAAAAAATAAAAATAAAGGCAAAAAAACCAACTCTCAAGTTCCCAGTAAGAATGTTAGATTACCCCCTCTCCCAGTGGAATGCTTCACTTTCATTTCCAAGTAGCAGTAAGCCTATTGACCCCCATGGTGTTATCCTTTTCACTGCTCTTACAGTATTTTCTTTAATCTCTTGGATCAAAGATTGGTCAATAAAAATCATCTTTGCTTTTGTGGGGAGCAAACAAACTGCACAGAGTCCTATGATAATTGTAAATCTTCACACCTTCGGTATCAAATCTAATGAGAATTTGAGCCAGAGGAAAAAAAAGGATAAAGAAAACAAAAACAAAGACCCAACAGATTTTTTTTCGGGGAGGTGGAGAAGGAGGGGGGAGGGAGGAGAGATAGTGGGGAAGCCATCCAGAAGTATTATCTCTCTGCTAGTTCAGCTTGTAACTCAACTCATTTTTTAATTCTCTTTCAACTTTAACCTATGTCTCCTCTGTGCAGCATCCATATCCTGAAGTTAATATTCCAGAGTATTTTTAGTATCCGTCAGCATCTTTATGATCTGAACAGAGAGGAAGGGACTCTGTTTAGCAGAAACTCCTTGAAGTCACTGACAATCACTGATCACTGCATCTTCATCTACTCTGACCAATACAGAGCATTCCCCTTCTGAGTGCCAAGAAAAACACAGACTGTGGATAGTCCTGGTGATCTGGCCATGACAGGTATAACTTTGAACTGGCCTCAGGTCCCCCATCCCAAGATATAGCACTTGAAAGTCTTAACATTAGTTGAATCACACCTTGTAGACAATCTCTTGCTGTTGCATTTATATTGCCAGCTTCAAACTGCCTTCTTACTTCACCTATGAGCTGCTCAAATCTGCATTGCTACCAAGAAGTCTCCTCATTTCACCTGCTGTATTTGCCTGGCCCTCAGAGAGGTTGTCTGCAAAGCTGCTAACAGATTCTCAGTCAAGCATTCTTCACGCGTAACTCCAGTAAAAAACAATGCAGGTGTATGCCCAGAACATTTTAGTCAGAAGAGAGAAATTCCAGCATACTTGGCTGCATCTTCTCAGAGCAGAGATCCCAGATTCGGACCTTGATTTCACGGAGACTTAAGCCAGATCTTAACTGTGTTATAAGTCATGCTTTTATTTAGCAGCAATTTCCTACTTCATTTTTGAGCTCTACACCATATTTTGGCTCACACTTAAAATAACGAGAAGATTCAAAGATGAAAGGGAATGTTTTCTCTACTTGTTCTACGTGGTACCTTGTATGCACTCTGGAGAGATGTAAAATACCACCCATAAATACTGCACTATAATTATTTTCTCACACGTTCATTGCAAGGTCAAAAGTTATTCTACTAGTGCATTAATCTTAAAAAAAACTAGAGCCTTACTTCCAAATCCCTCAATTCAAGATGTTAAGACAGAGAGAACAGTGTGCGTCCACACATCATCATCATATCCCTGCATTAAGGATCATGAAGATGTCCTCTGCAAATATTGGTCCTTTGGTTCCCAGGGAGAGACAAAGGTGTTCAGAGGACAGATAAAACTTAGGTGAATCCAAATAAACCTAAAATGTAAAGAGCAATCTTGCATTTGCTGCATGAGCAAATTCCCCAGGATTTAAAACTTTGAGCATGCAAGCAATATGTAGCTGGGTTTCTTGCCCAAACCCTGAAGAGTTTTTCCCCTCTCTACCAAGGGAAAACATTTTGTCACTTGGAAAAAGAAATGAAAAAAGTAATTTTTAAGCACTTAATAGGTTTCTACTGAAGAAACAACCTTTTGTTCTCAGATGTGGAAAGGGAGTCTGTTGGATGTTTCCACAATAGTGTCAGTGATATTAGTGCACAGAGAAGCTAACAAAAGGCAGCCATGCTGTCTGCTGCAGCACTAGAACTGGAGCAAAATACAGTAAGGGGGGAGGAGGGCAGAACAAGCTAATTTCAAGATCAATTTCAAAAACAGATTTCAAAATATGAAAATAGAAACTGATACTTTAATGACACACTAAGCTGACACTGATTTAGTTACATTGTTATAGTAACCTCAGAAACACATTTTTTTGTTTAGAGGGACTTCATCATGATTCAAAAACTGTACAGAATGTACAGTTTTTCCCTGAATCTCAGTGCATCTGACATATATCACACACTGCAACAAAGCATAGACACACATTTATCTATATATTCTTACAGTTACACCGTTTATAAGATTTCCCATATGTGATAATAGCAACTCATCTAAAATATGATGGTTTGATTTTGTTTTTTAAATAAAGCACTCAGATACTAGAAATGGAATACTTCATACAGAAAATAGGTTGCTATTCTCTAAAATTGCCTCTAATGTTAGGTGAATATTAATAAAATCCATAAAGCATTAGTACATTATAGTGGCTTTGTTCTGAATTACACAGACCTTTTATGTTTATTCCTCAGTGAAAATGCATTAAAAAAAATTGAAATCCTGTCTAATTGTGCTCTCTGAAGATAGCTGGTAAAATCATTTCTAGCAACAATAAATCAATTGTAGTATTAAAATGACCTGCCAGGTGCATCTTCTGGGTATCAGACTAATTAAGGGAATGTATTAATTGCAACTATTCATCAACACCACCAGTGTTGTTAGGTAATCCTTACAATGAATGTTTTTACTATATTATCCAGCAATGAAACTGCAGTTTGACCAAATACGGCGAACTAAAGAAAAAACAAAAAAGACAAACCCCAAACCCAACCAAATACAAGAAGAGATAATTACATGTGTATATTAATTACATAGACACAACTATCTCAGCAAGGAATTTTACCAGGTTTCAGACTGATTTGGGGATTTCCCCCTGTCCCCCAAAATCCAGTACTATGGTCTAGTTCTGATATAAATTCATATGCATTTTCTGCAGCTGTGAGACAAACTTGACAAAATTAGGATCATGCAGAATCACACAGACCTTCACTGGAAAAGACCATTTACTTCTGGAAATAGATTTACTGGTATCTTCATTATTTTCCACCAGGACTTCTTTATCACTTTAGACATTCTTATAAATTCAGATAGCATAGTTCCAGTCAGTTGTTTTGAATGGTTTGCTGGCTCCCCCAGTGTTATTTTCCCTGCTAAAAATAAAAGCTGTTCTTCAAAACTTCTGATACATTTTATCACCTTGTACAAACAAAAATTGTGGATTACACAATAGCTTCATACATCTCAGACAAAATGCTGGGAGTTGCAGGATGCAGTAAAACTTTACCATAACAATTTCTCTGCCATAATATTTAGGTTAGAAGATTAGGAAAGGTATATGATTATAGACTGAAAGGGGGGTAGGGGAAGGGGGTGCACTGGGGGAGAGGAGGGGAGTGGAAGGGGAAGGCACACGTCTTGAGTTCAACTGGTAAAATACAGAGAATAGTAAATACACAGTCCAAATCTAAAAGACACAAGGACAAATTTCCATCCACTATATCAAAGTTTACATTCCTCTCCCCGGTATGCCATAAACACTCATATCTAGAAGACTGGTTCTTGTTGACTCACTGTCTATACATTTTTGGTCACTAAAACTAGATATAGGTATGGATTTTCCATTGCCACCCCTATGATTCACAGATCATTCTCTATCCCAGGTGAACCAGAGATTGTGCACCTGTAGATGCATAGGAGGTCATTCTTGTGCTCAGGCAAAAACTTAACCCTCTCTTCTAGCTGCATATCCCTAGACAGGCAGTGAGACAGTGAAACCAGTCATACTTCACACATTTGGTCATTTAGTTGTAAACTAGTGCACACAGACTTACATTAGAACAAGTGTGTCTCGATTTTATTAAAGAAAGGAGGGCTGAGGGAGACTTTATAACCCTATGGTTCCTACTTGTGCTTTTGCAAAATTACTCAAGTACTACTTCTGCAGAAAACCCAGAGAACCAGATGGTACTAGATGCAGGTAATCAAAGCTAGGAAGTAAGATCCAGAAACATCAGCATTACAGTGCACATGCCCTGGTAGCAGTTTCCCAACTGAGCTTACCCAAATGCCCGGTGCCAGGCAGAGAGCATGCCAGGTACTGGGGCTCATGGCAGCCAGCCTGTTTAGTGCCCATGGCCACGCACAGCACAGTCAGGATGTTCCTCTTCACACACAGCTCTGCAAACGCACCGCAGTCCTGACCTCCAGCACTGCTTATTGTGGTTTTGAATGTTTCTTGAACAGCTACTGCCAGAATTATCGAAATGAATTAAATAAAAAATAGACCCACAGGGAAAACCACTTGATTTTTTTATTTATGACTCAAAATAAGAATATACCTTCCTACTTTTAAAGTCTGACAAATAAGGTAATTTTAAAATTATGTAGATAATTCACAATCAGTGATGAGTTTTAAAGTCAGCCACCTGTCTCCAGTTTTGTGTCAATACGTCTGAAGAAATTCTCTCTTTCGCCTTTGGTATTCAAAGAGTTAGAAATAGAAGTTCACAAGTAAGATATTGTTCCTGTCTTTCCCTTCACTACCCAGACTGCTTTCTGATCTTCCTTTTGTCCTCAATCCATTCCTTATCCCTTTCACCTCTCTTTCTCACTCTCACTCCGTCCCCTTGATCCATCAGACATAGCCAAGCTATCTGACACCTATGCCTTAAAGTAATTTTGGACAGAAGCAAAATGCCCTAGAATCCTTAGTAATCCTCCTCAGATCCATGTACTGAGCCCTGGGTTGGCTCTTTTATAGCCACAAACAGTCTTTCAGCTAGCTAGCCTGGAAACTGAAAGCTGTTTCAGTAACAGAGGAAGGACAACAAGTCCTAAAAGAAAATGAGCTTGTTCGGGAAAGAAGGGGGGGGGGGGGGGGGAAGGAAAAAAAAAAAAACCCAAAAAAATCTTCTCTTTTCCAGTGTTAACATTAATACAAGCTAGAATGAATGAGCCAATCAATAAATGAAAGTTAAGGAACTCTCTAACTATAGGAGGTAAATGGAGAGACAGCGAGTTCATGGGGGCAGGATCTGTCTTTTCCTTGCAGTTGTACACACTCCATATCCTTGTATAAGACAACGGTTTATGAACACTGGTGGTTTTGTGAATTATTGAAACAGCTACAGCATTCTGTAAGCCCACAGAAAAATGTCTTTCACCCCTTATCATTCCCTATTGAGTCAAAGTGTAGTTTTTGACATACCAGAGTGGGATTTTTCTTTGTCCTTTTCCAGCACAACTAAATCAAAAGCCATATGGAATTCAGGGAGGTAAATAAAAAATAAAACACACACAAAAAAATCAATACACTACTGCCAAAACCCTGTGGATCTTACTACAGTTAGAGTTAAATTACCTTTCATGACTAATCAAGAATTTAGAAAAACTGAAAAGACTACTTGTACCACACTGGGTTTCAGAGCTTACTCTCCCCCAGGTTCAGGGTGTCTCAGCACTCACACACCCCTGGTACAAAAGGCAGATTTCAGTGACAAGCTGCAGGTCTTAAAGCTTTTTCCTCTCATCTTTAAGAGCAAACAACATTTTACAAACTTATCAGTGTAGGAATGCAACAGATCCTTCTATTTGCAAGCTAATATAAAAGGTTTGTTATCCCTCCAACTTTCTATTTTCATAGAATCACTTAGGTTGGAAAAGATCCTTCCAGAGCCAATCCTTCCCATCAAAACAAACAGTCTGGTACATCCAGGGAACATAATATGTGACAGAAAGCAATTAAGGATTACCTCTACATTAGAAGTATTTGTAATGAAAGAATGTGGTGATTTTGGAAGGTGGGGGTGAAGGAGGAGAGAGAAGGAAGAGGAGGAAACTGAGGAGCCAGAAGCTGCTTCCTTCTACCATGGCCCGTCAGACTTCTCACAGGTAGCAGGACATGGATCCAGATTCCATGCTCGGACTATATCAGGGTAAGAGCTTAATTCTTCCTCAGCTCTCACTTGTCATTCCCTAGTAAATCCCAAGGGATGATGAATGTCAGAAACTTCACATCAGACTTACTCTAGCATAACAAGGAGGAGAACCTGACATCAAGCTGTAGCAAATACAGTCAGATTAACTAATTCCCATTGCTGATGATGTTAGATTAGATTTTTGCAAGTTTAAAACAAAAGCTTACCCATTCTCTGCAATTTAAGTGATCGGTCATTTCTAGATCTACCAATTGGTAGACAACCAAACAAAACAAAGAAAAAAAGGTGCTGTACAAGACTTCTTCTTAAGAAAAAAGAAAAATAATAAAGTCATCATTGAAGGAAGTGGAACACACCTGTTACTAAGAGCTACAACACAGACATGGCCAGCCCCTCTCCTTCCCCCAGAGAAGCAATTTACAACAGTGAGAGGGATGTAAGTCAGGGGATCAAACACAACAGAAGTTTAAAAGCGGGTTTTGGCTGCAGTACTGATGCAACCTAATGGGGGCAAGAACAACTTAATGCCACACAAATCCATTTTTCTGGTAGAGCCATAAGGCTCTGAAACAGTCCGACAGCTGATTCCACCTCTCTGGGATGTCAATAGGCAATGCTCTTTAGAAAAGCACAGCCCAGACTTAAGAAGCTTTACTCACTCTTACTTCCTCATGATGAATTGCAGTATGTGCCACATCAAGAGGCAAAGACTTTCAACATTGCCATGTCCAGTGCTCCTAGCATTAAGCTCTTGAAACAGACTGGGGTTTTTTTTCCTGAAAATCCTGCTTCACTTTGTCTACAACAGCAGCAGATCTACTACAAAAGTGACAAGAAAACCCATACCCATAATCTGCATTTTCTCCAATTGTATTGGTACACCAGCTTCCAGCCATTAACAGTAATTGAGTTCACCAATTTCTTTCTTTTCCTCTACCTTGGTTAGAAAAGAAAAAAAAGTGTTGGGTTTTTTTCCTCCCCTCTAAAACTTATCTATTGATTCCAAAAGCATTTCTTCCTTATCATGTTTGTTCCAACAGACTGCTGTTCTCTTTATTGCACTATTCTTCTCTTATGCAGTTATACCTTAAAAGGAGCAGTTGTTTTCTTCTACATTTTATATGGATTTTTAAAGCCAACACTTATGACAGTGTTTTATCCTTAATATAGCTGTAGAATGTACCACATCTTGCCCTATTTTTACATTTTTATTTTGTAGCTGCTCTTTTTTCTGAAAAGTGTCACCCTTCACAGAAATTTTTTTAAACAAGTGTATGCAATCTAACAAACTTTTAGCTCGCTAACAAAAGCAATTGACAGATACATCACATGCAACACAGGTACAAGACAACTGTCAATATGAAAAAAAATGTCTTCCTAATAATGAACAATTGTTTAATGCTATTAACTGAAAAATTTTAAACAAACATTTTATTTAAGCATATTTAGGATAGCTGAACCTCGTTTAACAAAATAGCAATCTGTCTTCCACTGCATATGTAGGTACATAAAAACAATTGTTCAGGACTTCAGTGGCCTTGCCCAGTGCAGGAAACAAGCTGATTTTTGCTGAATCAGGGTCTTATTTCTAAATGATACCAATTTTTCTTTTCACACTTCAGATTTCCTCTCTTTTTTCAGATACAGATAGGGAGGGGGAGGAAGCTTGTTTACTATTCAGAAACACTGGAACAGCAGAACCTCTGCCGGTAATATTTTTTTTTTAGGAGGAATTAAATGTTTTTATTAGAGATCTCCAGTCAACTTACTCTAGTTAAAAGTCATTAGTCTTAAAAAATAACTGCTCTCCATGCTGAAAAAGCCAGCTATCGGATTAGTGGCATTGTTACTTCCATGTGCTAGAAAAAATTTACAGCATCATTCTGTACTGTTTTCACTGCTATTATAACAGGAAATTACCTGCAAGAGGGCACAGTACAAATTAATTCATATTGTTTTTCACTTCGGAGAAAAGTGCATCAGAATAATCACATCAGACAAATAAGTTCTGGTCACTTTGAAATATTCTGGACCACAGAAGCTAAGAAAGTATGGCAATTTCGAATAATTTCTATTTTCTCATTAAACACCAAAGGACTGTTGGTATTTGCACTTCCAAGTTCCCATGAAAGTACCTTTTTATCATTAAAACGATATTTTTCTAAAGGAAAAGTTTACAGCAATAACAGTAGTACTCCGTTTTATAGAAATTTAACATAACCCAGTGTGTTTTATTACTAAAAAACTAAACAAAAAAAAGAAAAAAAGAAAAAGAAAACCAAACCATACTGCCACTGAAGTAAACTATTATTCTCTCAGTTCTTTTTAGTTGTCAAGGAACTGTCATTAAAAACCTAGCTTCAAAAAATTTATCACTAGAGATACAGGTATCTCTTCATGTAAGTTCATTCAATCTATGACTAAGCATAAATACTTGTATTCTTGCCTTTTGTCCTTTCCATCCTCATTTTCCTCAGTTGTCCAAACAATCAGGAATTGCACGTTTCATCTGTTGCCAGCATCTCAATAATTATGATGGAGCTATAAAGGAAGTAATACATTCTGGGAATGATTAAAATCAGCCAAAACATTCTAGGCTCATGATTCATTGTGGTATGAATGAAGACACCATATTTTTGCCTTATGTCTGTCCTGCAAATTTTTCTTAGGTTTTTTTTTCCACCAGTTATCTTTGACCCTTCGTTTGCTTCTCCCCCATCACCTTCTAATTAGGCCACTTCTGTTTTTTTCTGTCTTTCTTGCTCCAGGTATACTTCTGTCCCTGCTCTCACCTTTTTTCCGCACTATGTCTTTCTAAGCACAATACCAATACCACATTTTTTTTCCTCTTTCTGATTTGTGAAAGTCTTTCTTTCCTCTGTCCCTGCCCAGGCTTCCTACCCCCTGCCTACACTTTTCCTTTCTCCTCTATTATGAGGTATGGTCTCTCTTGTATTTCTAGCTCTAAAGTTCACTGAGCTTTTGGGAAGAGAAAACTACAGCTGAGGTGAAACAACATAGGTATGTCCAAAACTACTGCTGGCAATTCAGTTCAGTTATCAGCTTTATTTGTTCAGCTTTCATTGCTACATTTAGAAATTAAATTAAATAAATAAAAATGACACCAAGACAAACCTCTTTGAGAAAAGTACTTGAAGAAATCCTTTTGCCAGGATTTTCACAGACAGCTTAAGCTGTGTGGCTGCTTTTTAGAGGATTATAACATAGTAAAGCACAATAGAAATTGCTAGACTCAAGTGATGTAGATTGAAGCATCCCTACTAACAACAAAACCTCACTAACATAATCCAGGTGAATAGCTAGTTCTTAAAGTACATAGTTGCATGGTTATAACCCTTGTGTAACATACAGCCTCTTCATCTATTCAGTTCAGCTTTTCTGACCTAGTATTTCAAATCAAGAATAACTTTATTATTTTGTTGGCGGTAGTACACAAAGTGTAAGAAGACTGAGGAAAGTGACGATCAATTAGCAGACGTTTGCAAAGACCTTAGAAAAAAGCACATGAAGGAAGAAATGCCATAATTGTATATTCAGCCTCATACTTAGTGTGTCTTGAAGCATGCTGCATTAAGGCTATTGTAACATTACCAGTACTTACATTCTTTTGCAAACCAAAATTACACACCTGCACGATGCTCCTTACAAAACACCTTCTTCAAGAAAACTCTTTAAATGAAATGTAGGCACGTCTATAAATCTTTCCTGATTTTGGTTCTACACTTTAATTTTCTTGTAGCCTTCTCACTTAGATTTTTATAAAGACATTCCTATTCCTATGTCCATATTGAGAATATTATCTTCTATCTACACATCTTTTCAGAAGGAACATTCATTTCTACAACACCTTCTACTGCCTTATATCTTGCTACAAAACAAAAGATTCTTCTGGAAAACTAAGTAATCATACATTACTATTAGATTAATGGATTTTTTTAAATGTTGCCTTTAGGTTTTTGTTTTTTTTTTTTCCCAAATGGTAATAGCCAAAAAAAGGCTTTGAAAAATAATCTATAAATTCAAATGGAGTTTTATTGGATTAATAGCTTCAGAATTTAGGATCTTTTCTTTCCTGACTAAAAATATGTCATGGCAGTATTTCAAAAGATAGGTATTCATATATCCAAACAAGAGTCAGATCTTAAGACTATTAAACACCTAAAAAAATCTTAACCACATGGAATACATTGAAAAGCAGCTAGCACTTCCTAAAGCAGAAAAGGTTTATTCAGGCATCTAACTTCAGGCATCTGATATTAGATGGTTTTGGATGCAGAAATTATGGTAAACATAAGCAGGAAAACATACTTGTGCATAAATATATTAACGACTGGACAGAAACCATTATAGTCAATTTATGGTCTGCCAATCTTCATATTTAGTAGAAACATACTCAAAAGCAATTCAAAAGACAAACTGTGAAATGTGACAAAGAATGAAGAATCAAGCCTTACTAAAAGATATCATAAGTGTTAATAAAGCTGCAGTATCTTACATACAAAGTCTGGAAGGACTTTGATAAAGACTGAAAGCAAGTACATAGAATGTTTGACTGTTTGTGAATGCTATCCACCAGATGAAGTTTTGTCTTCACCCATAAATTAGAAACAGAATTCAAAATCTTACACCACAGTAAGTCTAGTTGATGCAATTCTACATCCCACTTCAGGAAAACTGTTAGTACAAGCTCTAAAAAAAAATTATATTCCACCCACTGCCCCTATATATTTTCGAGTCACTTTAAGATAAATAGTGCTATGATAAGAGGGGGAAAAAACAGGAAAAAAAGCATTAGCACTAGCAGTTCAGCAAAACTATTCTATTCTGAAGAGTTCTGCAGAAATTACACTACGCCAGTGATATTTAATTGTGACATAAAAATTAAACACCATTTACTTGAAATAAAATTGGGATAGTATGTAAATTAAGTAAGTTTCAATTCATGTCTTCTTACTCACATCTGTTGGCAGTTTAAATAGTTTTAGTGTCATTAATTGTTATAAAAGTGCAAGATTTGCTGTATGCTTGCCACTTAGGACCAAAGGCACAAAAGTCTAATTGAACTAAGTAATTAGTAATTTGTCATTTCCTATTGTCAGCAATTACTTTCCATTAGAAATCCTCACTGAAAATTCTAATTTGAAGTGAGGTTTGCATTTTATTGCTGTCCATCCAAATTAGTTTAAAATTGACAGCTACATTTTCGTTTAAAAATTTAAAGATATTAAATATGCTTGAAGACACTGAGGCATATTCCACCCTGTCTGTAGTTGTGATAACGCATCTGGTCTCAAAAGAATGAGAAGAAAAATCCAAAATGATTCTTTCTTGTCTTCAATTACAAAATATGTACCAGCATTACATAGCAGGCCACTCATAATCTTGCTCATGCAAATAGACTCCTTAATTGACAATTTAAATAGGTAACACAGAATATGACACAAAATCATATAAGGGTTCATAGGATTTCTTATTTGCTTTTACACAGAGAACCAGAAATAAATATCACAACTGCAGGTGTAACAGGAATGACACTGTATTTTCATGCCTTGTCCTAGAGGTTTTCCTTGCGGTTTTACTGCAAGAGCAGTTTTTCTTTTGTTATTTTTCAGACTTGTTAAAGCAATCAGTGCTGTCCAGTTGTGAATGCTCGGCATGCAGCACGAGGCAGCACTTGGGAGGGCAGGAGTGCTGCAGGTTCCTCAGAAACGCACAGGGCTGATTAGCCGTGAGGAAGTAGAGTTTTTTAATTAAGAGTTGTCAAACTGATAAGTACCATCATTTCAGGTCTCATAACATAGAATCGCCTAGCAAGCAGCAACTTGGTGCTTGGTAAAATGCTTCTACTGCCCAGTCCAACCCACTCCTGAAACTAGGGGAGGACAGCTACATGTTCCAAGGGACAAACTAGATCAACTTTGTGGGCAGAAAGGCACAAATAAAAGTCATATAAACTGACTGCTGTCCCAGAGCTCTTTTGCAAGCAAATACAAATCTGAATGCAAAAAGCATAAGGTTTTATTGTTTTAATGTAAAAAAAATCCTCAAAACCTGAAATAAGATCCTGCTTAGTGCTGGTTGGCAAATGTTTTAACAGTAAAACTAACAGTTTAGCAGTTTCATACTGAATATGTTCAGAAGATACCAGCTGAATATCAGTTGCTATCCACTTGTAAGTAGGCCTCTCAGAAACACATACAGAATAGAAAATGTGTATGATAAATTATCATAAAATGCAGTAAAGCAATTTGATATATAGAGCTGGCCAAGTGCATAATGATATTTTAATGTATTTATTTACAGATTTAGAAAACTATGAAGACCAGAAGACTAGAGAATTGAACAACTGTATGTCTAACAACAGAACAGTTATTACAGGTAGTTTCAAGCACATTTACACTTCAACTGCAGTTCTACCGTATACTGCCATCTTTCTTTTTCTTAATTTATGTGATGCGATAATTAACCTTTAAATCCAGCAATGGTGATGAATTCCCCTTAAATAGTTACTCATATATACATTCATATTTCCTGAGAGCACACATCTTTCACTGAAACTCTCTCTGATAACTAGTTAATGCACATCACAGACCACTAGCACTCTATATTAAGTACACATTAATTATTGTTAATTTAAAACATAATTCCAATGAAGAAGCATATCCACATGCTTGCAAAAAGCTCATCACAATGGCACAATAAAGAAAAGGGAAGAAATGTGATGATTCTCCACTAACAAATAAGAGGCATTGTCCACAACACCTTTCATAGCTGAAGTAGGCTGTAAAGGAATCTCTCAGTACCAGAGGCCTCTTTCCTTAATTGAACTGTTTCAAGCATCATATTCACCCTTTTTTTTTTTTAAGGGGGATTGTGGAGGGGAAGGATACAGAACAAAACAGAAGGTGGAAAGGTCAACTGGACTCTCAACACAAGTCCACTGGACTGGCAGAAATCTCACTTCAAATCCTCCCCCCACTCATCCACTGCAATCAGTTTTACTTCATACTGTATTGGTAGGAGCTGATTATAATTAGATGTTTGATATGTATTAAAGAAAAAAACGATCACCAAATGCATAGACTTCTTCCTAATTATGTGTTTCCTAATTCCATGGGGTGTTCAAAGCTAGGGTTTGAAGGTATTTTCAGAATAATAAAGATAGTAGGTATATTGCAAACCATTATTCTGCCATTTCTGCAGCTGTGTTTAATTGCCAATAAGGCACTGAACAAAACAGAGAATTAAATTAAAAGTTCAATAAACACTGATCAATATTCTTGTAAATACCAAGTCTATAAAATGATCTTCTCTTTAAATGTAGTTATACTACAGGTACCGTGTAGATGGTCCGCATCTGAATTTCACATGTTGCTTGAAAGTCTAGTTAAATTTCTTTCCAGTAAAATAATTCAGAATGAAGGAATACTGTCAAAAAAGATTATAAATCTACCTTTACTTTTAAACTGTTGCTGTCTTCTGATTTTGCATTAGCTCACAATCAGCTGAATAAAGAAGTCATCTTCTGTCTAACATGTAAATAAATCATCAGCTTCAGTTACTTTACCACTGGCTGTTTGTCATTCAGAAAAATAATGGTTAATCAATGACTAATCAATGAAGATGTGTAACGTATTAGTTTGCAGTCCTTCATCATCCTATTTTCCTCAATTGCCTGGGGGTTTGTGTTCAGTACTTACAGAATCGATTACAATTGTGAGTGATCATTCAGCTCATGTTGAGAGCTGTCAGCTGTGCTTTCTGCTAGGAGTTTTTACCCTCTTGTTTAATACAAGATGCTAATATTTAGCTGCATCTGACAAGCTAGATACCACAGTAGAAAATTTTATAAGAAGTGCTTAAGTAACTAATTGCAACACTACATGTCACTTGATGAAACTAAACTTTTCCTGACTTAACAATAATCATAAGCATTACTGCCTTGCTGTGAAAAATTAAAGGAAAATAGCTGTCTGCTTGAGTCTGATCATGCCTGCAGGGAAAGCCTAAGAAAGGCAACTGACAATGATGTCTTTGTGCATAACTGCAGGGGGAAAACAGATAATTCTTCAATTTTCATATAAACTGACATTCTTCACCATATGACATTCAATGTGTGTGCTCAATTTCCTATCAGAGCCACTAGAAAAGTTGGGCCCACAGACTTTTCATACACAACATAAATGAGTAACAAAGGTTTCTAAAAAGAAAGTAATGTTTCACTGCTTGACAAGACTGTTTGCTTTGAAGCAGATTTAAGCTTGTCACCAACATAAGGAGAAAAGATTGGCTGTTGTTCCCCCACACACGCCAAATATATTACTGCCAATGTATAGGTTTATTCGCTTTAATTATTGTTTTCATACGTCTCTTGGAAAATGCATGTCAGTGGTAGTCATAGGGTGTGATGGTGGAAACTAATAATTGTTAATGTATTTCATTAAATATTTAGAACTGAGCAGTATTGATTAAAACGGCAATGCGTGAGCATTTCTGGCAGTTTTAGCTCCAACAGCTCCCTCTTGTGATTAAAACGTCAAAGCTCCCATGCCTAAACGTTTAGATGTCTTGCTAAGCTTACCGGCACTCTTTTCATAACCTATATTAAGAAAAGGAGGGCGAGGGAAGATGCCTTACAAGAAGATCATGTTAATATAGCTTTCCAACTTAAAAAACTGCTATGCAATTCAATAATCAAGGTTCATATCCAAATTTAATCTAGAAAAGTAAAGAGTAATTTCTCCATTAATTTAAGGAATGTAACTCACCTAAGACTTTTATATATATATACACATATATAAAAATATTTTATATATATATATATATATATATATATACACACACACACGTATATATAAAAAAAACAGTACGGTTCAGTTGCCTTCTTCTTAGCTGATGTGACAGGGAAGATGGCAATAGATTTCAGGAAACAAGCACTTTGAGACCAGAAAAGCCAAAAGCTGCACTGATACCAAAGGTACTGAAAATAATCAGTGCCTGTTTTACACATAGTGCACAGAAACAGTCCAAATACATCCTCTAATTCAAAATAATAAGTGACCTATTAAATGTAGCTAAAAAGCAGTATGATCTTATTATACAGAAGAATATTCCCAGTATTAACTCTTACTTTGTTTTTATGTTTTTGCCGCTTATCTGTATTGGAAATAAAATTACCTTTTGTAAAGGAGCTGATATTCAGAACTTCTGGGGTCTATATGCAGGCATATTGATATAAACCACCAATTTCTAATATGACCAGAGAAACTGCTAGTGTATTTAGTATTACTTCATACAGCAAAGAAATAAAAGCTATTAGCTATCGGTTACATGACTAGTACTAGACAAAAAATATCAGGACTACAAAAAATACGTTTAACAATAATATTCCTTCAATCAAGTAGCAAGAAAATATTGTACAGGAGTAAAACTTCATGTAGCTATATAGCCACATTATCCACAACAGTTGTAAAAGCATGACAATAATCATTATATTTAACATCTATTTTGGAAGAAACTGGTGTTTTAATTTTAAGTCACTTGGCTAAGCTTCCCCCAAGGATCTGGGAAAAAATCCTCCTGATAGCATGGCTGCTTTCTCCCTGAAATTTCCTATAGTACACAGAAATATTTAGGCATGGTCAATTCATCTTAGCAACAACCTGAACACCCACCCCAGCTCCCAGGCCTTCAGAATGACAATACAAATAATTGCTCTGAAAACACAAAGTAAAGGAAACAACACTCTGAATAACGGATGGCATTTTTAGCACAAACTCCTATTATTTCTCATTTCCCAAGTTTCTGCCAAAGACTCAAAGAACAAGAAAAGGTAAAAACAGATCCATTCCTTCTTAGTTGTTTATTGCTTACAGTAGAGCCATATTTTGTTTTGTTAGTTAAGATAAAAACAGAAATAACTGTCTATGTCAAGTTCATTCTCCGAATTACCTTGCTTTGTCAGCTGACACTTTTGGTTTTGGTCTGGAAGGCCCCAGTTCATGGCAATACTATTATCAATAACAGCCAGAGTCCGGTGACTATGTGGTACTAAAATCTCATTTATGACTTTGCCAGCCAAACTGTATTCTGACATTTCATGAAAATTAATTTCCACATTTCAAGTGGAATTGCTAAACTTTGTGTTTAAAACGAAACATTTACACCAAAACATCTAAGCAAATCATATTGCATAATAACAGAAATGTTAATTTTATACAAACAATTGATAAGAAAAGTCTTATGAGCTACATACAGTACAATTCCTGAAGCACAGAACACTTTTTTTCCCCTTGAGATATAATCTTCAAAACTATGACAAATGAAAGACTCAGAAAAGGTTATGACTTGACAAAGTAACATTTTTAAAACTTGGACACCAATCAAATTGATATAAGCATCAGTGATGCAACACTTTCTGACACTAAAGTCTTTACCACTGTCTAAAATATATAGAATAGCCTATTGTGATTGCTTAATGTCAACTTTTGTTCATAAGCTCCTTCATAAAAGTGAAACAGGGAAAAATGATTTAAAGCAGTTCAATTTGTCTATTTACCTTAATCTTTAACTATTCCCATATGTCTTAGCTACATGATGTATGACTCGCCATAAACCAATTTTTCAAAGATATACAAGACAGGAAAAAGTCAGGCTCCTAACATTTTATGCACTGAACTTTCATAGACAGCTGGCAAAACAAAACACTTCTAGACTTTAGAAAAAGCTGAAAGATTATTTTGCTCTCTTGCTTTTACAAAACATTTGCATCCATTAAAATATCTCGTGGCAAAAACTCTCAAGGAAGAAAGTCTCTTTAAAAATCTGAACTAAACAAAAAAGTTTATGTCCGCTATTTTAATAGAAAAATTGGACTTCCAAACCCCAGAGTTATGTGCTCTTTTCTGAAAACCAGCTTGTGACACTGTCCAAATTCTGACATTAAGAATTGCAAGTGGTGTAATCGCACTTTATGGGTATATGCGCAACTCAAGGCACTAAGTCTAATAACCATTTTTAAGTATTTAGTAGTAACACTCAATTCAATATGCATCACACTGAAGCATAGGACAACGCAATACACACTTTTGCTTTAGTTCAAGCAAGAACTTCAATGGCAATTTAGAAAATAAGAAACAGCACAGAATGAAAGTGTCTGACTTACCTAGAACAACCAGTAGACTAGAGCAAGTGAAGATGGTTTTGTTCCATCCAAGAAGTCACAGCATAGGAACCATTTGGGCATTAGGAGTAAGCAGAAACATATTACTCCTACTCTATAAAAAAAATTAAAAACAAAAACAGAGAATAAAAATATGCATAGATTTAGTTGGGTTTAAGTTTCCTTTTATACAATAAAATACATTTATAATTCTGTGTGATGTGCCAAACCAATTAAAAACATAAACTTCAACCAATACTAAAAAAATGTTATTGTTTCAATCTGAAATATTTAAATAACCTTCTATTTTAAAGGACAGAATTTGTGAACTTCATACCTCAGGACAGCTTCCTGAAAAGCTTTAGTTCCTGTTAAATCTAGCAACATACCTATTGTCTGTGATTTGGTACCACTATGTATTTCAAAAAACATTTGGTGTCAGCGACTCACCAGGTAGAAATACTCTGACAATAGGGAGGGGAGGGGGAATGGACAACACACACAACACAAATGTGTGTCTGCTTTCTAAGACAGTATTTTCAGAAACCTCCCTGTCATAAAATCTTTTTGTGCTAAAAACAAAACAATAAGAAGGTACATATATAGAAGGCAGGAGGGGAGGAACTCCTCTTAAACTTACAACTTTAGAAAAGGAAAAATAATTTAATCCAAAATATTTTTTTCTTTTTGAATCCTAGAATTAAAATGGCTGTTTTATAAACTTCAAGTGAGCTTGAGAAACTGACTGCAGATCATGTATACAATGTAGGGTCAATGCTGTATTGAATTTCTAGACCATTTTCAGACTACCTTCTGGCAATGGAAGCATTTTGACCACTGACACTCCCTATGGGTATATCTGACTATCCTGGTACAATGCACCATTCCCCATTATTGAATCTACAACAAACTGCTGTAGGTTATTCATTGATTGAGTGTTTAAGTGTATTCTTTGGGAGCAAATGAAGAACGAAATCTGTAAACAATCACGCACACAAAATCAGCAGAATTCTTCACACAGAGATGGTTTTCAATTTCAGCACTTCATTATCTGCATTCTTTGATAAAAGCTATATCACTTTAAATAAAGATGTACCAGAATTTTTGCTTTTAAAACATACACCAAGCTGCAACGTGGAGCTGCACATTTTATCTCAAAGAAAAATTAAGCCATCATCAGCCAATATGACTATACAGGGACATCAAGTTTAAGAACATCTGCCATACTTTATGCTAACATCTTTATCCAGATCAATTACAATATGCACTATCATAGTTAAATAACCAATATAGATGCAGACTGCAGCTCTATAATATTCCTAATGGAGGTTAGAACAGATATTAAGAGACACATTTTCATAAGCTGAAGCAGTAACTGTGCATGCTTGGATGTCTATGCGTACCTTCAATCAAGCTGTATTTTGATATCACAGAAAAAATGTTCCTTTTTCCATTTTAACCAGTGCAAAAAAACCTTTCTTTCTCTTTTATATATATAGCTCACAGTTCATTTGCACAGTTTGTCTGCCACTATGTATTTATAGCTGTTGCCTGCACAAATAGTTCATACAGTACTAGGGAGCTTTAAAGAAAAACAACCCCAAATAAGACATCTGAAGATTACTTCTCCCTAGTTTTCACCTTCAATTTAACAAAAACTAAGAAAAGGGATCATCCTAGGAATATATACAAATTATATGTCTTCAGCTTGAGAAAACTGCATTTTTATGCATCATTACAAAAGCACAATTTTGTAAACAATAAAAGTTTACATCTTCTGTAGTTAAATATTTAAGTTTTATTATTTCCTCCCATTTTGATTGAAGAACTGTAACTACAATGGCAATACTTTCTGTTTTAAAATAGTACCCACATGCCAGGGATATAGGAGCCTTTGTCATGGGAAGCCCTTTCTATATATCTAGCAAAGATTCAACTGTGCTCCAAAGAGCTCAAAGCTGAGTAGCTTGGAGCAAAACACATAGTATGTTGGAAGTAACTTTTTTGCTCAATGAGCCAAACTTCAAAATACATTATGATCCTGTTATACTAAAGTACTAAAGAACCTGCATGCTCTGTGCACAAAGACATTACAGTGTAAGCTGAGCGTAGACTAGGCAAAAAGTATCTGATCTATCTATAAGCAACCTAGATATGCATATTTACAGACAAGAAAATATTAGGGTTCAGCACAGCAGGACTGCACAGGTATCATAATTCAAGCACTTTAGTTGCATATGCACTTCAAGACAAAGCTCCCCTGCACCTGCTAGTACAAAGACATGTGTGGCTGTGTTCAGACTGCAAATTTGAGTGAGGTCTTCAGTAAGGGCCCCTTGGAGCAGTGCTGTCAGAGAGAACCTTAAGTTCACAGTCAGACTAGAAGGATTCAGTTTAGATTACCAGGGAGTAGGACTGCAAGTTGCACTATGACAGCATCTGTTCTGCAACTTAGACATTCCCAGTAGGTGCTTTTGAGCGGACACTCAAGTGTTTTATTAAATTGTGGTAAGGTATCAATTTCCTCTGCTGTCTGACAAGGTTCAAATCCATACCTCCTACTTCCCCAGGGGGCAGCTCAGCCATCTGCCAGAACCCCTAGCCTATGCTTTTCCTTTCACTTTAGTGGAACCATAGGCACATAGTTGGCAGACTAGTGTGGTACTGGACGTATTCATATACAGAAATCTAACAGCACTAGCCTCCAGATGCTTGCTTAATTCCATAGATGTCCAAAGCTCTGCCCAAGAATGGGATTCTGTTATATCCCATTACACTTGCAGGAATCCTAGAATATTTTGTCTCTTCTACAGCTGCTACTTCAGAAACATGTGGGTTTCCCATACTACACCTTCTGGCCACGCACAGGAACATTGACTGCTCTAAGACTTTCTGAAACAGCACAAAGTATCTACATTTTGACACAGCAATAGCCTATAAGTTTCCCAGAGCATCTCAGATACCAGGAGCAGTCTAACCATATTAGCTTTCTTGAGATATGAGGATTAGCATAACTAGGGTAGCCCCAGCTAATAAAGTTTGGGGTTTGGTGGGTTTTTTTTTTTAGCCTGTAGTTCAGTCATCTGTTCACAACACTCATTTGACTATGGAAACTTGCTTTTTTGTTCTGATTCTAAATATAGCTAGAATAAGAAGCATCTTATTCTTGAACATTGAAAAACACATATTCATACAGCCCACTGGGAAGCTGTATTTTGTATGAAATAGTAAATGGGTAAAACACAGTCACTGGAACAAACAGCAGAGCACAGATTTTCCATTCCTAGCAGACTACTTCCCAGCCAAGAATCCTGCTTGTTCCCTTCAGGCCAACACATCTTTCCTGAAACGGAGGGGGGGAGCAATCTAGATATAGTATAAGGTAGCAAGACCTCACACAGAAAAGGAGATGGGTTTAAACCTGGTGAAGGTTTAAGTCTGCCAGCCTGACCAAAGGTCCTTCTGCTGAACACTTCATACCAGTGGACAGAAATCCCTTTCAGAAAAGGAATATCCTGGTTTGCTTTTCTGTAAATAAACAGCATCAAGGATCAAACACCAAGAGGCAGCTTAAGGTTATAAATATCACATAAAGGTAGATGTCCAAGCTCTGAAAAATTAATGCAGTGCTTCAGTACCACTTGTAATCTTGATTTCTTATTGACTAATTTAGATGGTTGCCTTGTAAGTGTCTTTGTATAGAAAAGATCAGTAAATCTAGTGGTTTACACTATCCGTAAATCTCTATCAGTCAGAGAAGCCAAAGTAGAGGTTTAATATTGCAAATGAGGCCCCTACACGTCAGGCATTGCTGCATTCCATGTCATAACAACTGTATTGTGACTTAAGAGCATTTATACCTGCAGGCTCAAACACACAACTAAATCTGTAGGTTCTACAGAGGACTTGGAAGCACTTTAAACCTCACCTTGAATCTCATGGCTGACTAACTCAGTATTAATTCTGTTACAACATAGGGCTGCCTTTGGAAAAGAGGGCTTATGTCATCATGGGAATTTTCATGATTCGTCAAAGCAACACAATCATAAACCAGACAGAACAAGGAGAAAAGTTGATAGTGGTGGGGGGTGGTTGGGGTTTTCTTATAATCAGTAAAGTTATATGGCATGATAACTGTGCTTATTTTATAAACTCATCTTGTAAGGTTGGGTAAGCCTAGTAACAGCAGTATTAAGAAGTCACTCTAGAGTTTTGTATTCTTGTATTTTTATTGGTAGGTAAAGGAGAGAAAAAGGACTTTCTTCCTCTGTATACTGAACATGTACAGCAAAGCAAACTATCCTCAAAGAATTTTTCCTTTGGGACAGTTGCATGCACATACATATCTTTAAATTATATTAACATGGAAAAACTAGGGCATTCATCACCTTTCTGCACAAAAGTCTATGTTTTCTTTCCCATCCTGAGGAAGACATCAAGCCTGCATGTAATCACCTTGTCACTGTTTCAATTTAATTGTGGTCAGAACTTGTGTGGGTCAGAACTCCCAGAAGTGGGTCTTAGTCATTTGAGGGCAGATATTTCACTCCCCAAGTCAAGTTTGTTGATTTGTTGAAAGAAGCTGACTCTGCTGCAAAGTTGTTTTGTTTTAAACATAGAGATCACCTTATGTGTGATTACATCAAAAGGGTCACATGAAAGAAGCCTGAACCCATTTGGGTGAGCACGTTGAAGTCCCACAGGTATGAATGGATGCCTTCCATTAAGGCTGTGGTGGAAAGATCTTACAATCAGCAAGCGACAATGCTTGAGACTGCACACACCACACAAACTTTGCTCTCTGATGCATATGTACTACATTAGAGTCTTGAAATATATGGTCACTTCTGGTTTCAATCATAATATGTACTTTCTATAGATAAACACATGCAGCATTGTATGTTACATATTCCAGGCAGAGAAAGTCTTCTAGAACATCCACAATGTCCACATACAATAAGGAATATCACACTAGAATATAGCAAACCAGAAACCAGAATATAGCAAAGCAGAAAAACATAGTTTATGTTTACATTCTGCCAAATGCCGGGTTACCTGCTCCCACTTTGTTTGTTGCACCTAAGGGAGTCCTCAGTGAAAACTGAAAAGAAATCTGTACCACAGCTGCTGCTTGAGTCCATAAGTTTTCCACAGGAGAGAAAGACATCTTCAGGGCATACCACTGCCACTGCTAACAATACATTACTAGGATCATCCTAGGTTTTACCAAGCATGTGTTAGTATGCACTGTTTTAAGAACTATGAGGTAAGATTAAGTTTGCTTTTCAGATGGTCACAGCCAAGAGGGATAACTATTATTATTTTTCTTTATTTTGTTGGGACAAGAAGAGTGCACAAAACAGAAAAATTCTTTGAAGATTACTTAGGCAGAGGTCCATCTTGACTCCCCAGTATGGAAGTTATCCCCATCTTCTATTCTCATCAAGGAAACTATCTTCAGTTCTGATTATGACAACTCAGTATTTAATCTGTTCTTTAGAAATCTGCAGTAAGGAAGGCTGAAGGAACAAGTTCTTAAAATGACAGTGTGTTACTGCTTCTACTATGAAACTTTAGGGGAATGTCAGAAGCAGGCACAAATCTGGCAGGCAGCTTGCCAGAATCTTGGTGAATCGTACACTCACCTAGGTTGGAAAAGACTCTTAAGATAACTGAGTTCAACTGTTAATATAATGCTGCCAAGTCTACCACTAAACATAGTGATATTTGAATATACTCTGATCCACCCCAATAAGAACAATTTCCTTCTTAGGAAACTATCTGAAGAAGAAAAAATGTAGCAGTTGAAGGGAAGAGAGTTCTATATTTTTGAAACTTTATTGCTTGAAATTAGTAAAGATTTCTGAGTACAAGATAGTCTCTTAATAATTTAAGACTCTTTTCTATATTAAAGATTTGTTGGTCTTACACCTTGATGGATTCAAAAGGCCCAAAATAGAAGCAATACAAACACGTATCTTCTATCTTTGTCATGTGCTACTAAAGGAGAAAAGTGATTTTTGAAACTAGACTACTACATTTGAATATAATTGGCTTCTGAAGGTGCTACATTTCTTTTGTATAGAGTATAAATTACGCAAGTGCTTTTTACTTCCTGAGCTGTGATGTAGAAGTGTTGATCTAGAACAGCTGGAAAAATTAGTTATTGACACATCACTTTAGAAAAGGCTTAATACAGAAGGACAGAGAAAGGGTTGCATGTTTAACATTAGCATAATGGAATGACACTTACTGCAAATTTAATTACCTAATATGCATATTTGAAAGTTGTCTGAAAATAGTCACTGACCACTTATTGTAGTTACTGAAAAATTACCAGCTCCAACTGCTTGGACACTAGAGGCTGACAGACGCAGCGCTTGTTCCTGTCAGAACAAAGGGAGAAGCTAGTGGGAATGTAAGCACATTTTGTAAGGTAGTGTTTATTATCACTAAGGTGTCTAGTACAGATTGTGGGCAGATAGTCATAGAATAATTAGGGCTAGAAAGACCTTAAGATCATCTAGTTCAAACCTCTCTGCCACATTCAGGGACTCTTTACGTTAGACCATGTCACCCAAGGCTCTGTCCAACTTGTCTTGAACACTGAGGGATGTAGCATTTACTACTATTTTGGGCAACCTCTTTGAGTGCCTCACCACCCTCACAGTAAAGAACTTGTTCCTTATATCTAACCTGAATTTCCCCTGAAGTCGGAGGAAGCCTCACAGACCAGACTGGGAGGAAAGCTGTATAAATTTTATCCCATGCCTTTTGATGAGAAATGGCTCTGATGATGGTCTATCTACATTGATTTCACAAAGAGGTATCTGCCACATAGGCACCATCAGCCACCAAATTTACTTGGTCAAGGCCAAAAGGCAACATAAAAACTCAGCAAGACCTATATTAGTCTCCCCACAGAATACTTCTGCACTGGTGTCAGCTAAAACAACACTGAGAATTTAAACATAAATGTGAAATTATATACATGCTACTAAGCAACAGAAGTCAAGCTTAATTACATTTGGCTGCATGGATCAAATATTGCTTTCAAACATCAAATAATATAATTCAGAAATCCGGAAGTTTGGATTGTGATATTTACCCCATGTTAACAGTTGCAAAGATTATACTATGTCTATTTAAAAGGAAGTGTGATTGCTATGACAGTAATTTATTCTCATGTATTTCTTTCATTATTTAAATAATTGCCAAGTACCAAGGCACAAGACAACACCTACACAATTGTACAACATGGCTGTTTTGCCCTCCTTTCCATTGACTAGCATATGCTTACCTGTACTAAGATAACAGGAATTAACAAGGGTTGCATGACAATCTTACTTTGCCTTATTTTTTCAAATGTAGCATAGATAAGGTCATCTCCTCTGTAACACAGAGACTGGACAGGAAGAAGACCCCATCTGAGATTTCTCCTTAATTCAGGAAATTAAACTGGGACCTTCTATCCCACCACTCTCCAGCAAAAGGGAGCCCAGAAGGGAAGATTGGTAAATTTGCAAATCAGATTAAAAGCATGTTTGATTTCTTCGGGTTCTGAGCTAGACACTGTCACTTAGTAGGAAAAAAAATTGCTTGTGAGTGATCTACTGCACAGCAGGACTTTGGTTGTGGTTACTTGCAGCCTGCTCCCTGACAGCTGCTCATCCATTCTGTGCCCAGTAAGTCTCAGAGCAGAAGGAAACGCTGTCCTGAGCGCTTGCTGTTAAAATTAAACTGCTCTTAACAAAACAAGGGGACATCAAGCATCCAGCCTTATTAAAACATACACAAGAGTCACTTGGCACCTTCAAGTGCGATTTGAAGTACACTGTATTTCTGATCAACAGAAGATTGGTTTTCTTCATATAGGCACGACTGTAAATGGAGCATTTGTTTGAAATTGATCTCCCCAGTGCAAGTTTTAATGTGTTGTTAAATTCGACCATTTAAACCAGAACCAGTGAAATAAAACTCTGATGACTCTTCAAGAATTTAAGATTAATGCAGAAGGAAATTACCTTGCCTAGTCATGCCTACTTTTATTAGTACCCTGCAGTTGTGTTTTATTTTGGATGTGGCAAAAGTATGATTTGAAAGTCAAGAAGGCAACTTCTTGCATTTTGTAATTAATTATTGAACACAGAACAGTGCTAAAGCTGCATTTCCGAAGTTTGTGGTGTTGCATTTTGCAAGTTTTACTTAACAAAACTGCAGTCATGGCAGTAAGAAATTACGTCTTCCAAGGATCATGCTGAGAAATGGCAAATGTATTTCTGAATCCATATATCCAGCAATCATTATACCAGCACTGCAGAATCTGACAATTGGCTTTTCTTTTCTTATTTTTAGACATTTTCTCTTTTTTTTTTTTTTTAACATCGAAACAGATGCAGTCTTGAAACATTTCAGTAGGTTCCACTGATTACATACGTAGGGTGCAAACTGAGATTATTCCCAGCGTATTACTTTCAATTTTTATTGTGGTTTTAAGGAGAGTGTTATTTTTAATTCATGGTGAAATCTGTTTTATTTATAAAGCTGCTGTGTACAGGGAATTCATTAGCAAAATGGAAAAACTAACTAGACCAAGAGGGTTAGAGAAGTTCTAAAACATTTTATTAAGTTCTTCAGGTGAACTGTACTCTTGCTGGCACATCACAGCACACTATGTGGACTTCTCCTCAAGCCTCTGCTCACAAGAACTGCACAGCTATACTCCGGTGAAAAGTTTCAGTGCCTAATCATTAGCTACATAGCTCAAAAGATATTCAATATATTAATTCAATTAAATTAACAGAATCTGCTGTTTACTTAAGCCTGCCTTTAAATGCAAAGCTGAACTGAACGACCTAATTTTATCACCTCCCTTCCATTCTTCTCCTTTCCTTACCAACAAAAGTAAGCCTCCAGAAAATGCCTTATTGAAATACATGCATATTAAATAGCAATGGGCTGATAGAAGGTAGTATAATAGTGAGAAACATTGAGGAACAACAATTTTTATTTTTGCGTTGGTCAATACAAGAATGGCATTTGGTGCTCTGTGATTATATTTCGATGGTTGTTCACATAACAAAGACAGAATTGGAAAAGACAGACCAAGTAGCATTAGATTCTAAATATTTCTTGAATATTCTTTTCTTTTTTTCTGGCCATAAGAATGAACTGAAAATAAATATATAACTAAATAAAAGGAGAAGAAACTTTACAGAAAGAGTAACAAGCATTCTTAAAAGTGCTTTGAACACTTCATAGAGAAACATGAGACAAATAGTAAAAACCCTCTGAGGTACAAATGCTTTCATCATGAAATTACACGCTGAGATTCAAACTTCCACTATGAATTACACGGAACTCTTTAGTTAGTTGTGTGTGTGCAAGTGTTTAGCACAAGGCCGACAGCTCTATAGAGTGTTAAGCAAATGATGATTGCCTGAGTCTACGCTTAAAGTTGTCTGATCCACACTGAAGGTCTTTATAGCACTGAGCATGACCAGACAATATTTTGGGGAAGAGAATGAAGAGTAGGTATTTCCATTTGAAAACACGAAAGATATTTTCACGAAGGCAGAATGACAAAAGCTGGAGCTTGGCCAGGTTATTAGCATTAAATTTCCTCCTCTTGGGAAAACAAAAGTTCCATGAAGTTTTTAATTACCATAGGTGGTCAGGACCTCTAATTTGCATCATCTGAAAGACCTAAAATGTGTTATACAAGTATGTATGGGCAAGTAAAGTTTTTAGCTGGCAAAAGGGTAGTTTTTCTGTTTAAATTCAAATGTCAAGAAAGATTTAAAATAAAAACCCTAACACAATCTGATCCCTGAGCCCCGAAACTCAAACACTTTCCCTTAAGTCATATGTAAAAAGAATAAACAAAACCAAATTTTAGAAGTTTTAATTTTATGCCTCAGAAAATTTAGATGCCTTCACTGCAGACTGGACCTTATCTTGGGAGAGGGAAGGAAGGACAGGGAGAGAGGCCAGGGGGGTGGAGATTGACACACCACTAGCACTAGAGCATATACTAAGCAGGCTGAAAAGGAAGAGAGCTGATCATGCAAAAAAAATCCTTTTTATATTCAGAGCCATGCATTTGAAGGCAAAGGGGAGGGAGAAGCTGTGGGAGTTTTTCAGTTGCTTTATTCAACAAATCACAAGGTATAACTGAGCATAACACATCATTACAATACCCAGGCAACCTCTAAATGATAAACTAACCCAGCCTCAGAGTTAGGAGGGACTCAAACTTTTCAAAACATATTTTGAACAAGAGCAATCCTGATCCTCAGGGCTTTTTTTCATGCCTCACCTGGAAGACATATTCAATAAAATTTAACATTTTCTAGTACACTACAGTCCAGAGCCCAAAAAGACCAATAGATCAGTAACTAGTATTCAGACTTTAACAAGGGATCTGTCACACCAGAACCGCTTGAAAGCATTAGAGGTATGAAGTTAGTCACCACAAGCCACTCTCAACTTCCTTGTGCTGGAGAAGACAACAGTCAGCAACTCCAGATCACTCCGCAACAGTCCTCTTGGTCTCAAAGAGAGGGGACAACATACACTGGAGTGCTCACCTCAAGAAGCAGCTGCCACGCACTAAAGTAATTCCTGCCCAAAACTCTGGCAGCAGTAGGGACAAGAAAGTTTTCTACCCCACAGCTCCCTTTGGTATCAACTCCTCCTCTCCCTGTAAGAAAAGCTAGCACTGTCTGTCCATCTCACCAGTACAGGAAAGTGCCAGAACTTGTGCTTAAAAGTTTATGTAGGAGTGGAGGTAAGCAGGTGTCTAGCTGAAAAATAATTAATGCATATTCTGAGGACATAATGAGGAGTAGATTCAGATACCCTGGGGGGATACAAGGAGAAGAAACTTGTTCCCCCATCAATTGCATCTATCTCAGGACCTCAAAAACAGTCCTTCTCCCCCACTCTCCCTCAAAACTTGTCCATAGTATTGCCAAAATTACTTGAGTAGATCAGTACTTTCAGCTGAGTAATTAGATGTATCCTAGGTTCTTGAAGATATCTACTTCTCTTTCTGATGATTTCTGGTCATATTATTTTTCTTAACAGCCAACAGGTTTATTACACAGAACATAATCCCATCTCTGAACACCATAGGAGGAAATCAGGAAAGGAAAGTTCATCTCTTCACAATGGAAGACTTCCTAGTCACATCTAAACAAAAAATTGTCCCAGTTTAGCTGATAGAAACAGGCTATGCTGTTGCATCTGTAGATTCAGATTTTCTTCCTGCATTTTCACACTGCTGCATACAGCTGCAATAAAAATGCATTTGTATTGCTTACCTATGGCATGAGAAAAAACCTCACTACACCACAGTTCATGTGCAGTCCTGGAGAGCAGCTGATTTGTTTGGCCAATAGTTACATCTCCCTTCAGACACCATTAAACAAGCATTTAATCATTCCCTCCTGCAGCCTGTCACAAGACAGCTTTCACAACCAATAACTCTGAAGAGATGTTAAGATTGTACTGCCAAGAGCTGGGCAACACTTACTGATGTGAAACTGCTAAACTTTGTGGTGTTTCTGCTTATCTGTGTGATATCGAAGTATTTCTAGGGTTCTTGCCATTGCTGTGTGTAAGCCTACACTTAAAAGGTCTCTCTGTACTCTGAAAAAAATCATATTCACTCTACAATGAGCAGGAAACAGCTGAAAGCACTGAAAGCACAGTAGGACATGGTTGGGTACATCAAAGGAGGAACAGTTGTGTCACCAGCCAGGTTAGCAGAGCCAGCAGGGAAGCTGCACAGAGGATAGAGGACATTAGATGTAATGTATTTCAAATTTTGACAAGTGCTATAAAAATTCAAAATCAGACAGAAATAGTACAGTTGGAGAAAAAGAGAAAAAAAAATCACCACCACACAACTATACCACAGAGAAGAGGGGCAAGTATTTCAGAAGAAAACAAGAGTTAAACCATAAAGGTTGTGGTGAGCAAATAAAGAACAGAACACAACATTTCTCCAAGCACACTAATAGTATGACAGTATTGCTATATTATTATTATGGGATGTCCAGATGCAAAATTTCCCTGAGTTCGTGCACAAGACTAAATACTCAGGAGAAGATCTGAGTCTCCAAATATCCTTATGCACCTCTGTTCACTAACAGCACTGCTGTTGTACTCATGATATTCTACAGTTCTAAGTACAAGAGATAACATTTCCTTGGAAATTTAGCTTTACTCAAACTATGCAAAATTGGATTTTTAAACATGGTGAGAAGCCAGACAAGTTTCCAAGCACAGAAGCTCTTCAGATGTTCCAACTTGGTTTTAAATTGAGAGCTATCACTGCAAGCTTCATTTGATTAATTTAGAAGAGATGATCTAACCCCTCTAACAGTATCTTTTCAATAACAGTTTTTGAAACAGTAGCCTCAAAAGCACAGTCTACCCAAGCTGCAAAAGCAGCCACAGACCTACTCCACAAAAGCCTCAAGCCTCCAAACACATTAAAAATTGCCAGAGAGAAAAGACAGGCTCCTCAATATTGCCACACTTGCTCTCAGAACATCTTGCAGATACTCCTTCAACTCAGACTCTTGGGACTTTCCTAGCTCCTCTAAGTCAACATCTGCCTCCTTCAAAGATGCATTATGTACATACTCAAGATAAAGAAGCACCCAGTGCATCCATATTCTAGATTGCCATCTACCAGCCTTCCTTGAAGCATCATTAAACCATTACAATTTATGTTAGGAGAAGACCACATCTCAAGAAATTCACTGACAATGGAAGATCCTGCTTCTACTCTGCAAACCTCATAAAGTCTAAAGCAAAACACATCACTGGAATCAAACACCCCATAAGCTATTCATTACCTAACAGAAGCAGGCAAACACAGAGCAGTCAAGACAGAAGATGACCATTAACTGCCATAACTACACAGTGCTAAAACAATTTATGTCTCTTACAAAGCCACCTATGGTTTCAGTTAACATAATTCCTGACAGCCACTGTGAACCCAAATGTGAATAGAAAAGTGATAAAAGGGGCAGATATGCTAATAATTACTGCAGAATATTTTCCACCAAAGAACCATTCAATAGTTAACTTCTCGGCCTGAAGTGAGAGCAAGCTGAAGAAACATTTAAGAGAGTGGACTAGAACTAACATTCATAGCTATACATACATAGCTACAACTGTAGTGACAACACAGTGATAATGTTCTTTTGGAATATTAGAGTTTATTCACCAACCTTCTACACCCAAATATTTGCTTAATATTCCACAAATGATAATTATCTTTCTCTTTCTCTGTGCCACAGAGGTTAGTGACCTTGTCACCCCTCTCCTTGTTAATATTTCCCATTTGCTCCACAGGTCCAGTCACCTTCTCTTTCAAATTGCCTAATTGATGACCATAATCAAGTTAAGCTCAGAGCAACTGTTCTCAACCTATATTTAATTCTGAAGGGGCCTTTTTTTTTTGCTTCTATTTCAGACCTAGGAATGGCTTTGTGTTCAAAAACTTGTTTGTCCCTCCCCTCCAACCCTGCAGCTCTACCAGTTGTTTTCATATCAGTCTTCTCAAAGAGCTTGAGATAAGGCATAAACTTGTTCAGACTAACCAAAAAGCTAAAAGCATGCTGTTATTATCTTTCTTAAGCCTTCAGATAAGTAGAAACTTTACCTAAACAGTCAATTTCTATCTGTAACATGAATTTCTGGAAGAAGAGAAAGGAGAGCACCACATAGTTTTCTTCAGTTATTTTTTCTAGATCAATAAAAACAAAAGCTAAGAACCAGATGTATCTAATGCAATGATAGTAGCTCTAAGACTGATGCAGAGTCCCATGTTAACACGTTTTCCTCCACCTCAATCTCCAAACCAATCATGACTGCAGCAGCAGGCTTTATGCCAAGGAAAAAAAGTGTCAGTGGTACACAGCAGAATCTTTTTCACCTTATTTCTTACAAACCTTGGGCTCCTCAGGCATCTCAGATCCTTTGAAAAGACTGATAAGGGTTCTGTTGATGTTACCAGATTCTTCTTTAAGCCAAGCTATCAGAGGCACAGATCTTCCCTTCTGAGTACAGGGAACTGATGCCAAGTGATGGTAAGTGTCCCTACACTGCATATTGTTCTAATGCTGGGCCATCAGGAACACTGAGTCAGAATGATTCAGTGATAGGGTCCAAAGAATCAAGCTGAACTTTGCAAGTCCTAATATACAGTAGTATCTGCTGGAAAGACGCATGTGCTCTGTAATATCAGTGTCTCCTTTGCTGAAGATTAAGTATAATTTGGAAGTTAATTATTGCATCAGTTTTTCATTTTGGAGATTTATTTTTATTTCAAAGTAGCACTGATGTTTCAGATCCTTTCCCCATACAAAGTGACTCAAGTTACATATTTGTCACATTTCACTGTTATATACTTAACCAGTATATATTTTAATAGTCCAACATTATCAACAAACCACTCCCAATCCCTTCTGCAGCTTTCAATTTTAAATACCCTGGAAAGAAAAAAAGCAACTATTTTGTAGCTGAGGCAATACAAAGCTATTGCTTCCCTCCTTCTCAATGCTTTGGGATTATTTTCTTTCTGCTAGTAGCAAATATCCATTTATGTTTGCTAACTTGCTTGTCACTGAATAGGCATCCTCATGTAAGCACATCAAGCCATTTGAGAACTGTAGTACCCCTGCTTTCCAGCTGTCAACACACTTATAATTGAAGCTGCCAATAGGACTGAATTTTATGGTCTTAGATGGCAGCTATACCAGCAGCAAAACAGAAACCACTAAACTTTGTTCAGCACCTGCAATATCAGTAAGATCTGAACTCAAGTCTCCCGAGGTGAAAGGAAAGTGTATGAAGCCCACCATGCCACCTAGCCCTCAGCGTATTAAGATATTAATTAGTCACTTTCCTTATTATTCAGTCAAAATATGCTGGATTGAAACAAATTAGATTTTTAGCACATATTTCACACATTGGATCAAGTCTTGCAAGGGTTTTCTTTTATTATTTATAAGTTCATGTGCTGTCTTCCTGAGGAAAATGAGATGGTCTGTATGAGGAAAAAGGTAAAAGGAAAGCAGAGAAATGAAAATCAGATATTCCCTAATGATATTTAAAAATAGAAATTTTGCTACTGTTACATACAGCATGTTCCATCTTTTGAGATTTAATGGCTCTCTTGTGGTTTAATGGAGAATTACTTTCAGTAATTGATTATTAAAATTTAAAATTGCTAACCATCTTCATTATTAGATGAGTGAACTTGTTATCCTTGTAATTAAAAAAGCTTGAGATTCACTTTCATCCTGTTGACAGAATGGGCAGATAGGCTCAGCACTCCAGTGTGATGGTTTCAGGGTCCTTGTTTGACAAATACATCCAGCAAGTTATTTGACAATGCAAATACAGCACATGCACAAAACTAAGCAAAAAAATACTGAAAAAAAGGTAAAAAATAACCCCCCCTACAAACTAATTAAAGTTTTCAGTCCAAACTGCCATAGAGAGAACACAATATTTTTTCAATAAATTTCAATTGAATTTGCGTAAAAAAGAAAATGTATATACATTGTTTGTGTTACAAATAATATCCCACATGATACACGGGAAAATTTTTTCCTAGATGCAGGGCTATTTTCACCTTTTGGTAATTAGTGCTGGCTTCCTACCTAGCTATATTAATACAGAATTATGTCTGGGATGAATTTGAATACTGTCCTCTTCCCCCTTAAGAAAGCCTTACAGCCTCATGAAGGGAAGTAAATGGGCCTGTTACATTCAAGTCATCTTAAACAATAAAGAAGGAGAACCAGTTTTAAGATAACATTTTAAATGCAATTTAAAAGGCTGAGGGTGTGCACAAGAGAAGTCATTCTTTGGCCTTTCTGTTGAGACTACCAAAAACATTTCAGGTCCCAACTGTAATTCTACAGGCAGCACTCGAAAACATGAAATGTTTATTACAAAGTTTTACAATAAAAAGTTTACCAACTTTCTGGAGCTGTCTGCATTGTGTTGTCATTCCCATACTTTGTAAAATGATACAGGACCATCAGAAGTTCATTACTGTTACAGAGGAGCAGAGCTCCAATCACCTTGAAAATCATCTTTTCATCCTGTATATTTAATAGTAGTTTCTTTGGCAAAGACATTGCTTGCATGAATCTTTTGGCATATTCAGTGAGATGAGAAAATTGCCACCTGCATTGCTTATCCTGAAAAGCACAAGTAAATTTCCAAAATATACTGCAAAGATGTCGAAGAACAAATTTCCCATTGCAATGAGTCAGAAATCTGCTCTTTTTACCACCACATTGTGGAATCTCTCTAACCAAATGGTAATATCAGTGTTAAATCCCTACAAACTATGTCAGAAGCATAGTCCACAGGCCTTGCAGTATTTATAAACACTTTCTCCTGTCTATTCCAGGTTCTCTTTTCTTCCACTCAGTTCTTGCTCATGATTGTTCTTTTCACCTCCCAAAGTAGGGGAATGCTACTTACTGTGCCTATAAATCAGCATAGATACATCTCAGCACAATGCAATGGCAGATTAAGAATAATTAATGACAAGCATTAACACCCCAGGATGCAACGTCAATACTACTTTCAAAATAGGCCATGAAGGGAAATCCCAGACCCTTAGCAGAGTATGCTCCAATACATAACAGATAGAGCAGTAAGAGTTTTTCTCCATATAGCTACTAGCAGACAAAGAACATATCTGTGATAGTCTGCATCAAATACACTACTGTCCATTTCAGATTACTGTGCCTGCACTTCACACCAGGTATTTAGTACCTTAGCAGTGATATGATGAGGACAAGCTTGCACAATCTTTGATCTTTGATCACAGGCAAATCCATGTCAGAGATATTCAAATGCTAAAGAAGTAGATGCAGTTGGGAACATTAAAATAAATAAATAAACAAATAAATAAATAAGTAAATCCTTAGGTCTGTTTTCAGCTTTATCCTGGGAAGCAGAGAGCAAGCAGAATAGTGGCAGACATCAACAATGTCTAGTAAAATACAGATGCTTTTGCACGCACAAAACAGCAGCAGATTACCCATTAGGCTTGGATTACAGCTGAGATTAAATTTAAACAGAAGGATGTGAAAAATTCGATTTGTTGCTTCATTCGAGCAAGCTATTATGGATAGCAGGAAATATTTTGTTGATATGCAATGAATGTGCTTCCTTTTCATCCTGTATTGTTTAATCATGAAGGCTTTGAGATACTAGCATTTAATGGAGTACATTTGGTAATCTCCAAACAGTCCCACAGCTGCAAGTACTTTGGTGAGTAGAGGGAAGCAGAAAGGGCCAGGTGGAAGCAAGTCTCAAAAGCTTTATATAAGTAGTAATGCCAGTATACTCTACAGAGCCTAAAAGCTGACTCAAAGAAGATGGGGAAAGACAATGCAATTTACATTTGCTGTAACCTGCCTTTTCCTTTAAGGGCACTGAATTCCTGGTAAGCAAACTCTACTATAAGCAGTGCCAGCATGAAGTGTTCTTTTCAGCTGTCTAGATGCAATAATCACAATTCTAAGGTTTGTTTTGGGAGAAGGTGGGGTGAAGGCAGAGGGTGGACTGTCCAAAAAGATACAGATACAGCTCTGCGCATGAGCCTCAAGACTCAGCTGTCCATGATACAGTCACACAGAGCTAGTGCAAATGTCTGTACAATCACCCAACTATATACAGCACATGAAAAAAACAAAACTCAGTGCATGCTTGTGCTTTTCTTAAGTAACTCATCACATTCCCCTATATGAAAAATCTAAATCCCTTGAACTTCCCTAAAAGATCTATTTCCATAAGGCACTTATTAAAATTACAGATTGCTCTAATTCAGTATGTCATTAACTAATGTTGTGGATGGATTACAAACTCATTGTCACCCCTACACATGGTACACTGGGTATCAGTTTGGATGTTTGGCTCTGTGCCTGGTTGCAGCATGGGAAATCCAAACCTTCAAAGCTGGCCTTGTGTCCTTCTACCCTCCTAAGAGAGTTTCTCCTTGTCCTTACATGGCACTGCTATGTTCTTATTATAGGAACAGAATACCTAAAGCCTAGTGCAAAGACAAATAAATCTCTACCCTAAGGACAGAGTAGAAATGAGCTAATTGGACAACTTTTTTTTTCCAGAAGTCCATTAATGTTAAACTTACATCTTCCTTCACTTACATTATGTAATGCACATATATAACTTATGCATGCAGGAAGCCCTTTTTCCTCTAGTTTTGGTAACTGCATACTCAGCCTTGGGTCCAGCATGCATCACCCTGACCAAGCTGATTTCCATTGCATTGATATTCTAAATAACTAGCTCACAGTAGGCATCTTAGGGTTTGCATTTTACATACAACAAGACAGCCAAGAGAACCATTTTTTTTCTTTTTCAAGTGAATCAACTGAAATTACATCTGATTTAACATGATGCTTTTTCTCTACATTCTGGCTAAAGAAAAATGATTCTTAAAACTTGCATAGGAGCAGTATCAGAAGTCTACTTGTACTGACTACAAAACACCCTGGGGTTTTATATTTTAAATAAATATTTCAAAATACTGAACCATTTACAATGGTAAATTCTACATCAAGATTCACAGGAGTAAAAAAAAAAAAAAAAACAAAAAAAAAATACCAAACCAAATGTACAAAAACAGAAAATTTACTTTCAACTCTCTAATTAGAATCTCAAAGATCTGAGAAAATACCCCCCCAAAAACCCACCAAACCAAAAGCCCTATACTTCTCTTTTTTTGCTTCTTCTGGATGCAGTTGAAATCTGGTGCCAATAACACATATTAGTATTATAATGAAATGTTTAACAGTGTATAATCTTTCATTCATATCTATATTAGTTCAGGTAGTGAAAGAATGGTGATTAACACTTCATTTACAAAAGGATGCACAAGTGCCTAGTACTGGATTTGGATGGGGCAATTTAAGACATTAGCTGCTTTTCAGTAGCTTAACTACCAAGACATATCAAATTCACATTACAACTGAAATACTGGTTTGACTATTGCCCAAAGAAGGTAAAGGGGAAAGGTGGGGAACCTTGAAGACCTTTTTCCAGACAATGCCAGTGACACAGACAAATGCAATGCAATTTTATTTTATTGACACTTTTCAAATAAGTCTGAAAAATACAGTATTCCAGTTAAATTGATAATTTTGTTAAGAAACTAGTAACTTCAGCTGAGAAGTATAACAAGCCACCATGGAACATTTTTCTGCCTGTCAAGCTATAGTCTATATGTGCTAAAGATTTATAAGGCTATGCCACAACCTCTGCAAGTACAGTAAAGCAGAGTATTATCAACTGAAAATAAGATTGCACTGAGTCTTGCTTTAGTTTATTGTGAACTATTAAGTGATTGAAATTTTACACTGTTATCTACATCCAGAAAGTTTGACAGGCTTCTCTTTGTTGTTGAAACCATGACAATTGCTAGGTATAATATAGCTATCCATTTAAAAATACCTTCATTAACATAAATAGTATCAACTTCAGTCAGTTTTGATCTTGCTGCAGGGAGTACAGCCTTCAAAAGATTGATAACTATCTCTGCTAACTAAATTTTCATACCATAGCAAACCAAACAATTGGTTTACTGATACATTCAAACACCATTTATGAAATTCCTCCAGTCAGGTTTTTCTATTGCTTTAAATCTATACCTGTTCAATTCATAGGATCTGCTTTAGCTTGCTAAACTCCTGCAAAACCAGTTCTATTACAGTGCCAGAGGGATTTATATGTGGTTTTGTTTTATAAACCACAGGCTGAAGACAAGAAATGTCTGACACTTGCAGAAAGCAATCCTGTCTGGCACAGCAATGACCATGAATCAGAAGTTGGTAGATTTACTGAGTGACATGGGGAGCCTTCTCAGGGTATTTGTAGCTACAGTCACCTATCTCCATCACCTCGAGGGTGCTAAAAGCTCACACCACCAGTCCCACAGCACCCATATGCCTCAAGGCAGAGGACAAGACAAGCCTCAACCAAAAAAAAGCAGCTCTAGAAGCTCCTTACTTCCATCAGCTCCCTGATTTCCTGATACCACTGTACAAGAAGCTTCACACAACCCCACCAAGGACAACTATCAGATACCATGCCCCTCTCTAAATCATTACTCTGAGCTGCAAAAAAAAAAAAAAGGAGTCTCTTGGGTCTTAGAACAAAGTAACATGAAATTCTCTATACTATGTACTCTCATTCCACTACTTTTATTCTCCTTTCTCATCAGAAAAGTCAGTCCTCAACTGACAGTCAACTCCCATTAACTAGGTTGTTTACAAGCAATAAATAAGCTATTAACAGCACTTAGATTTTGTGAAGTTATAGTAAGGTGTCTCCAAAGATCCAATTTCCGTTTTGTTCCTTAGCAGAAGATGTGGAAATAATGAAAAATAATTTAAAAATTATCACACAGGCAAGTCCAGAAATGAATACCAAGAACACTCATATCAGTGTTTTGCTAATTAAACAGTGAATCACAAAATAGTTAGGGTTGGAAAGGACCTTAACATCATGCAGTTCCAACCCCCCTGCCATGGGCAGGGACACCTCACACTAAACCACATCACCCAAGGCTTCATCCAACCTGGCCTTGAACACTGCCAGGAATGGAGCATTCACTACCTCCCTGGGCATCCCATTCCAGTGCCTCACCACCCTAACAGTAAAGAATTTCTTCCTTATATCCAATCTAAACCTCCCCTGTTTCAGTTTTAACACGTTACCTCTTGTCCTATCACTACAGTCCCTAATGAAGAGTCCCTCACCAGCATCCCTAAGCCCCCCTTCGGATACTGGCGGGCTGCTACGAGGTCTCCATGCAGCCTTCTCTTCTCCAGGCTGAACAGGCCCAACTTTCTCAGCCTGTCTTCATATGGAAGGTGCTCCAGTCCCCTGATCATCCTCATGGCCCTCCTCTGGACTTGTTCTAACAGTTCCATGTCCTTTTTATGTTGCGGACACCAGAACTGCACACAATACTCCAAGTGAGGTCTCACAAAAGCAGAGTAGAGGGGCAGGATCACCTCCTTTGACCTGCTGGTCATGCTTCTTTTGATGCAGCCCAGGATACGGTTGGCTTTCTGGGCTGCAAGCACACACTGAAGCTGGCTCATGTTCATTTTCTCATTGACCAACACCCCCAAGTCCTTCTCCGCAGGGCTGCTCTGAATCTCTTCTCTGCCCAACCTGTATCTGTACCTGGGATTTCTCCAACCCAGGTGTAGGACCTTGCACTTGGCATGGTTAAACTTCATGAGGTTGGCATCAGCCCACCTCACAAGCGTGTCAAGGTCCCTCTGGATGGCATTCCTTCCGTCCAGCGTATCAACTGAACCACACAGCTTGGTGTCATTGGCAAACTTGCTGAGGGCACACTCAATCCCACTGTCCATGCCACCAACAAAGATGTTGAACAAGAGCGGTCCCAACACCAATCCCTGAGGGACAACACTTGTTACTTGATCTCCAGCCAGACATTGAGCCATTGACCACAACTTTTTGCATGCAGCCATCCAGCCAGTTCTTTATCCACCAAGTGGTCCATCCATCAAACGGATGTCTCCTCAATTTAGAGACAAGGATGTCATGTGGGACAGTGTCGAACACTTTGCACAAGTCCAGGTAGATGACATCAACTGCTCTACCCTGTCCATTATTTCCGTAGCCCCATCATAGGAGGCCACCAAATTGGTCAGGCAGGATTTCCCCTTAGTGAAGCCATGTTGGCTGTCACCAAGCACCTTGTTGTTTTTCATGTGCCCTAGCATGCCTTCCAGGAGAATCTGCTCCAAGATTTTGCCAGGCACAGAGGTGAGACTGACTGGTCTGTAATTCCCTGGGTCATCCATTTTCCCCTTCTTGAAAATGAAGGTTGTATTTCCCTTTTTCCAGTCATTGAGAACTTCACCTGACTGCCATGATTTTTCAAATATGATGGACAGTGGTTTAGCAACTTCATTCGCCAGCTTTTTCAGGACCTACGGATGGATTTCATCAGGTCCCATGGACTTGTGCATGTTCAGGTTCTCAGATGGTCTTGAACCAGATCCTCTCCTACAGTGGGACCAAGGTCATCATTCTCACAGTCCCTGCATCTGCCTTCCAAGACTTGGGTGGTGTGGTCAGAGCATTTGCCAGTGAAGACTGAGGCAAAGAAGTCATTAAGAACCTGAGCCTTCTCTCCAAATCGAGGCTAGACAGTTCTGATAGCTTCCAGAGGGGGCCTACGTTGTCCCCAGTTTGCCTTTTATTCACTCTGTACCTACAGAATCCCTTTCTGTTATCTTTCATATGCCTAGGCAAGTTTAATTTTAACTGGTCCTTAGCTCTCCTAACCTGGTCCCTAGCTTCCCAGACAACATCCCTGTATTCTTCCCAGGAGACCTGTCCTTGCTTCCACCTTTTATAAGCCTCTTTATTTCTTTGAAGTTTCCTCAGCAGTTCCTTATCCATCCAAGGAGGTCTCCTGGCCCTCCTGCTGCACTTCCTTCTAGTTGGGATGCAACACTCCACCAGCTATACAATAATTGGCTGTAGCATCTAGACCACAAGATTTAAACAAGTTTCTTACCTTAAAATAAATTGAAAACCTGATGTACATGCATACACAAACAAAATATTCCTAACTCTACATAGAAATCATACTATAGGCTATCGGATAATGCAAGTATCAACAAAAACTGAGGGCCAAGATCTAATCTCATGGCAGGCCCTAAGCATAACATTTGCCTCCATGGAAAGCAAGATGATGGGTGACCGGTTGTGCAGAATCCGACCTACATGGTGTAGGTATCAGACGTATTTTCATGGAAGGTACAGTGAAAGCAAGTTCTATTTGTTTTGTGCTGCAAATTGTTTTCCCCTCTGCAATATTTTATGAACCTTGTCACTATTCCTTCTGCACAGAATCAATGATTGAGTTGTTTGTGGGGTTGTTTGCTTGTTTGTGGGGTTCTGGGAGGGTTTTTTTGGTTGGTGTTTTGTTTGGTTTTTAATTCAGAGTGGTCACATGCACACACACCAACTCGTCACCTTGGGAGCCACACACCCATCGTTACCAAATGTCCTTGGACCAGCAGAACTGCACAGCAGCCCTTACTTAGGGCCACAGGAAACAGTAATTAAACCATGCTTTTCTTAACTAAAAACAGTGCATGGAAAATAACTAATTTTCCATTGCATATACAATTTATATTTTTTCCATTCCACACATTTGCACAAGTACTGTGATGGAAACATCCAAACTCTTGCATTAAACTCAAAGCTTATAATTTAAGAGCATAAGTTATAGATATACATGGAATACTGAGAAAATATTAACTATCACTACAAATATCAGTACAATGATTACAGAAATATGCTGACCTCTGAACTTACTGCTATTATTTAGTCATGCACTCCATGAGCTTTTTGTTGTTGCTTTACAACATACCAAATAGTTTAGGCTACAAATGTTTAGTTTCTCAGTCCTGCCTTTGCAGGAAGAGTGCTCAAAGCCTGTAGCCAGTCTCAGACTGCAGACCAGCAGCAGAGTATGTTACAGTTCCCTGCTGTGCTCAACACTGATGTGAGAACTGCAAGAGAACAAGGGCAAAGCTTTGCCTCTCCAGCTCTAACAGTTCTGGAGCACCCCCTTTAACAGCCAAGACAGCAGGGCTTTTATTTAGCTAGACCAACCTAGAACCTAGAGTACCAACTGTCCAAAAAAGGGATACCATCTCAAATTAACTAAGACAATGAACTCAACTATGATGTTTTATCTAGAGCCAAAGTAGTGCAATTCAGAGGCTGCTAGGAAAAAATAAGTGATGCTTCCAAAACTAAAGGTAAAGAATCGCAGTTTTAATAGATGTCCTGTCTCCTGTGTGGGGCAGAAACAACAGACCAAGAGACATTTTAACATTGTAAATATGCATCTTATTACACACACACTCCCCTGTAAAAGCTGCCAGCTCAAATAGGATGTTTTCCCCCTTCTGAAGGTTTTTGAAAGGGGCACCATTTTGATTAAAACCCAGGGGAAAGTAGAAGTCGTAAGAGCAGAGGGAACGGCTCCAGCTCAGAAGGCTGAAAAACAAAGATCCTGTTGTTCATAACTGCTCTGATCCCAGGTCATGTTAGCTTTTTGTGGCATTAGGCAATGGCTGCTTAAAAACTATCTTTCTGCAGTCCAGGGGACAAAAACACAGCAGTGTAGATCATTACTTTTCTGATAACACTAAAAAACCTAGGGTACAGTTGAGCTGTTAATAAAGCCTGCAAAAGCCATTTTCTCACACCCCGCATACTCTTGTGGTGTGTCTTCAAGGCACAGTTATTCCTTTTTAATCACATATTACCTGTTAGCAGCTCTTCGTCAAAAGATCCCCAGCCTCTCTCCCTTTGCTGTGTAGGTGGTAGCTATCACCCAGTCTTTTAGCTTTCTCCCTCAATTCCTGCAGAAAAATCTCACCCTCCAATCCTTGAGTCACAAGTATCCCTCTCTGCTCAGGGACTGTCACCACCTATCTTCTCTTGTCTGGTTGCCCAGCATATTTGATTCTCTCTCAAGGTAGAGCTGAATGTGGGCTTTTACATCTGCCTCCTTACACCTTACAGATGCACTGCTCAGCCAACCGGGAAGTCTTCTCTTCTGCTTGGTGGAAAGGAAGTTGTTCTTTAACACTTACCTAAGTATTAAACTAAAGCTTATGATTCTTCTGGTTCTTCACTTTTACAGATTTTTCAACAATAAACCAAATACATATCTGTGACTTTTCTCCAGTCTCTTCTGCACTGGAATTTCAAGTGCAGTAATTGCTACATTTTGTTTCAATAGGATTTTTACTGCTATTAAATTTAAACCAAGTATGAGTTGCAAATTGCTTCTAGCCTAGGGCAGACACATCTTACTCCAGGGCTTAATACTTTATTTGACCCTAGTTTGACTTTGTATCAGGATCTACAAGACTAATCAGACGGGTAGCTTCAAAGAAGCTTCAGGCATTAGCTTTTTAGGCCTTTTCCTTAGAAATTGTTCCTCTAAGAACAACCACAACATGAATAATAGTCAGCATTAGAAAAACAGGGAAACTGTTTCAACAAGCTTTTCCTTTTCTTCCAAAGAGGAATGCAAGATTCAAGGACCTGCAAGTCTTCTATATACAGCAGTGACCTTATCTAAGAAATGTTGCATGTAAGGCAGTAACACAGGTACTATGAGGTAGAATACCAATGTGCACCAGCAGCTTAATACGTGCAATACTCAATTTATCCTCTTCAGGAATTCTGACCTCCTACAAACAGAGTCAAGAACAAACACAGATTGCACCTATAATAAATATGCCTATAAGCAGCAATAGTCATATTTTGCATTTACAGTAAACTCTCTAATGGATGTAGATACATAGCACTTAAAAGGTCGGAAAGCTTAGGATCTTCTTGTTCAGTTCATTTCTTAGCATCTGGAAGGGCTACAGGAAATCTTTTCCCCACACATTTTTGACCCTTTTGCCAAAATTCATACACTTAGTATCTTATGTACTGTGATAGATGAAGCTGCTTTTTCACCTCTGTTTGCATGCCATCCCTACAACTCATGACATTATTAACCTCTGTTTTTCAGCATCTAATAGATGTCACCAGAAAAACAGTTTTAATAAATGTATCCTGGAAGATTCCTTTTGGAGCTAAGGTACCATATGTGAAAAGGAAAAATAATGATAAGTGATAAATGGGATAAAGATTTTAGGGAAATTTTATTGTATTTAATTAATCTACCATTTTTACTAAGTTGCTTTCAAGTGAAATGGCTTTTTACCAACTCCTTTTGAAAAGGTTAGAAGGGTATTCCCTGAGCTACAGTCATTAGCATATAGATGTCTCTTAAGTGTTAATTTCTGTTTTCACTGAATGAATGTAATTTAAAATGAGGCCCTTTCAAATCAGTTAACTTCAGCCATTTGAGAAAGATAAGAAAAACAGACTGGAGCATAAACCTCAGCAAAACCTGCTTCTTAAGGATAAATATATGTCACTATATGAGTCTCCATTGCCACATGCTGCAAATGATAGATTTCAGGAAAATAATGGGAAAGGGTGGGTGCTGGGATTAAAGTCCTACCACTAGGTGACAGAATCCATTAATAGGGTTAACAATAACAAAAAGGGTTACTTTTATAAGGTTTGGGTTTGTTTTTTTTTTAATAGTTGAAACCAGACTAGAAATTAGGGTTGTGGCAAACAGCTTTATACCTACAACAATTTATCCTTTTTCAGTTTTATGCAACAAAAGGAATCCAGCTCCTAAATTAATGAACAGTATACCAACTATCATCTTCAGCTGGATCAAGATTAGAAGCATTTTGAAGTTTTTTGTTTAAAATAAGATAGTACAGGTTCACTATGTTGTCCAATGAACCTCTGACACAACTGCCCATCCAGACACACCATGTTCTCAAAGAAAAGACGATTTCTCTTTATCAGGTCTCCAGCACTTTATAAAATAGTTAAACATGTCTCATTCTCCATCATAGAGCCATATCTTCATCAGACAACTTCCCTAAAGTTATCTTTTTTTGTGGAGTGATCATCACTTGCTTAAATATCTTTTACTTCCGGGGGGGGGGGGGGGGGGGGGGGGGGGGGGGTCTGCAGAGAGAAGGGGAAGAAAAAGAATCAATCAACTTCAACCTTGGAGAACATATTGTCTCATGAGAAACATGAGATTTGGGAAAGTGAGTTGCCCTGATCTACACAGGAATTCCACCTGTTCTGGCAAAGCTGCACGGCTTTTGATTATATTTAGTTTGCACATACTGAAATAATAATTATTGCTGTATTTTGGCAGTCAAAGTCCTCTGAAAGTGTGTTTGTTCTGAACATGCCAGCATCTGGAGAAGTCAGACCCAAGCCACAGTGTTTTCTGGGCACCAAGAACAAGGTGTGTCAGGCACTGGAAATGAAACCAGGAAGACCATTCTTCATTTTTCCCCACACAAGCCAATATTATATTAGGGAAGGGAACAGTGTAATGATTAGAAAGTCAAAAACAAAGGTCAGCTTTCTATCCATAAAGAGAAAGCAATAGCAGCCAGAAAGCAGAGTTTGATAGATTAATATTAAAGGGACAAAAAGTCAGACTATGAATAAAACACACATCAAAAATATGAATCAATAACATCCCCAAAACCCAGGTTCTACGTTCTCAGTCGGAGATTAATAGTATTCTCCTTCTAAGTTACTACTTTTTGCCACTTCTACAAGTTGCTCCATTCAGTCAAGCAAAGTAAAGGCTCATACTGTAGGATATACTAGACGGATTGGCCAAGAAAGAAGTCAGTGTTTTTCCTTACATACAAATTCTCTCTTATTCTCTACTTTACAGTCAAAACCAACTGATTACACTGAAATAGCATTTAGGTTGCAAAGTCAACATTCAACAGGGAGGAAAGACTACATTAAACAAGCACTGACAATTACACATATCCAAACTACTGTTCTGAGTTCAGATGAGGTTGTCTTCCTGAGACAGGTAATGTCAGAGAAAAACTTGTAAATACTTTAGTCAACGTGTCTCAGCCATGTTCAAGATGAATTTTCTCGTCTCAATCTTTCCTCTACCAACAGATTGAAGGCAGGCCAGCTAATGCCAGCTGTTGTATGGTTACAAGTCTATTCTGACCTGGAGTAAGACCAGCAACAACATATGAAATAAACTGAAGAGACAGCAAGAACATTCAGCTTTGATATTCTTTTTTTACCCCAGTCACTTTTCTGCATCAGACTTGCTTGAAATATGCTGATTATGCAAACTCTGAAGATGAGCTTTATGGTCTTCAAGTAAGTATAAATGCATTACTCAATCTAATATTGTAACAGCAAATATATATAATAGCAGCTAGGGGCTGGTCCATTTAATGAATCCTTGCTAATAAATCCAGCTTGTTTAAATAAGTGATGCAGTGGCACTGCAGGTACTCCAGTCTCTGCTCTTGGATATGAATTGCCCACAGAGGGAGGGATTACCCACCCACAGAATTATTCAGGTTTCCCATGTTTACCCTCTGTACAATTATCTACATTACATATTGGTTTCACCAGCCCTGTTCTACGAATAAGAAGCATTTCCATGTAAATGGCCGAGTGGAAGTTATGAAATCACCTTTCACAGTTGCAAGCACACCTATGCTAACCTTTGTTTAGTGCTTTAAACAAACACCAAACCAGACTTTTATTTTCTGTTCCCATTCTGGAAGATATTTAGGAAAAGCATGATAACTTTAAACAGTTATTTAAATCCCTGAGATTCTATTTTGCATTTGAAGTTTTTTTACGTATAGTTCCTATACCATTTTTAAAAAGTTCAATAGCTAAATTTCTTCACATTATCTCTTCCACAACAAAAATGAAAACATGTTTTTAGCAGAGCTATAAAGGCATTTATGGCATCTTTTTATATGCCATCATATTCTGTATTTTTGATTGGTTCTTCATGTAAGCAGAATCCTTGTGCTCTGTTCTTAGTGTGTATGAAATGCGAACAGTCTTTAGAAATGCAGATAATCAAAAAAAGAGCCACTAGGGAAACAAAGTAATAACATTAGCTAATGCCACACAGTAATGTTTATTTAACAAATCTGTGTTGCATGCCTGACATTTCCCCTGGCATCAATTTATTTTGTTTTGCTTTTTTCTGATAGCAGCACAAATGCATTTAAAATGTAAACTTATTTTACACCTACCAAAGTGTATACACAATATAATAAAAACATATACATCTTTTTTAATATCTTATGGGAATACATACTGGAGATGTGCATAAAGCCCAGCCACCAAAGTAAACGATCTAGATTATGGAAAATGTTCATTTTTACCTTTCCCAATAGCTACTACAACTGCAATTCTCAGTGCACTGTACATCACTGCATTATGTTATTTATAAAGTGCCACAATGTGACAAAATGATGCTATCCATCAGGATACAATCTTAACTGAAAGTGGCAGGGGAAGTGGAGTGGATGGAAAGATACCTTCACAGCCCATTCAAACTGGCAGTTTGGAATAGTTACAAATGGCAGTTTTCAGAAGTTTAATTTACTGGTCATCTGTAAAAGTGTACACAAATGATTCCATGAACCAAATTAGAAAAAAACTTTCTACTTTCAAACTTCTCTGTAACCAGGCTATCTCTTGCTCCACTTTTCTTCCAACCAAAGATCATACCATTTCATTCATGCCACCTTTGCTTTCTTTTGTAGAATCCTAGATTTGTCAGCTTTCCTTTTCAGGATCAGTACCTTTCCTCACTTAGAAAGCCAGGCCAGCCATCTGTTTCCAAGAAAGCCATTTTAATTTCTCTTTTTTTTCATTGTCTGTCAGTCTCTTCTCTTTGCTGCTTCACTAGACTTTTTCAGAACACTAAAATCCCAAACTTTATATCTTCTCTTCTAAAATGTTCAAGTTACATCAGACAACACCAAGGACAACATCGGACAACACAGCACACAAGATGACATCTCTTTCATGTATACCCACAGGCTACTTTCAAAGTAATGAAGAGTTTATTTTTTTAATAGAAAACTAAAAAAAGTGTCATTGAATTCAGAGTAATGGGAAAGAATAACCTGAAGCATGCACATACAATGACTGGCCACAAGTTTGATACTACCTCTCCAAGACCAGCAGTTGAATGCTCAACAGACATCACAAATAGAGTGCAGTGTACTGTGAGGAAGTTCTCTAATGATAGACCAGGTACAGTAGGGCAAGCAACAGGAAGGGTTCCTCTATACGGCTCCTGTTTCCCACTCCCTCTACCAGCATTTTACAGGTGACCACTGGTAGGAAGTTAATTTTGAGTCTATTTGACTTAAATGTATTTGGAGATATTACCAAAAATATGAACAAACACTTCCCCACCCCACTCAGCATTTGGGGAATGAGGGGAAGAGAATTCTTGCTGTCAAAGTAGCTATTCCTAGAGGGAAAGGGTACTTGTCTTTTTCAATGGTTTAATTTCATTTCTTCAGTACTCTGTTGTGCTTTTACCACCTCTCATATAGAGCCAGCAAGACTGCATTTCCACCTCTGAAAATCATTAGCAGTTAGCAGCTGTCCAGGTGCAGGAATTTGGGGCAGAAGGTTTCACAGAAGAGAGGATACATCAAAATCCTTCCTTGACCCAAAGGAAATTACAGCTTTCAACTAATCTTTATGGGCTCATACCTCCATTTACACACTAAAGTACTCGGGAACTAAAGAATGGAAGTAAGCTGACTGGAAAAGGTTTAACAAGGAACTATATACATCTGGGTAGTTTTGACTAGACTATGAAATCAATACAGCAAGGTTTATGTTTTCTTAAACTATCCTTAAGAAAAAGGCCTGGATATAGAAGCTATTTTATAACATGGGATTCTTACTGCTATTGCTGCTATAGCAGAATCTGTAAGGATACACTAGGATATGCTGCCATATGGTCATATTTGCTCAGTTGCCCAGCTCCATCTATTTTCTTCTCTAGTACAAGAGCAGCTTGTTTTGCACAGGGAAACACTCAAACTATTAAATCAAAAGGTATTCCTCTAAGTATAATGCATCATTTAAAAACCTGTTAGCCCAGTGTCATGTTTTAAGCCCAGCCAGTAACTCAGAACCACACAGCTGTTTGCTAAACCCTCCACCCCCATCCAAAGAAGGACAGGGAAGAGAATCATAAGAATGTAAACCCCAAGGGCTGAGATAAGAACAGTCCAATAACTAAAGTTTATATTAAAGTAATATAAAACTACTACTACCACCAGTAATAATAATGACAAGGGAAATAATAAGGAGAATATAAAATTAAAAACAAACATACAAACAAAAAAAACACCAATAAACACAAGTTATGCATAACACAGTTGCTCACCACCCACTGACTGATACCCAGACCTACCCAAGCAGTGATCTGGGCCTTCCAGGTAACTCCCCCCAGTTTGTATACTGGGCATGATGTGCTGTGATATTGAATACCCCTTTGGCTAGTTTGGGTCAGGTTTCTCTGCTTCCTCCCCATTTCTTGTGCCCCTCTTCACTGGCAGAGCAGGGGACTGAAAAGTCCATGACTGGAGCAACAACTAAAACATTGGTGTGTTACCAGCATTGTTCTCAGACTAAAACTAAAACACAGCACTGCACCAGCTACTAGGAAGAAGAAAGATAACTGTTACAGCTGAACCCAGGACACCCAGGTATAAATGTCACTGTTTACTTGTTCAACTGATAAATCCTTTAACTGGCATAAAACCAGAATGTGAATGCTTACCCAAAGACATCATATGCTGTGCATTACAAAAATTTCTTTTAAAGTCTGCATGCAGTAAATCACAGCTGACTGCCATTAAATGTTTTAATAGCACATTGATATATTTGGTGCACCGCTATTCACTGTTCATATGTACACAGTACATAGGTTATTTCCCTCTGTGTACCAGTATTATAACACTTGAACAAGTTCTATGCACTTATTTTGAGTCTGCCATCTTAAAGAGTTTAACTAATGTTCAATAAAGAGCAAAAAACCCAAAGCACACCTCCTTATCTGACTTCAGCATACCACACCAGCACAACTTTTCCATGTATCACCAAGATCAACACTGTGTAAATTGGCAGATACCTCAGTTACGAAGTGGAAGACATATTCTGTGTCAGGCCCCTAGATCTTTGGCACTCTCTTCCAGTTTCATGCACTCTTGGTCTCTAATACCTCTGCAGAACATTCTAATCTTGTTCAGCCAGCAGAAGAAAACAGAAAATCTTACACAAGAATTTTAGTCAGTATATTTATTCAATATTAAGCAGCTTGATATAATGAACCTTCATTGTTCTTCTTTCTAAAGATGTTTTTTTCCCAGCACAGAGACTCGGTAATGTATAAGAATTTCAGAGACTAATATGTTACTGGCTGTAGTCTGTGTTGCTTTCTTCCTTTTCTCAAGTGCTAGTGTCATATATCCTCATATAGCATCATTCTAGTCCTTTCTCTGCCACAACTGTTTTTCCTAAACTGTTAGCTTTCCATGTCTGGGTCTGTCATTACCTCTGTCCCACATTCAAAAGCCTTAAAAAGTTACAGGCAAGATCTATTGGAAGTCCATGGTGCAATCATTATACAGTATTGAAAGTGTCAGATGCAGATTTTGTGCCAAAGCTACTATTTCTTTAAAGCCTCACTTTCTCTTGGGTTTCTATTACATAAAGCATCTCCTATGCATATATGAATTCTTTGCTTTGGATGCATAAGGGGTTTTTAATAGTATTCATCACCTAAAAAAGATTTTTATTTTTATACACTCATGTTGAGGGTTGTTTCCCTGCCCCTGCTTATGTCAAAGATACCATAATATGTTACAAAATGTAAAACTGAGGCAAATGTCTAATTCAATACTGAGGAAAGCAGTAATACCCTGGGACTGACAGAATGGAGGCTGATATACTTGATTTAGAGAAATTTACTCCTCACACCCACAAATAACATACACATATATTATAAATGATACAAAAATCTGTTTGAGACCACTAATTAGAAATGAAGTAGTACTTTGCACAAACAGATTCTCCTTTACCAGATGGTTTCCACTAACAATCACCAATAAAAAGCCTGTTGGAGTAGCTTATGTTCAGCTAGATTAGAAGAGGCCAGAAACAGCACCGCTACATCAGCAATTAATTTCATCAGAAAGATTCTGTGACAGTTCTGTCTGGGAACTCTGGCTTTTACAACTTCCTTTACTCTGTGCAGATTTCATTTCTGCAGTGTAACATTCCTGACAACCTTTCTGCAGCAAAACTGCATTTTTTGGTTGCGAAAGATTAGTTTCATAGTCCTACCTTAGCCTTTACTATAAAAGTAAACATGCTATCTAATGACCAAAAGTTTTGACTCACTGTAAGATGACAGATTTCAGCCAAAATATCAAAACCTTTATCTTAAATACTGTTTCTATTGGCATGTCACTAATTTATCTCAAATGTCATCAAATGATTTTTGGCAACAGTTCTTTGTCTCTGGTGTCCTTATTATATCACCACTCAGGAAGTCAGAGGAATACATTTTCTATGAATAATATTTTTACTCAAGTAGTAGTGAAAACAAGACTGGCCATTTTTCAGAAGAGCTAAGGTAACATGCACCTTTAAGCACGAAATGCAATCCCTTCCCAAGCAAAGTATCATCATGTAAAAACCTAGAATCTGCTAAATGCAGCAAAATACAAGTAAACAGATTATACACACACATGTTGGATATGAACAGTAGCCACAAAACCCCTACCTACTTAAAAGGAACACCACCACCCCCACTCCCAAAAAAAAGCCAAACACACACACCAAAGCAAACAAACCAAACTACTGTTCCTTCCATTCCAACCATTCTACCATTCCAACCCAAGCTCTTGTCGCTTGCTCAGCTCCTCAGTTATTCTTGACTTCTTGCCATCTTCCCATGCTCTTTGTGGTTGGATTTCTCATTGCAGATCTTCATTTAAAATTATTATTCTAGCTTCTGAATACCATCTTATCCCCACCCACACAGCACAGACCAAGTGCTTCAGTCCTACTCCTCCCTCCCACACTGACAAGAAAAAAGCCTGAGGTCATGACTGGGTGCTGCTTGTTCCTCAGAGTCTGCATCCACAGGCAGACTACTCAAGTTTCTTTGTACCAATTACAGTTCTCCAAACAGGATTAATACTAAGTCCCTGTTTTACTAAACCAAACTTAACTATGTATGTACCTTGAACGTACTCTGACAGAAAGGTACCAAGAGATTGTCCGAGATCTCATATTCGCTGCGAAGACTTCGTTATGTGCCTGGGTAAACTGTGAGGAGAAGCTTTGCACCAAGTCTGGTGCTGGAGCCAAGAGATTTAAACTTGCATCCCTACCCCTAGGAAACAGAGGCTCTTTGCAAGAATACTGTACAGAAGACAGGTAACTTTGTTTCTTTTAAAAGTACAGGAATGGCATTAATGAGCTTATTTGACACTTCATTATGTAATGTGTGCAGTTTCAAAAATAATCTTCATTATGAAGTTTGTAACATCATGAAAGATTCTTTAAAGTACTTTTTAAAGTGTCCCAGTTCTATATGTGAAAAGAAACTATAAAAATCAGAATGAAAGAACAATTCTTAAATTAGTACAAGGGCAGAGCAACAGCTTTTTTTTTTTTTTTTCAGAAATGGCTTTTATGCTGAACATGTTTGCAGTTCTCAAATTTCTGGGTGTAGCTGTCAACATGTACATTCACTTTGAGAATATCGTCCTGGCTTAATGAGGTCTCATGGAATGATTTCTTTTAATAAAAAGTTAACATGTTTACATATGTGGTTTCCACCTACTTTTTAAAAATCTACTCCTCAGCAGAAACATCACAGCAAAGTTTTCTTTAAAACTTTACAGTGCATTCAACTATTTGAAGTCAGGCAGCTTCCAATGAAATGTTCAAGTACCCATTGTGCCATTGTGTTAGCTAACCTTTAACAAGTATAGATCACTTCCGCATAAGAAACCTAAGCGAGAAAAAAGTCACAAGACAATCACATTTTGTTTACAACTATGTGCCATCAGCAAATAGTGCCACAATACATAACACTAAATAGAAATAAGACTTCTTACTAGTCTCCCCATCTTTGGTCAAGCCTCATAATAGCAGCATACACCATGTGTCCACCTCACTTCTTTGCGTCACCATCTCTCTACCTGTCTCCAGTTTATGTTGTTGTTTCTGTTAGAGCACAAGATTAGATTCAGAAAACATATCCGCCTCACAGCAAAGCTTCCCTTGCAACATGAGGCTGCCATATGATGAATTCAGAGTTGTTCAGTAAAGATACCAGTGTTCTGCTAGCTCAGAATTGCTCCATGAGACCCCATAGGGCTCATGACAGAGCTGGTGACAATTTTCAGATTCATACACATCAGTGCAAGAACGCCTCAGAATTATGGGTCAACAGGTTCAGACTCTGCCCCTACCCCAAGCTGCTGAAGTCACTGTTCTTCTTCAACTTCTTCTCTTCCTTCTCATTCACTTTTCCATTCTCCAGTGTTTCTCAGAGTTGAAGCTGCCACAGCCTACTTGCTAAACTGGCATGGCTCTCTAGCGTTACATTTTCCCCAACCTCTTAATTGTCACAGTTTTCTTCAGGAGCTCTCAATTTATTACATTTTTCTTCTCTTGAACTACTTGCAACCAGTCTGATATGCTAGAAAGGCAAACCACTCCACTATAAAGATTTTCAGTTACCTCAAGTTTGATTTTATTGTGTGTGGGCTCAAACCACAACAACCACCCAGTACTAGCACTTCCTAGCTCTACCACCACATTTCTCTGTAAGGAGCCTGCATAACATCAAATACATTTTTCTTCTACTGTTACAAGTTTGAAAGCATCCTTGAACAGTACATGTGCATTAATCCAGTCAGTATCAAGCTTTCAGCACTAGATTTAGCAACTGTAGATACAGAACCAATGTTGCTTCCAGATTACATCAAAAACTTGCTAAAAAATGGCAAATCAACAATGCTTTTCATATAGCAGAGGGTTTTTTCTTCATTTCTATAAAAGGATAAATTCTAGGAAGACAAATAACTGACAAAAAAATCAAAGAGATGAGTTTTGAAAGGAATAAAAAAATATAATCTAGAAAGAATTACATACAGAGGGAAAGAAAAGTTGAAAGCCTAGAAGAATACCAATAGTTCTTGCAGCTCCTCAGAGCAACACAATGGCAAAAGCATATTAATTCTTCTGTTTCTAAATTCATGCTGAAGTGCCTTATTTCAAGTGGAAGTAAGAGCAGAAGTGGAACACACATCCCTGCAGACAAAGGACCATTTCACTTCATCACAGAACAACCTAGAATTCATCTGTTGCAAACCCCCATTATCTTTTAAGAAAAGGGGTAACACAATTTAGCTGAACTTCTTTGCCATGGGGAAGCCCTTTAAGGGACACCTGTACAGCTGATACTCTTTGAACTAGTGTATTAGTTTTATTTCTAGCAAAGCAACAATCAGATCATTCCTATAATGCTTTTCAGTTCCTAAATCTACAGTGCTGAGGAATGAGTAACTTCTTCAGTATTGTAGATCTCACACTTTCACAAGGCCAAGGCCACTTCAAATACAGATTCCTACTGCAAATCCTTTATTGTAAAAAGGCTGTGGGGTTTTTTTGTTGTTGTTGGGTTTCCTTTAGACACAAAATACAGGCTAATAAATGCAAATAGCATTATCAACATATAAGTGCTAAGGAGGAAAAACATTCTTAATTTTTAGTTCAACTTCATATACTGTTCTTCATTTCCCTCAAAAATAGAAATGGATACTTTACAGTCAGAGTGAACCCAGTGACCATAGTCCATCATTAAATATAATATCAGCCACAATTTCCACTTCAGCACCAAGTGAAGTATCACCTTATAACACTTTGTGAATTTCCACAAGCCCTCCAAGTTATTTTTGACATCTTTGACTCTGATCCTGCCAACACTTACACACATTATCTTAAGCATACTGAAATCCATAGCATTATGTACAGCACACAAACAAGCATATGCATAATTTCAGAAATGAGGACTTAATTGTTCAGTACAGAAGCAAAAAAGCCCTTCAGATGTGATATGAACAGGTCAGGAAAAAGAAATCACTCCAATAGGATACCTATTGTTGTTCTAAGTCCTAGTATCTCTTAAAGTTCCTTCTCTAACATTCCTTCCCTGTCCTTCCACCCTCCTACACATATCACCTCCTTTACATTCTCATTAAATGCCTAAAAATAACTAACTATGCATATGGTCTGAGTACCACAGCCCTATACCATGTAACTGGGGAGAAAGTATTTTAGTTTGAATAGCTGACCTCACATCCATCATCAGAAGATATTTTCCCAGAACTTAAACATCTAGCATAGGCAGTAGAGCTATTGCGGAACTCCACACAATTCAACACACTAAGGTTTGCTCGGTTAAAAAAATGCCAAAGCAAACTACAAATAGACAAACAAAACCCCAGCCTGTGAAAACTTCAAGTATATATTTTTTGCCTCCCACCTGCATCTTACTGCATTGTAAAAAGATTTGAAGTTACTTTTTCCTTCCCTTCAGTTTAAGGATTTTTCTTCACGTTAGAAAGTTTTCATTGTCATTAAAAACCTATCTAAACTTATGATCCCACTTGAGAAAACATCAGCCTACCCCATATTCAGGAACACAAGACTAAGGACTCATTCTTTTGTTCAGCTTCAGCCACAACGAGGGAAGCAAGAAGAGATACATTCAATATCCTCTCAATTTCTTCTAACAACTTGCTTACCCTAGTTGATGCTCTTTCCTCTGCTCCTTCTCTTTCCCCCAGTAGGTAGCTGGCATAATAGAAGGGGAAGCTGAAATAGATTTGTGAAAAAGCAGTGTTTCGACTTAGTTCAGAGCAAGAAGAAAGCAAGAAAGGAAGGTTGTACATCTGAGTCAATGTACCTCCCAGAGAACTAAAGAAATGTTTCCAGGACTGTGCTCTGATAAGGAAGTTCCTAGGTTGCAGCCTAATTTCACATCATCCAGGAGGCACACCTGCTATTTTGGATAAAGAAAAGCCATTTTTACTTAGACTTATCCTCCACAGCAAGATCCTAGCTATGCAAGTTCTCTAGTGATAGCAATACAAACACCTTCCTTGGCTCTCACTCTAGACAAAGTCACATTTGTGTTCTGCTGCCTATTATGGTCAGAGCTAGAAATACACACTACACATTACTAAAGCCTAAGAATACCACACAGAGTTGCAGATTTGAAAATAAAGGCATTTTAACTTATAAATACAGTACCAAAAAAAAGGACAGCATAACAGGTACATAACAACCTCTCCTTATGCTTTATCCCTCTCCACACCAAACCCAAATCTTAAAAAATACACAATTTCACTTACTATTCCTGCTGACTCCAAATTGCTGCATAACATGTCTTCTCTAACACAAACACCTACAAGCTAAACACAGACCACACGGGGCAACTCATTAACAATCCCAAGCTAATGGGGCTCATCAGCCACACCTGAGGTGTGACTCCTCCCTTTCCAGGAGGCAAAGGGCACAGTAGCAGTTCTGGGCTATTCATACCCTACTTTGCATAGGCCCTCATCTTCCTTCAAGCCTCATCAACAGTAATTCACTCCCATAGGGTGCTGGGGTCATCAGCCATGGTCTTCAGTGGTGCTGCACCAGGCAGAGCATCAGCTCTCCCTGCTGCAGAGTGCAGCCGTGGGAGGGATGCTGCCTAGCATCTACCCTCCCTGCCCCACTGTGTGCTAGCATAGAAGGGTGGCAGCACACAACCTCAACCACAGCCCTGGCCTGTTCCAGCTCCCAGTACATAGCCAGGTTCTGTCATCTCTTGTAGCATCTCAGAGCCATTACAAAACATCTAACACACCACACGTGGCCACACACAAACACATGCCAAAAGCTGCGCCATGCCACAGCACTGGCTAGTGGCTGCTGCCTTCACTCTCCAGGCTGCTCCTACACTGCCATGAGGATTCGCTTCTCTCAGGGAGGTGGAAAGCAAAAAGCCAGGCCCCAGGGCTGCCTCTCTGCTCTATCTACTCCCTTAATGGGTAATAAAGTCACTTTCTTTCCCCCAGGGGAGGGAGGACAGCCCATCTCTTCCAAAGCCAACCCTGCAGGTTCAACAGCACCACCCTGGGCTCCAGAGGATCCCACTGCCCCCACCCTCGAACCTGCCAAATTGCTGCCTTGGGCCCTTCTTACCACCCACCTCACATGCAGGGACAGCATCGGGAACAGCCCCTCTTAGGGACCTTTGCCTGGCATTTACCGCACTGCCCGGCTGTTCCCTGGTGGCATTAACGTACCTGAGCGGCTCCCATGGAAACCCTGGGGTTACTCACACATCGAAAATCCAGCATATGCTTAAATGTTTGTTGAAACCGCATCTTCATATAGTTTCGTTTCTAACCGTATGGTTTAGGGGAATTGTCCGTAGTATCAGCGTTAATTGCATAAAGTTCTGTTTTGAAAATATGACTCACTAGTTGATAGTTTTCCCAAATTGCTTAAAAGATTAATAAAATAATCAACTTAGCAGAGGGGAAAAAAACCCACAGACTGTTCCTGTAAGGAAATCGCTTTATTGCCCATACATGTGAATGAGCTGTTTTAATACTCAGGTTCACTGCCTCCTCTGCATTTAATCTCTTCCCTTTTATGTCCTACTCTGATTTTTTTTTAAAGACTTTCAGGCTTTTTTAAAATTAATTATACAAATCATTAGTATTAAAAAGGTAATATAATGGTTTCAAGAACAAGCTTCACAGACTATCTGCATATTTAATCATCTCTGCTAATAAATTTTTAATCACTCATTGAGTTCAGGTTCTTGTCTTGAAGCTTAACTTGATAACAAACCTAGCAACTGGTAGAACTAATTGGTACAGAGTGAGTGAATAATTTATAAGAGGAAAAAGCGCTGGGTGTTCTGGAGGTGTGCAGAGACCACAAGTCACAGATATTTTTCTGAGAGGAAGCAGGAAAACAGCGGCTGATTACAGGAATTTCACGATACACTGCTGACATCCAGAGGCCAACAGTCAATACTGTTCACGTATGTGAAGCGGGCTGTAAAGCATGCTGTAAAGTCAGATTCATTAAGTTTTAAATATTCATGCATTTCATTACAGTTAACATTAATTGCACTACCATACACATTGATTATGCATAGACCATAAGTGTTTAACCTCTGAAAGCTTGCAAGTATATTCAAGCAATGGCGTATGTTCCATCTTTGATGATTTCAGTGAAAGCTTCAGCTACGAAGTTGAAATTAGAAATGGAATGCATTACAGTGCTGAGGAATAGTAGTCTGAAATATCAGACCAGTGATAATTACTTTGTTAACCAAACAGAAAGGCTGACGTAAGCTGTAAGTTGCTTTGTATTTTTATAAACTAAAGTAATATAGGTAACAAAAATTCCGCATAAGATTCCTTGCAGACAAACGCTAGACTGATTTGCAAGCTGCATTTATTAAATAGTTTTAAACAGTTAAAACTAATTGGTGGCTGAGTGGCTTCCATTTAGATGAAGATGAGTAGCTTTTATACTATGTAACAACAGAAAAAAAATGCCATTCTGCTGAAATAAGCTGATTTGTGTCTTAAAATGAGACACCCCAAAACCCACTTACACTACAGAATAGCTCTACCCCCAAGGAAGCACAAAATGCTGTAATTCTTAAACCAGGATGTAACAGACAACATTTGACAGAAATTCAATTATCCTTGAAAGATCCCACTTGTAGTTAGTTACATACGTAATCCTCTTTTATTTAACGGGTTAAAGCTCTCTTTCAAAACATTTAGTTTGATGAACTGAAGACCTACTACATTTCAAAAAATTCATTAAGTGACTTAGTAAGATTGTTAAGTAAAAACACTCAGAAGTTTAAAAATGTCACCTAACGCTGCCCATGAACCTTAATTCCAGCCCTGTATGTATATGCATTATGAAACACCAGTGAATTAACTTTTAATCTCCTTTGAGCCAAGAAGATTTTAAGATTGGAAACTAAGGCACAAAAGGGCATGCCAACAAATACAATGCTGCGCTGAGGTTCAGAGCAATCCCTGAACTAGCTCACATCTTTAGAGCTTACTCTTGCAGGGCTAATTACCCCAGATAGAAAGCTGGGCTCGTACTGTTACACTGCTTGTGGCACCTCTGCATGGTAAACTCAGTTCTCTCTTCCTGGCATTGCACTACACTACACAGATACACTCGAAGAAAGTATGAAATTTTCAACCTGAAGAAAGTGTGCTGTGTTTCTAACGTAACATGCTCCAAACTCAGGTGCTCTGACACTTCGTTTTTCATCCAGAAGTTTAAGACTGTAGGTTCTAACCTCCCCAAAGTAAAGATAAAAATAAATCACCTCCCTACGTACTAAAAAACCCTCTACAAACATGACCAAATGAAATTGTGGTTGTTTGGTTTTTTGGTTGGTTGGTTGGTTTTGGGGGGTTTCTGTGGGGTTGGTTTGTTTGTTTTTTATTGTTGGGTTGGGGTTTTTTTTCCCCCCTTTTTTTTTTTAGTCCTTAAATTCTCTCTGAGGTAAATATAAAATTTTCCACAATTTTTAGAGAAGCAAACCATTGGAGATTCACAGACTGGCTTGCCCAAAATAGTTCTGCTTTCTCCTTGAGCTGTTAACAACTCCTGATTAGCCAATTATTTTTGTAACAGTGGGCACTTAAGTGTAGTATTCCTAATCAGAAGCCTCAGTTAACACACAGAAATTCTGTTTCAAACAGTATTGCCTACACCCTCAAAGAACTTTACACTCAGACATATCCTGGGTGGTATCATAAAAAATCCTGCCCTTTTTCTGATGAGAAAACACTGGTAGCTAGCAAGGATCTTGCAAGTTACACATCAACCACCTGTACCATTTAGCATGTTTTAAAGTAGTCTGGGATATCAAAGGGTTTTGTTTGTGTGTTTGTTGGTGGGTTTTTTGTTTGGTTGGTTTTACACATTAAGACTACCTCCCTTCATGGTTCTTCCTTCAGTAATATTTAAACAAGGAGGTAGCCTGTTAAGGCATTTAAACACCAAACTAGATTTAGTTGCTTTTACTGGTTTGATCTTCATGAGGTAGTCACAACCAACCATACAGTTCAGGAAAAGTATGCACATTTGTATAAGATTTTGTATTCACAGCAAAATTTCAGTTTAGATTTCAATTGAAAGCTGTCAAAATGCAGGAGACAACACTTTACAGGGTAAGAATGCTTTGACTACTTGCCAGTTTAAAACTTTAAAACGTCTAAACTCCATGTTCATTAAGGAGTACTTTGTTTTACTTCAGGTCTCCTTTTTGAGTTTTTTTTGGGGGGTTTCTTGTGTGTGTGTTGTTTTGGGGCTTTTTTTGGGTTCTTTTTCTGGTGGGGTTTTTTGTTTGTTTTCGGGGTTTTTTTCACTTCTTAAAAAAGCTTAAAATAAGCAGGCAAAGATTTTTGATGTCTCTCCACCACATAATCCCCACATTCTTTTTTTTTCTGATAGGTCCAAAGGCCCTCACCCACTAAGCAGTTAAGCTTCTCTACCAAGCATGATAGCAAACACATAAAGAGAAATAAAAATTAGGCAAAACTTTCACATGTCCAAGCAGAAATGCACTACTGTAGACAATTCATTTTATTTGTCAGATGATCAAAAAAACAGGGATGCAGAGGAACATGTCTCTTATTCTATACCTGTCCCTGAAATAATACTAGGCCTAAGAAGTAATCACATTATTAAACCAAATCTGAAGAGGTTTTAATTAAAAGTATATTTTTGTAATTCAAATTGTAATTACATTCAAGGTTTAAGTGTTAAATTTATTAGACTGTGAAGAGTTTTACAAGGCATTCCTAATGTAATGAGCTTAGGCACTGCATATGCTGCATCTTTGGTACACGTTATGAAGAGCTGCTTTTTTAATGAGCTTTAAAAAACACATTTGCATACCAGAGGAAAAGGTCAGTGATGTGTGGATCAAGTCGGTAAATTAAGTATCACAGTATTATGTTATTATGATTGCCTTCCACAGACACACAATAACAAAACCATAGTTACCATACTATTCTAATGCTTCCATATACATAACCTTGTCAGCTAACACACACTGTTACTCTGCACCTCTGGTCCATCTTACTCCATCCCTTGCACAGGCCTCCTTCACCTTCTATCCTCATGAGCTCCAACAGCAGAACAGCTGGGTTGTCTGACAGTCAGAGAATCAAGCACAGGCAGGAGGGGCTGCATTCAGTGTGATGGTCCATCTCCAAGCACTACTTTGCACAGTGTTTACCCCAAATAAAGATACCCAGGGCTAGGTCCTGAAGCCTCATAACAAGATCAAACATATTGGGCAGCAAAGTATCATGACAAGGATGCCTCTTTCAACCCAAGCCCCACTCAAGTCTTTGTTCAAGGATGCAGCATCATCATCTCTCTTTCAAAACAGAGATGCCAAAAATATTTCTAACACTATGATCCAAAATTCAACTTGCTCTACCAAAACAGTTCCCTTTAGCTAAAATATTACATGTTTGGCAATCTCTAAAGACTGGTTGACTGGTAGCTATATTGAAATTATTACTCTGTGATAAATAATAAAACAAGCTAGAAACTGACTGCAAATACACTCTCACAAGGTTTTCAGCAAAGAGTAAAATTCACTGGATTTACCTTTATTTGTAAGTATTGTAAATATTGTAAATGTATAAATATTTGAATAGTACCTTTATTTTTTAAGGGCAATTAAGTTGATTCCCTCCCCAACTCTGCAACAATCAACAGAGATCTCTCTCCCTCTATGTTAGAGACTGTAGGTATATACTAAACCATGTTATGCATGTTTATAAGTATCACAGCCTAGCAAGTGACACTTCAGCTCTGTATAATGATGTAGATTTAGTCATTAGAGAAAAAAAAGTCCTTTACAATATTACAACAGTAATAGCACAACTCAATACAACTGATCAGCTAGAAGTGGTTTTAATGATTTTTCACTTTTTGGATATGATAATCCTCAAAGTAGCATTCAAAAATATAGTGCAAAATATTTATTCATTTTATTTACAAATAAAATGTGCAGTTCAGCTTCTTATCCTCACCACAGTAAATATAATTTTTTATGTGATGTATAGAAACTGAGAGGCATTCAGAGACAAAAAGTTAATTTTAAACCTAAGAACAAAGATCTTCCCTTCAGCTATATTTTCGTAGAAGTGACACAATATCATTTTTAATTGTTTTCAGTTGAAAAAGAAAACCCAAAAGAAATCCAAGACAACACTAAAGAATTACATATGAAAGAAGGTTGTGTTTTTTCTTAAACCATAAAGTTAAATTTGTTGTGACAATCACAAGGCAAAGTTCTTATCTATATAGAATATAAATTTTTTCTTGCAGCTTAAACATAGAATCTTTACAATGTAATGCTTTTTTCCCTTCTTACTATACAAATTGCCTCTAAGGGGAAAAAAATCCAGTATCTTCCTTTCCCTTTGATGAAACAACAGGTACTTTGGTTAAAGAGCAATTCGTGCACAATAGTGTTTTAACTTGCAAGGCAGTACTCCTTTATTAAGTTGGTAGAATTCCACTAGCTGGATGAGATCAGTAAATCTGGTATGACCATCATCAAGGGTATAGAATAGCTTCCCATCATCTTCCAACTGTAAAAATGGAAAAAAAATAAAAATAGAATAAAATTGTCCTTTGCTATGGTATTTCTTCATGCTTGACATATTTGAGAAGCCTTCTTTGTAGACCAAGATATTTTAATCTCATGATTACTGAGAGAGGAAAAATACAGCGATCATTCACAGCAAGATCAAAAATGCACAACAGAAAGATAAAGCATTCTTCAACTTTCCCTTTAATTTAGGTATGTGCCTAAAAGGAAAGAACAGTTAAATAAATATAATATAAATAATATTCTTTCTGCATTAACAATACTTCTTTATGCCTTTGCTTTGGATGATAACTGGAGTTTATATGAACACTGAGTTTTTACAGAATGGCAAGAAACAGCCAAGACAACTAACTACTACATTTTATATAATTTATTTTATAAGGTGCACACTACTTAACTTGTGTACAAGATGATATGTGTTATCAAAGAAACTGCCCATTGCAAAAGTAACATTCTTGATGTAGTAATATATTCTTTGTTGTAGGAGAAAGAACAGATGCAGCTCCAAATGCATGCATTAGCATAGATACAGGAAAGAAAGAAGAAACTGAGAAACATAGCTTGAAATGTTGCCTTTGACTTTCAGATGCTTAAAAATTTACAATCAGTATTTCCCTATTCTAGGTTACTGAACATTGGCTCTTGGCCAGTTTGTACTGCATTGCCAACTTACTTCATCTACTGCTGATACATCTAGTATGAAGAAGCTTCAGTGCAACAGTAACTAACTAGTACTAATGTAAATAGAGATAAAAATCTCTACTTAAACTGTTTTAAAAAAGAAGAGGGAAAAAAAAGACTTTACAAGATTTGGACATACTGAACAGAAGATCCTGAAGTAGGGCTAGTGTACAGCAGCAGATGGTATGCAAGGCAAAGATGCAACTATCCCACTGGAGTACAGGAGAAAGAAGATATAATTAGCTCTCTTACCTGTAATTAAGATTTCTCATCTGAAGCAGCTGTTGAACTGCTTACAACTTACAGCAATTCTACCCCTTTCTACTATGTCTGGAAGTACTTTGCAATTTCTTTATTCTTAGACTTGGTCAGGTGAGGTCAAACACTGCTAGTTAAGGAATTACCAATGCGTGCATGTGTAAATTCCTGTGCTCCAGCAAAGAACCTGAAAATGGATTATCATCCATTGGACTTTCTTCTGCATGCAGTTGTCCTGACAACACACTGAAGACAAGGAAGAGTTGACAATTCAGAAGCCTGTTGAAGAGGATTTAATTTTCAGCTTGTTTATCCCCCCTCCAAATTAATCCCAAAGCTTGAACTGAATACCAGATTGCTAATTCTAAAGCAATCAGTATTTTGCAAAGGAAAAATTCATATCAAAGTTATGCTGCTCAGGAACCTAACATTTTCTGCAAGCTAAGAAGGCTGTTAGGAAAAAAACATTTAGTGGAAAAAGACAGTCCCAGAAATGTATATCCATTCTTCTTTCACACAGACTACAGAGCAAGTAATTTCTACACTGATATTAACTTGTATCAGCTCAGAGTAGTAAGGCTGAAAAATACATTTAAGATACCAAGTTCTCCAATTTTCACAGTATGGGATCCTAAATGTATCCCAAAGGATTTCTTTTCAATTTTTTATAATCAGTTCCCTGCCACCCACCTGCAAAACCTGTTGCACATGTTACCAACGTTAACATGATGCACTTGTTAATGTGCAGGAAGCTTGAATTAGTAGGCTTCATGCCCTATCTGAAAGGAGACATTTTTAAATGCAGTATTTTACACGAAGCAATCTAAAATGTAACAGAAAAATAATCTAGAGACTGAATTATTTTCAACTAGTAAAAAGACCTAAATGCCATATATTTACTTACATTAGGAAAAATATTTTCCCAATGACTGGAAAAAGACAAGAGTTTAGAATAACAGTACAATTTGAAGTTCAAAAAGACAATCTTGATCTTCAACTGACAAGCTACCAATTTATTGCAGTAACACAAAATGTCTTGCTTCTTAGAAAAACAATAACTTCATTTAGAAGATCAACAGCAGCCTCCCCCTCACCCTTCCCCTCAAAAAATGCTTTTCTGAACTCCTTAGTATTGGTCTAGCAAAAAGAGAACATGAGATAAGTCTGGGTATTGAGAATGGCATGAGGGTACTGAATGCAATGGCAAATTACATGACAGAAAGGAACTGAAGTATGTCTGTTTGGTGAGCTATCAGGATCTATTTACATTCTCTCTCCAGATGAAGTTGTTCTCATTATAGGTATTTATTTTCCCCCCTGGTAACTAGCATAGGAGCCTTCCAGTATCTGAAGGGGGCCTACAGGGATGCTGGTGAGGGACTATTCATTAGGGACTGTAGCGATAGGACAAGGGGTAACAGGTTGAAACTTAAAACAGCAGAGGTTTAGACTTGATATAAGGAAGAAATTCTTTACTGTTAGGGTGTTGAGGTGCTGGAATGGGTTGCCCAGAGAGGTTGTGAATGCTCCATCCCTGGCACTGTTCAAGACCAGGTTGGATGAAGCCTTGGGTGATATGGTTTAGTGTGAGGTGTCCCTGCCCATGGCAGGGGGGTTGGAACTAGATGATTTTAAGGTCCTTTCTGACCCTAACTATTCTATGATTCTACTTCAAAACCAATTGAAAAAAAAAGTCCTGCAGGTAAGACAGGTTTTACACTGAAGTGGAACAGGTCATCTACACTATCAGCATGGAAAAACTGACCCAAGTCTGTATGTCAAAACAAGGAATTCTTGGCTTCTCCAAAGACCCTACAACAGGAGAGCAAGGTTTTAGCATGCATATATATGATTAATTCCTCAAATGCACTGCTTACATCTGAAGAACATAAGAATTGACTTGGTAATTTTTCTGAAGAGGAGAATTATCCAGCTCAGGGAAAACTGAAGATAACTGCAGCTTTTGGCTACCTCTGCTCTCACAGAAGAGAGATTCTCTTTCCTAATAGGGAAAGAAAAAGTGGTCTCTTAAAATTGAGAGTTAAATGACATCCCAAATGCAGTAGAATCATACAGTATTTGTATGGAGTTCAGAAGGTTTTCTAAGCAACACAACACTTATCCCAAAGTAAATACTAGAAGTGACCACAGTCAGTAGCACAGAGATCTTACACTTGGGATTCTAACACCAGAGCATACACTGATGCTCACAAGGAAACCAGGACATAGCTATCACTTTTGGATGAAGGGATCCTCCATTGTTTATTCCTAAACACAACAAAAATCCTGGGCAATTCTTGTAACTAACATTGTTAACATTTCACTCCTTTCCTCCCCTGAAATAGTGCTTCAGTTTTATTCTACAGGAACTTTTTTAGGGGAAAATATCAGCTATAAGCCCTAGGTATGGCATACAGAAATTTGGTGAATGATCATAGTGGATCAGCAGATCAGAAACAAAACAAAAGCCGCTACACTCATTTTTACTGAGAAACAGCAAAGTATCACAAAAACTTCAGGAGGAAGAAACGTGGAGGATAGAATATTATGTGGTCTGGAAGAAAGTTTTTTGTGAAGAGAGAAGAAAAAGCTATAAGTCTGCTCAGTTATGTGGCTACAACACATAACATTGAAGTGTTTTTCATCTCAACAGAAGCATCCTGTACAAACACCAGCATAAACCACCTCAGAAAAGAGTGGAAGAGATGGGTAAAGCTGGCCATTCCGGAAGGATAACTGATCATCAATGAAAACTGATGGAAATACAATTTCAATTTAGGAAATTTCAGCTTACCTCTGAGTAGCTGGGCTAAATACGGGTATCATTTTTTTTGCTAAAATTGTCCCTTTGAAGAAGATTTGGGCATGAATATACCACAATAACAAAAATGAAGAAGAGAGGTCAGAACAAAATGTTTGAAAAATATTGACAGAAACTATCCTGAACAGGTGAGTCAGATACACAAACACACACATCATAGGCAGGCCACCTAAACAGATGACTAAAACCAAATTGTGCACGTATCTTAAATTGAACAGGTAATATGACCTTTATTCATACAAGATTTTCTGCCATCAGGATTGCTTCTGTTACAGTTCTAACAGATTTGTCTATGTCTTTAAGACACATTTTAGGATTTCACAATACTAGCCAAGCTTTGTAACCGATCAAACATCAAACATCAAACTCACAAATGTTCAGCTCTACTCAAGAATACTAATTATTTTTAGTGACAGAGGTATTATGCTTATATCTTCTGTATAACAGCAAATGAAAAAAAATCCATCAATATTCTATCACCATTATTCAATTGTTTTGGTTTACAACTGTATATATAAACTGAAATATTTACTTACAGGTACAATCTGAAAATGCTTTATTTTTAATCCATGACTCAATGACAATACAAATGTTTTGGGGTTACTTTGGCTATCACGTACCAGGAATACCCTAAAAGAGATTGAAAATGTTCACAGTAAGGGCACTCTGGAAATCCTTTTGGAAACACCTAGTTAGAACTATTGCAATTCATTTTAGTAAGTATTAGTGAAAAGCAAAAATAGCATTAATTATGTATATCATGCTTTTAATCAGTGTTTCTTTGCAAATGTGTCACTGGAAATGCTTTTTCTTAAATTCTTCTTCACCTTGTCTTATTATGTGAAAAATATGCACTCTCAGAATGAATGACACTGTAGGCGTTAGTTTTTACACTGCACAGAATTACAATGCATCTCTTCAGACAGAAAAGCACCCTCAAAGTTTGTGCTTTGAACAAATTTTTTATTTGGATTTTGACCCAAATATTGTGTGACTGTGTTACCTAAATCACAAATGTTATAGGGGAAATTCAAAAGGTGGCTTAACAGGAAGTTTACAGAAAGGGTAATGCAAGACTTGCAGGATGACTTTCATGTCTGGCCAATATTCATAAATGCACGCTCACTTCTGCACATCAGCACAATTCCCACTGAGACACACGTACACTCTGCTCACTTTATGGCATCATTATTCAAATCACAACACTCTCAGTGGTTAACAGCTGTCTCTGCAAATAGTTCACTGAAAATGTATTCCAACCAGGTTATAGACAGACATAATTTTGCCATAATCCTGATATACCTGATATAGGCTAAGGATCATTACCAATAAGAGAGAGCTTTCACTGAATCACTGGGTTTGGAATATCAGCTGAGAACAGTTTGGAGGACAGAGGGAAGTACTTGATTCACAGCTCTGTAGTGGACAGAGTCCAAACTGTATTGTGCAGGTCTGGAACAGATATGGCTAACGAATGTACCAAGTAAGGGAAAAGGAGGGACAGCCATTGAAAAGCTTGTTGCTCTTTTAGGTCACAAAAGAAACAGGTAAGAAAGACTTGTATGTATCAACCATGTAAGCACTAGTGGCCACCTACTTTTGCCCAACCACGTACCAGGAATGAGAGCATAACTGCTATATGAAAAGAAGGGATTTCAGGAGAAGAAAGCAGAAAAGGCTTACAGTGGATTTTCACTAACGGCATGGATGCAAACTACTAATTTCATACTCAAAATGATTTAAGAGTTCTATTTTTATAAGGTAAGAAAATACTTGGAATTAAGAATTTTGGAGTCCATAATCATTATAACTTCCATCAAAATCCCCATCCATTCTAATTCGGAGCTCTGATACTAATTTAGTTATCAGTGAGGGATAACTGCCAACTCAGCATGCCTTAAGAGCACACAGCAAGTATAAGGACAGATAAGACTTCCGATAGACTCAGGCTCTCTTAACAAGCTCTCTCTCACCACCTAGTGGCCTTTCACCCTCTTCAGGACATAAAAATGTTCAGAGCACAGCTACACAGATCCTTCACATAAACTTGAATGTTTTCTATGTTTGTCATTAAGGCCGACATTTTATTTTTCTTCAGAAAGATGACACTATAAGAATGTGGCACTTTGCAGATATCCAAAATGGAGTTGGCAAATGTCAGTACTGGGATCCACATTAAACAGCACAGAAAGTAATCACATTGGGTGGGAAAGAAAATTCAGGTTAATTAGGACTTATGTTCCCATTCATCAGTTCTTCTAATTTTCTTACTTTTTTCATTTTTTAACAGCAGAGACAAGCAACATTTGTTCGCCTTTACATAAAAAGATCTTTACTCTTTTCTAACCTTATCACAATAGAACTACTTTAGTTGTCAAAGTACCTTTAATAACTTTATTATGAAGAAAGGATTGTAGTTCACAGAATCTTAGGAATGTTAGTTGGAAGGAAGCTTTTCAGACATGCTGGATGACTCCAAACAACTACCCCTTCATAAACTTATAAGGAATTCTCTGAATGACCAGTTGCATTTTGTCATGGGCCTTTTGGTAACGCTATAATCCCATTCATCAATCAGATGCCAATCAGTTTTCAATCCTGTCAACCATTTATCACTGAAATGTCTTCAAATGCCCTTTAGAGGATGAAGTATGAAATCTATAAAATTGCTACATAAACTTTGTTAAGAAATTTGGCTTTACAGTGGAACAGTAGATCCAAAAACTTTTTTTCTTCATAGCACACCTTAAGACTGCTGCTGTCCCTGCTACTGGGTTATTCAAATACTGATACTACTGTATATCCTTTCTATAACAGTCCCTTTGTCTTCTGTAACCATTATGAACAGACTATCTGTTGGTACACATGGTATTAAAGAGGTCCTATGACCTCTGTCATATATGCAGGATATCTCCCTGCATGGGATCATTTTAAAAGGCTTGACATGGATTATTTTCTCTGCCCCACCCTCTGCCCCCAGAAACTAAAATCTTATTATTTTCATTTAAAACTTTTGTATTTCTGGTGAAAATTACTTCTTTCGGCTTTTCAAAAAGCATAGCATTTTTCACATGCTGTAATGTATTCATGATGTCATTGTAACTCCTGAATATGTATGTGACAGCACATGGGTGCTCATAGTACCATCAAGTCTAGACATTCTATACAAGAGTATCATCCTCACCAAAACCATGCACACCTATGAATAGATCCAAGAATATAACATAAAGAACACTGTACTAAACTAATGTTAGCAAGGTATTTGCATGTTCATCTTGAACACCATTGCTCTTTACTCGCCATATCTACTGGGTTTCATTTAACAGTGTGTTTGTGTGTACCCACTGAAATACAATGGAAGATTCATCAGCCCTGGAATTATACACTGCTCAGAAATACGTGTTTGAGTCACCTCCATGTCCTGTCCCTCTCATGTAACAAATACAAAATGAATGCAGAGTACAGGAACAGCTTCAGGATCATTAGACAGACTTAAAAATAGGAACCTTTACATGGAAAAAGAAGGAAAAATACAAAAGGGGAAGTCCAATTAGCCATCCTGACTGACTAGGACTAACTTTCCATTGCCTTTTTTTCCTTGAGCCTTTTCTGCAGATGTAGAAAACAGTATTACTTAATCTAAAACTGAAGGATTTAACCAGTAATTTGATGTTACAGGCACCTAACTGGACACACAGAAACTTAGTTTTATGCAATTACTCATGGAATAAAGGAGGCCCAAATTTACATTGAATGCAGGAGTAAGGATAAAAACATAAAAAAATAGGAGGATTTGAACATAAAATATTTATTTTGTAATTTTTGAAAACTAATATTTAAATGAGAGAAAAAAAAGTCTTATCCTAACATTTATTATTTACCTTTAGGGTACAATATGATTTTTTCAGTCATTTTACGAGGAAAAGCATACGCTGTTCAATGGCTGTCCCTGCACAGTTCATCTCAGAATAATGTTTTCAGGCTTTTGTTTCATTCTTTCATCACTAACAAGAGATACAAAATACACTGGTGCCAAAGTTGACAGTTCCCAGAGAATATTGTGCAAATACAAAGCTCAAGTGCCTGGCTCTGAGCGGACTTAAGTAATCGGTCAGTGACAGAATCAAAGTGTTAGATCACCATTTTATTGCTTCCAGAAGATATAAAACAGAAATCAACTGATCCCCAGATAGCCCTATATAAAATAATTTTTACTTCTATCAGGCAAGTGCAAACTCTTTTTTCTTCCATTTTCCTCCCCCAATAAGAAGTACATTAAAATAGCAGCTTTTGACTAGAAATGTGTCTCAGAAAAGTTATGTAAAGAATTAGCTTACCCATCTACAAGCCCATGCTGCAAAATAAGTCTCTGAGCCTCTTCTCTAGATATTTTATGATGAAACCACGACTGAGATCTGTGTATACCTGTAGAAATAAAGATCTTTAAAAAATATTTTGCCTTTATTGAAAGAACCAGCTATTGCATTTCTCTGGCAATTAACTCACACATACCCATGTTAGACATGGCAATAGGACTACCATGTGAGTTGAGTCGTAGACAACCTCTCCTCTGTATGAGAGAGAAGTAAAAACATGATTTCAAAGCTTTTTTTGTTAGGAAAACAATCAAACAAAAACAACCCAGAAAATACTATTCTGATAAAACAAAGGTATTGATACCCGCCACACTAATCCTTCTTCGACTGCAACTGAAAGGGCTTCTGTTGGATTTTCTATAATTCTGCTTCTGTGTCCTGAGAAATCCATTGCTACCAAAGAATTTTCTGAAATGCTTCTCTGCAACAAAGAAAACTAGATTTAGTTTGTTCATTTTTTAAAACATCCATCACTTAGAAGTCAGCTTCTGAAAAAACATTATGTTTTGTAAGTGGTGTTTCAAGTCTCCAGTGTTTTCCATCAGAGCCAAACTCATTTAACCCGAGGGAGCATTTGCAATTCCAGTGCCGCTGCAAACTGCAATTTTACAGTCTGGCAGGAGAGATCATCTTTTTGCCTACTGCAATGGACGATAAGTGCATCAATTTACCCGAAACTCTCTTTATATATTTAACTATAACAAGCCCTTTGCATGTCAAAACAGGTCAGGAAACTGCTATTAAGTTGTCCAAGTAACAAAAAAAGGATAACATATAAAATTCTTACACATAACCATCAAATTAACAAAGATTTGGAATATTTCATTATACATTTCATAAACTTATATATTTTAATATAAACTTTCACTCAAAGTTTACTGGATTTTACAGACTTAACAACTGTAGGATCTGCTATACTTTTTCTCCTAGTGAAGATCAAGTTTGTAGCAATAGAATAAAAACACCAAAGTTTGACAAAACAGTCTTAAAACTCATCAAAATATTTCTCAGAAACCAAGGTTTACAAAATCAAGTTTAATACAGATTGTAATGGCTTTAATGTTGGCAGGCGCTGAAATATCAAAAGATTAAAAGAACATTCTAGCATTGTGTAAGTTAAAGTAAAATCTGGAACACAAGAGGCCCAGATTTCTGTAGGGCTAGCAAAGCTTCCCAGTCCAAAACCAAAGCAGCTCTGTTTTGCTCCTGTTTGGTTACAAGCATGAATGTAACTAGAAATTACAGTTCACTGTAATTCTTGACACTGTAACCTAAGGTCTGCCTGAGTAACTGTAACCTGAAAAGAACTTTGGAAAAGTAAAAAACATGGGTGAAATAAGAGAAAACATTTGTCTCTAGGAGAGTGGAGGGAACTCCTTGTAGCTGACATGGTTGTGAGTTATTGAGGAATGTGAAACATGGAAGTGGTTCCCCTGCGAAGTATGTTCCTCAGCTTGTGCACTTAATTCCCAAGTTTATCTAATTTGCTGTTTAATTCATGAATTATGCACAAGTAGAAAAACAGTGCCATGCTTAATATTGGTTATAGATTCTGTCTGTGTTACAAACTATGTGAGTTAAAAAGCATGCATAAGAGAAGAGAGAATCAGTAATGGCTCCCAGATCCATTATAAAAGCAGCAGCTAGGTACTGTAACAGCTTCACATAACAGGAAGTGAAAACATAGTCCATGTATTAATCACAGTTTTGAAACCATGCTTATTAGCAATATCACTGAAAACTAATTTTTTTAATACCTGTAATGGCAAATGCATGTTTTAGGCATTTTAACAGCAAGAACTACAAAAAAAGCTAAAAAAATCCACCATAAAATCACTGTAATGAGTCCTTGCAACAAGTAATTCTTACTTAATTTAGCCAAAAAAACCCACAAAAGTGATATAAATCATCCATGAAAAAGTCTGAAATCAAATGACTCATAAAGAACTGGGATAATATAAGATATTAAAGAAAAGGACAACCTGATCCAATCCCAACTATCTTACTGAGGAGCTGGACACAGCATCTACTATAGGCTGCTGTCCTCCAAATTTCAGTTCTGCCAAATTACAGTGTTCCTCTGAAGTCCAGTCAGTACTGCACCAACTGAAATTCACCTCAAACACTTAACATTTCATATTTAAAAAATTAAAATGGAAGTATTACTGTATACCAAGAAGGATTTGTTACATCTTTCTTATACAGCACTTAGAGCATGTGTATCCTTAAACACTTCGCTTCTTTTTTAATGCATTTATAGTTCTGCTGCTGTTTCCAAAATCCTCTTTCCATTCTTTTTGACTGTGATAATAATGCCAATGAACCCTTAAAATACTGGTGATTTGACAAAGGGAAAAAGCCTCTTAATTGGTTTGCACTACCTGACTTGCATCAAGTAATTAATTAGCTCTGTAGTCAACGCTGACAGCCCTGAATATTTCGGCAAGCATTTGCACATGCAAAGATTTGCAGGATCAGGTCAGTAGTATAACTGACACAAGTTACTTAAAAATAGCATGATGACAGAAACAATGTATTTATTCATGGAGGTACTGTGGGACATACCATAGGTGTTATATTCAAAGGGCTGCAGCCACTTCTACCTTGATATGGTTGCATGTAATTCTGATACAGCTGCATCCCATACTAAAACCAGAAAATAACATGGTTAGCATTTTCAATTATAAACCTAAGCCAAGTAAATTGTTTTTCCAAGATGTAAATAATAACACATGCTTTTCTTTACCATTAAAACTCAGGGACAAATGCTGTTAGGATAAGGAAATGCACATTATCATCATTGTTGCCTCTGCCTTTATAAACGTACACTGCATTAAATACTACCCATTTAATACAACAAATTACCTACTCCTATTTTGTCACACAGAGACACATTTTAAAAGCATACTAAAAACATTCTTGTGTATTCCTATTGTTTTGTTCAATATTACTCTACAATCTCAATGACTTCAACAAGGCTGCATACAAACATATGCTTACAGTTAAGTATTTGCAGGACTAAGGCTTCAAGACATCATCCCATGCCCTACAATGATTTCAGTAATTTGGTCTCCATTTATTGGGATGAAATACAGTAAGATTTCACATTTCAGAGTACAAAGTTGATATTGCATTGCATGGGAACCTAGATACTCCTCTACCACACAATATCAAAATATCACATAGTAAACTTAAGCAAGAAGCTAACTCCACACAGAAAAATTACCTTAAGCAACCTAATTGCTGTCATCCAACAGGTCCTACTTTGTTCATCATCTGCACAGAGCTGTTTCAGGTCTCTGGTTCCTCTTGATTTGTTAGGCTAGAAGGCCACAGCACATTTTTTTAGCATTAATGCATATCTTGAAGATAATACCTGTTGAAATAAAAGCCACTAATTCTCCTATTTTATAAGAGACAGCTGAATGTTGTTTTCAGAAAACTTAAAGTATCTTCAGCTTACCTAAAAATTGTGGCTTACTTTAATATGTATCAGAATAATAAGCTTGTACCTTAAAGCAGAATCCATAGTTTGTTGGTGCTCCAGAAATCTTTTTGCCTGTCAAAGACATGTACATATCACTATTGCTGAATTCACAGAAAAACTGCAGATGCCTTGGCTCCTAAAAAGAAGAGCAACGTACTATAGTTAGACTATTTTTAGCCAGTCTCTCCACATAATAAACTCAGGAGATGTAGTAGTTATCCTGTTCCAAAATAGTCTTAACGTACTGTAGTTTTAACTCTGACATCATGAAATCTAGGAAGAGATAACTCAGCATTTATTTCATAATGCAGAGGAAAAACACATCAAACTAGTCAAAGAGTTCATTCTTCCAGAGAGGGAGAAAAACCAAAGTACCAGTGATGATACTTCTGGGAAAACATCCACTAAATTCAAGCCACAATAATATTAGAGTAGGAGTCAAGTTTTGACAGCTGTATGTATTTCAAACATCAAAATAAAAGGGACTGTCATAATCTGAAAACTGTCCACTACTATTTCTAACCATTATCTCCACCCTGTAAGATGAACTCAGCTAAGGAAGAAAACAAAAGAAATTTGCTGAAGGATACAAAAGCAGCTCAATAATTACTCTGTCAGTTAACACAGAAAATACAGAACAAGAAAAAACTTTGGTTTAAGTGGTTTACGTAAAAGGTGTCTCAACTCCAATGTATACAGTTTAACATAACCACGTTTAAAGAACTGCCACCAAAAAGTTGAAGTAGTAAAATGGAAAACTGTACAGTGACAAAATGTGAGAACTCTCAAAATCTTTCTGTAAAATCCCTTTATACACAGGGTTTTGTTTATTTTACATAATGAAGTAAGACAAACACTTTTCAAAGCATCTACTTACACTTCAGCATTTTAACTACTAGTTGAAAATTCATTTTAAAAGGGTACTCTGTTAACTGACTGGAAAAATATTGATCAGAACAAAGCAAAGTTAGGCAAAAAGAAACTACTGTTTCTAAGACAATACTTTCCCAGTTTTATATCACTTTAGATTTTATCTGTAATAAATATTTTTTTTCCTTTTTATCATTGCAAGTTGAAATTAAAATTTTTGTTATTAGAACAGATTTGAAGCACATACATATTTGCTCTAACTTCATTAGGTTCTCCCTTTTTTTTTTCTTTCTTCCCTTACCTTAGATGTACCTTTAATGGAAAAATAAAGGCCAGATCTTCTCAAAAGAAAGTACAATTTTTTCCAGGATTTTTTCCCCTGCTCCTTTGCATGCAAATAACCATGAATCTCAGGATATGTGCTGGAGCTTAGGAACATCTGAAAGAAAACATCAGATATGCATTTTTCTTTCCATCTGAAACCAGCTTTCTATTTCACTAACATAGACAGAACTAAGGGGAATAAACCCCTAAATCCAGTATCACACCACAGTAATTCAATTATGATTGCATCTAATCCCATTAGGAGTACCTCTGACTTAAGATGTGTAGAGTGTTACACAACTCCAAGGTATGCTAAGCAAGTTACATATTTATATGGAACATATGGTTTGAAATGAGAGCATTAGTTATGCAATATGTTGACTTCAGCAACAAAACCAGTGTTAAGAAGTTCTGATCCCATGCCTCAGACCCTATTTATATAAAACTGCAAATGAATGCTACCAACAGAAGAAGAAGAAAAAAAAAGCTACCTCTCCTTCCCCCTGTGTTACAAACCAGATAAGGGAACCAACCTAAGTTAAAATTAATTCAGCAAAGAAATCACAAAAACTGAATCACAAACCCATGCAGGTCAGGTAGATGTTACCATTTTCAAAAGGAAGAGACAAAGGAGGGACCTGCAGTGGTGCCTGAGCAGGAGCTTTAGGAGCCAAAGCCAGAAGCTGGGCCAATTATCAGGACAACTTCTGCTTAAGATATTCAATGGCTTTGCTTTAGCCATTTCAACCAGACATAGCCAGAGTGCAACACAACTGTTACCTTACAAGATACTGTTATCTTAGCAAAGACCAAGTACACAGTTTTACTCAGTCTGTAGAAGAAAACTGCAGAAGTACCCACTAAAAGCTGGCAACCATATTAACTTTATGCTAATTCCATGAAATGCACTCATTTTTATTACTCTTCTTCCAATAAAACTGCTCAGAACAATGACTCACATCTAAACATACTAACCTAGAACCCTTCAATTTCCATACATGCAAAGGAAGCACTGTCATTCCCAAGCTCTTCAAGGAAACTTGCCCCAGGCTGGTCTGTAGTATCATAAATACTATCTAGACTTATATAGAGGTAGGGAACAAAGGGTTTTCTGGTTGGCATCTGCAGTTTCCATTGCTGTATTTTCCTCCTGTCCACTGCCACTTTCAGAAAATCTGATTTGAGGACACATTGCAACAGATTACCAGGCAAGAGACAGAATGGCTAATACAGGACTGCAGCAAAATAATGAAATGAATGTGATTTTGGAAGCAGATCAAGTTCTTTAGACACTAAATAATGCAGTTCAACCAAGAAACACAAGGTTGCTTTCACTTTTATTGTTTTCCTATCTTGCAGTCTAAATTCAGCTGGTGTGAATGCAGTAACATGGGCAGGCTTCACCTGACAGGGGAATGCCCTAGCTCACAGCAAAGAATGCATTATGAATAGCTTCACCGCTAGTCACCTGAATAGTTAATTTACAGTAAGAGTGGGTACATCTATCTACAGTGCTACTGCTACACAGCTGTGTGCAAATGCAGTTTAAGCTATTTCAGCCACACTGAAGCAGATGGGTAGGTTCTGGTAGGTGTTCCAGCCTGTTTTCTTCCCATTTGCCACAAATGAACAGGTTCACTGATGGCAAATGTCAAGGCTGAGTTGAAGAAGTATTTTAACTCCATAAACAAAGTCAAATGGAAGCTTTAGGAAAATCTAAATGAGTCAATCTATGTAAAAAAAAAAAAAAAAAAGAACAGCATCTTTTTAGGGTTTAGTATTTCTGCTTAACATGAAAGGAGTGGTTGGCTCGCAGCCTGCACAAGTGTCTTTCCCAGGATTTCTGCCATAAGAGCTTCAAACCAAAAGTGCTGTCATGAAAAACACGTTTCTTACTCAGCAGACCAAAGTGGAATACAAAATACAAAGCTCAGCTTCAACAGTCATCGCTGTGCCCATGCTATCAATTAAAATAAAGTAGCAATAATGCTAGGAAAAAGGCAATCCCAAATCCATCTTTTACTTTCTAAGACAGCTGAGGACTGTGTGAGAAAATACAACATGAGCAAGCTGAAGTTAAAACTAGTAACTGTCAGAAGAAATGAGCAGTAAAAATATTTCAGTCAGAATTGAATGCAGTAAACACCTAAAATTAAAGATAGTAGGAAAAACAAATTCATTGGGATTTCTGTTCTGGGTTGGTTTATGGTAGGGTTTTTTGTTGTTGTTTTGGTTGCTTGTTTGTTTTTTTTTTAATGGAGGTTCATAAAAATTTAGTATTGGGGGAATGCATCCCTGTTCATACAGGTAATCAATATACAACTAATATAAGAAAAATAAGAAAAGTCTTTAATATAGTAAGATGAATTGTGGAGAATTAAATGATGGTATGCTGCAGGCAGGGATTACTGGTCACATGATATGCAGAAATAAGCTTGTGCCCTCTCTCCCATGCAGTGAAATATATAACATGATTTGTAGGGTGGTGTCAAATGTCACCATGTCTTTCAGATAGTAGCATATGACAGCACCAAGGACTCAATTATGATTTGCTTATCTGTAAAACCAATTTAAAATCAAGCTGAACAAAAACCAAAGCAAAATAAATGCCTGTTGTTGGTAAAAAAACAAACCAATCAACAGGTGAAAAAACAGAACAGGAAAACACACTGCACTGTCTCAAATTAATATAATAAAAAAAAAATAATCAGAAATTCTAGATGTCACTAAATGCAATGAGGTTTGAGAGCCATACTCATAACTATAAACCTTATTTGTATGCACCTTCAAAATATAACCCCCATTTTCAAGAAGGGGAAAATGGTTGACCCAGGGAATTACAAACCAGTCAGTCTCACCTCTGTGCCTGGCAAAATCTTGGAGCAGATTCTCCTGGAAGGCATTGCTAGGGCACATGAAAAACAACAAAGTGCTTGGTGACAGCCAGCATGGCTTCACTAAGGGGAAATCCTGCCTGACCAGTTTGGTGGCCTTCTATGATGGGGCTACAAAAGTGATGGACAGAGGTGGAGCAGTTGATGTCATCTACCTGGACCTGTGCAAAGCGTTCGACACTGTCCCACACGACATCCTTGTCTCTAAATTGAGGAGACATCAATTTGATAGGTGGACCATTTGGTGGATAAAGAACTGGCTGGATGGTCGCACTCAAAGAGTTGTGGTCAATGGTTCAGTGTCCGTCTGGAGACCAGTAACGAGTGTGTCCCTCAGGGATCGGTGTTGGGACCGGTCTTGTTTAACATCTTTATCAATGACATGGACAGTGGGATTGAGTGTGCCCTCAGCGAGTTTGCCGATGACACCAAGCTGTGTGGTTCGACTGATACGCTGGAGGGAAGGAATGCCATCCAGAGGGACCTTGACACGCTTGTGAGGTGGGCTGATGCCAACCTCATGAAATTTAACCATGACAAGTGCAAGGTCCTACACCTGGGTCAGAGCAATCCCAGGCACAGCTACAGAGCAGCCCTGCGGAGAAGGAGTTGGGGGTATTAGTCAATGAGACAATGAACACGAGCCAGCTTCAGTGTGCACTTGCAGCCCAGAAAGCCAACCGTATTCTGGCCTGCATCAAAAGAAGTGTGACCAGCAGGTCAAAGCAGGTGATCCTGCCCCTCTACTCTGCTCTTGTGAGACCTCACTTAGAGTATTGGGTGCAGTTCTGGTGTCCTCAACATAAAAAAGGATATGGAACTGTTAGAACAAGTCCAGAGGAGCGCCACGAGGATGATCAGGGGACTGGAGCACCTCCCATATGAAGACAGGCTGAGAAAGTTGGGGCTGTTCAGCCTGGAGAAGAGAAGGCTGCGTGGAGACCTCATAGCAGCCTTCCAGTATCTGACGGAGGCCTACAGGGATGCTGGTGAGGGACTCTTCATTAGGGACTGTAGGGATACGACAAGGGGTAATGGGTTGACACTTAAACAGCAGAGGTTTAGACTGGATATAAGGAAGAAATTCTTTCCTGTTAGGGTGGTGAGGTACTGGAATGGGTTGCCCAGGGATGTTGTGAATGCTCCATCCCTGGCAGTGTTCAAGGCCAGGTTGGATGAAGTCTTGGGTGACATGGTTTAGTGTGAGGTGTCCCTGCCCATGGCAGGGGGGTTGGAACTGCACGATCTTAAGGTCCTTTCCAACCCTAACTATTCTATGATTCTATGATTTTTAATGAAAGACTGGTTGCAGTAGCATAGAAAATATTTGCTAATGGGGATGCTTCTCAAGCATTACACACTATTTTTGAGAGTCAAAGAAGCAAACATTTTCCTAAAGCTCTGTGAATCAAGTTGAATTTGATGACTGATTTTTTCAAAGATGTGATTACAGCTGGCAATCACCCAGCCCAATGCTACTGGGAATGAGCAGGATTTTCCCCTAAACCTGCTGATAAATAATAGGGCACCAAGCAGTTCCAGTGAAGAACTGTTACTGACTCTCAGTATTGTCTCCTGTTGACTTCAGTCAGATTGAGAGTTTTAGACTGGCAGAAAGGCCAGAAAAACCTAGAAAGGAAAATGGGAAAGGCAGACTAGAACACGCCTAGGAGATTGACAAAAGACTGAAATTTTGTGCATGGCTATTTCAGCCTGAAATCAAGGAAAAGTCACTATTCTACCTTTCGCAAAATGGTAAATGCCTGTCTTGATAATCCTGCTGCGTCATTATCTTAATTTTTGCATACATAAAATTTACTTTGTTATGCTTATTTAGGAAAGGCATATGTTCTCTTCTTTAATATATCCTACATCAGGTGCAAGGTTCTTTTTATTCCTCTGGAAGACAGGTTGGACATGTGGTGTGCACAACAGTTTTTTTTAATGTATTTACACTTTAAAAAGCAATTAGAAAGAAGCAGCCAAATTGGTGAACAGAACTCTGAACTTGAAGTCTACCTACCAAATCTGAATATCAATTCCATCCATTAAACGGGGGGAGGGAAATAGGTCTACTCTTAAAAACAAAACCAGAAAGAACCTGCTATTTTGAAGGTGCCACTGTTAAATTTAAAACAGTGACATACTGCATAGGGGAAAAAAATAAAAATCTGTTACAAATAAATATAAAGCCTCTCCAAATTAAAAATTGGAGAAATGTTATTCACAGATAAAAAAAAAAAAAAAAAAACCCAAATTTTGACCCTTCAAAGGAATTTAAAAATTACACCAACACCTTATTGACCTCAGTGAGGTAGGATATCACCTATTAAGGACCCAGTTCTGTCAACACTCTATGCTGTGCAGTCTATTATTGGAAATGCTGTCATGAATAAGAGAGGCCTCAGATTAAGAGCTACATATTAGCTTCCATTTTGAAATGTTGTTAAGTACCCAACTTGCAAAAATAATCTACATCAAGACTTCCAGATGATCCATACTGCCTACCACTAGACATGTATATACAGCAGAGCAGCTGTATTCTAATAAGTATGGCTTCTAATTCTAATAGTGACACTTTTTTTCAGGCTATAGGTCAAGCCTCTCTTTGGTATACACAGATACTTGGTATATGTCAGACCTAGCAATTTTACTTACCACATGCTAAATGATAGGAGACAGGTAAACTGGACGTGTTTTTTTGTTTTCAGGCTATTCAGATGTTCTGACTTGAAGTCATCAGCCAAAATACTCACTTTCAATGAAAGTCAAGAAAAACATACTTGAAAAATATTTTACTTGCTCACCGCTCAATCCACAAAAAACTATAGAAGTATCAGAAGTGATTTTTTAATCACTTGTAAGCATTGAGTTGTTAAAACTAATGTCTCTTTTGATACTTGACCAAGCACATCACAAATAATAACCAAGACTATTAAATTGTCTTAATGAAAGTTTCCAAGGATATAGCGACTGGCTGTAAACAACCAACCCAACAGCTTCTGCTGAAACATGTGTGACGACTGCACAATTCACGAAGGTATTCTCTACCTTATGCCTCCTAAGTTTTATTGAACAAAATACAATTAAACAGACAATACAACATAAAATAGCAATAGAGGAGTGTTCACAACAGATTTTTCCATCTACCAAAATGGGATGTAATCATTACCTATTTAGAATGATTCTTAATCTTATCCACATGCTCTGCACATTCGCTATATATCATATATGGGCAAGAATATCTAAATCAAATGTTTATGTTAGGCTGCAAAATCTATTTGCTATTTGCATAGCAAAAGTGAAGCAATTTTCATTAGATATGCAGCATCTGTAGAAATTAATTTTTTTTATTTAGGTTTGTAAAAATTACTTACAGAATCTAGTATTTGTCAATTATATTTAATTTGAAACATTTTTATTCTATTTGGGGTTAACTTAACCTCCTGACTAACATCCACTTTTATAAGGATGTAACTTTTTAATACAGAGGAATGTTTTGAGAATTAGTTGTTTAATGTTTTTCATTTACTGGCAGATGCTAAAGGAGAATTTATTATATAATGAAAAAAAACCCAACAACCTAGTTTTAATATTTCCTTTAGTTCTACCTTAAATATCTTGTGTTATTATGTTGCCTTTCCAATCAGTCTTTATCCCCAAAACTCACACATAGGCTTGCTGTCTTAAGACCAGTGAAAGTTCTTCTATTAATTATTTTTTCTACTGACAAGCAAACAAGAATGATGAGTATGTTTCCACCTTTATTACTCATTTTTCCCCTCTTTTGGAAGTAAGACGATGATCCCTGATATGGTCATTCTGTGAAATTATTCCCACTGTAAATTAAAATCTTGTGTCCACTTAAAAGATGACTAACACTGAGTGACCTACCATTTTTTTTTCCCAAAGGCTACAGTAGCCTTCAAGCTAACAAATCATACTAGTCAGTCTAAATTTTCTACTCATTAAGTTTAACCATTTAAGCCTTTTTTTTATATCCAGTTGTATCACATTACCATTTCCTCGTTATTCTACCAATGCCTGCGATTAAGTATATGCCAAGTACTGCAGCACTCCACCTTTTTAAGGAGACAGGGTCTTTCACCTGAAATATCCAATAAAGGCATCAACCATTTTATACTTCATTTTCTGTTTTGACACTCCATGGCTCTGAAAGAATGTGTAAGTTTCCAAGTGTGGTCATACACACCACTTTGTACCTCATAGGGAAAAAAAAATATTAACCATATTTTGACTTATTCAAAACCTAGGAACAGATCCAACAGTGGCAAAGAATTATGCTCACAACAAAACAGGCAATGGGAAATTCTAAATTGTGCTGGCTCATCTTAATTAAAAGATTACATACCTGTAATATCCCAGAGTGGCTTACAGCTGCATGGGTCTCACTTGGAAAAGATATCATATGATCTGGAAAAAAGCTCTGTAACAATAACAATTTGTATCAAAGTTCAATAAAAATAAACATAAAATTTCCTACCTCTTTTGGATGTAAAATTAAAGTTCTCCATGCCCTGCAAGACACTGCAGATGCTGTGATCTAGTAATTCACATTTACCTTACTATCATTCCTAAATTTGTGGCATCTGATATATTATTTGCTGAAAACCTTAAAAATTTTGGGAAAACATAAGCAGTTTCTGTGTGGGGTTCTTAAAGAGCCAAGGCTACATAGTGAGCAATTCCGATACCCTGAGTCTTGCTACTCTAAAATAAGAAGAGTCTTGGCAGGCCTAAACTAGGTCAATTGTCTTGTTATTCCTCTGTAATTTTCCATGTTTTCGTGCAAAGAATGATCCCTGCCAAGGTTGTAGTTTCCCACTGTATTTTCAGAGTAAAGTATTTAATCACAATTATAACAAGGTGTAAACATTAGCTCTGTAAACGATAGTAACCTCTAGACTAACCAATTAGAGCTCAGTATCCAAGGCCGTTACATAAGGGAGTAAGGGTATAAGAAGAGCACTGTATCTAATAAAGTTTGGCAATCGTTTGATCATCTTGATTGCCTCTGCGCTGTCCGGGACTCCTGCATCAACAGTTTCTGGAAGCAAGAGGATTTCATACACCAGTACTTGGCCCTTAGTGCTGTTTTTCTAGTAGTAATTTCTATCGCTGTTGATGTATAAGAGTTGCTGGGGGTTCAATGTGCTGCAAAGTAGGGGCAATATATGCCAACATTTTCTTCTATTGCTTTCCTTACACTAGAAACCCAGCAAAATATTTTGGAATAATTTCCATTAATAGAGAATAAGTCCTCTCATTTTTTACCTAACTGTCCACTTTGTATATGAAGATCAGTTAAATCTAACTATATTAATATGGTATGGTTAAAAAGTCCACATTTAAAGTGTCAATTTCATTGTCAAGGAAAGGTCAAGGGGTAATTTATGGACAGACCTGCAGCTGGGGAGTTCAATACAGTCATGCAAATATGAACCAGCCAAGAATCTGATCATTACTTATGAAGTTTTCCCAAGGTCTGGACAAGTTTGAAGCTAATATTCCCTCGACCATCCAATGTCCAGTGACCTTCATTTTTAATAAGACTGAACTACTGTTAGGGTTGATGCATATCAACTCATTTCTAGTGAAGCATCCCTACTACATCTGGGCCCACAGTACCCAGAAGAATGACTCAACAGAAACAGTAGGGTCTCTGATCAACCACAGTTGCTTATGCTAGTCATAGCTGCATGTCTGCCACACTCCACAGCTGGTTCCACTCACTGGCTAACCACACACTTCTTTGAAAGCTACTTAGCTAACCATAGACTGTCTAAAACTTAGAATTTTTCACTGGTGCAATGATACCTCTATGCTGGGGAGTACATGATTTGCTCAGAGAAACACAGGTGGAGAAAGAAGAAAACCTCTGATCTCTTGGATCTTTTGTTATCTTAATATTTACCTTTTCATCCTTTTCACAGGTAGGTAATTTGAGTTCCCTTCCACTTTTCACCTTTCAAGTCCTCATACATTTCTGCTATTTCCCCCTTTGACATCTGAAACAAGCTGGCTTTATAAGAGACAGCATCAGGAGTGATCCAAATACACCATGCATTTAAGCAACCAAATGGTGAATTTCTCCAGCTGAGCCACGACTGCTTCCATAGCCTTTGACATCAGCCACGGTCTGAATTAGCAACATTAACCTTTGGCAACATCCTTGAATTACAAGTTGTCTCTGTTCTCCTTCCATTCCTTACATACACTAACTCTGGCTTCACTTCCACTTACTTGTAATAGGTTATGGCTGCTCACAGCCTTTTGTGTCAGCTGTCATTTAGCTGCAGCTGTGAGAAGCTGCCATTGGGCAGCACGGGCCCATAACATTCGATTTTCACTTTAACAATAAAATCCATCTTTGCTACAGATGACCCTCCTCACACTGCTTCATTTTATGTTTTGTTGTCACTTGATGGGAACTTCATTCAATTTCAATAACTTTATTTTGTTGCAGGTCTATGTGCAAACTTCAGTGTAGTTAAGCCCATGTCTGCATGTCTGCCCCCTCACTTCCCAAAAACTAAATGTATGAACAGGGATGTTTTACAGTTGCAACAAAGGGACTAGACAACAGTTACATGGCCAACTCATATGTTCCTATATCTCAGATATTCTCTCCCAGTTACTCCTTTTGGCTCTAATAACTTTACACTGCCTATCCACATGTAACAGAAAAGACTTTCTTGTAACTACAGCAATTGCACCACTTCACAGATACAATGTCAGGACTTACCAGGGGATTTTTAAAAAATTCATACTTGGCATAATTTTTTCTAAAATACAGTTTATTTTCTTCTTCCGTTACCCAATTTGACTGGACTTCCATTACTAATTCATGGTCCTCTATAGCTCTTCCTGTAAAAAAACACAAACAAATTAAAATAAACCCAAAACCCAGATAACCTGCACCTTAAGAGCCTAAGAGTAGAATGTGAAAACACAAAGATCAGGTAATTAAAATATTACTATACTAATTTAAACAAATACAAACAATGAAACAAGCAACCTGAACACGGTCCGCTACTTAGGTCCATGTTACACCAAACTGCTGTTCCACCTCAGTAGGGCCCAACTTCTGAGGTAGGTCACACATGGGTTATTTTTGTTGTGCTTTGCTTCTTTTACAGGGGCAGCTGAGGGCTTTATTCTATTGTATGGCCAAATCCACATTCTCCCTGTAGCAGCCTGTCTGTGGTTTCTGTTGGGAATGTCTTCCTAGCAGCTGTAGGACTAGCGTGCACAAAAGGAACGGTAAAAGTAAGCCATGAAAAAAATAAAAAAACAAAACAAAAATAACCTACAAAGTGAATCCTAATGTGTAGTTTGTCTTTGCAATGGGGCGAGGGGAAGAAAAGGCAAAGAATTCAGTTGTAGTACAGCACTGGCAAACAGAATCGGTATTCTCACTGTTTTAGACTGCTTCTACCATTTAGAATCTTGAGTGAGTTTTTCCATTTTACAACAGTATGATATGAACTTAAAGGAAATACATAGAATTTAAAAACTTTCCTGTAGATGTGTGGTGCATGTTGACATGTTGGATACTTTGAGTAATGCAACGAGACTACTCATAGTGCAGGAAGTTAAGCGTAAATTCTCAAGACTATGCATACATGCATAATTTGCCTATAATATTATTTATACTGCATATCCCACACACACATTTTTTTGATACATTTCATCAGCTTGTGAATTGATATTACGAAAAAAAAAAAAAAACTAAAAACCCTACCATGGACCTGCTTCCAAATGAGCACACAGTTTTTGTGCCCACTTGTATTTTGTTGTGGACTCAAACTAATGAGAATAAATGGAACTGAATAAAGTTGTGTATTTTATTTAAATTATCATTGGCACCTCCAAATTTAAATTACACTCCAACAATGAGTTACAGGTTAAGAACAAATTTGACTTCTAAACTGATGTGTCTCTGCCAGTTATGGAGTTTTAACATCCAATTCTGATCACGGTTTCAACAGGAAAAGGCAATTAAAAATTCATTATAAAAACCATGCAGCTTACGATTTTCTGATCCTAATTTTCTAATCCCATTTTCTCCACTTAGAGAAATTTTATTAGAAATTTTTTTAAAAGTCCTAACACATAAAATAATAGTATTTAAAAAAAAAACAAAATTTAATTAAGCATAACATTAAATTAATATAAATGGTAAATTTTTGCAAGTGGTCCTGGCTAAACAAATAGCCTAACTTTCATATGGTGTAGTGTGGACAACATCCTAAGAGATAAAACACAAACCTCATTCTGAAATCATTAAAACCTCTTTAGAATAACAATATCTTTCTATTGATCTTCTCTTGCCATCATAGTCACTGTTTCATGCTTCCACATGTTGGGTAACAGCTTTATTGTAGCCCACAAATCTATAAGCTTCTTCAGGAAATTTCCAGCTAGCAAATTTAGAGACAATACATTCATACAACTAAATTTCACCACAGTGGGAAAATATCAAGCTCATAACTGGCATAAGACAAAGCACTCTGACAATCAAGCAGGGCAAAGTTAAAATTTCCACTGAATTTAACTCATTGCTGAGCCCATACAGACAGAAATTAAGGATGCTACTTGAAAGTCACATATTGTAAGTGGATTAAATGAAGCACACAAAACCAGAAAACAAAAAATACCCCCAAAATAGAGAAAGTGAGCCTTTGAAAAACGTTGTACATGCTGCTCTACTGCAAAACACATTCAGATGCAAGAGACACTAAAGAACTGAAGCTCTTACTCAAAATCAGCATTTTTTTTTCCTTTCAATTTTATGGAGAGAAAGTGCTCCTCTGGGATGACATTTAAAACTCTTAAATGCTTGGCATTGTGACATTTAAGAAAATACCATTTCCTCAAGAGTTACTTCTTGGTACAAAAATAAGAAATTCTGCATCACCCCAATGGATAGGTAAGGCTGCTGGTATTTCTTTATTTTTAAGGTGACATATCAGAGAATATTCTACAATTTATTCAACTTACTTTCTTGAAGAAACCGAAATACAGAGTTAGTGTGCTCCAAAACACAGCCCTCTAATCAAATCTCTAAACGTTGCCATGAAAAAGGCACACTTTGGTTTAGTTAGATAATTTTTTCTCTTCCAGCTAGATAGCAAAGTTTCTGCCTCCTTCTCTACCATCTCTTTATTACTACTACATGAGGACCACCTTCTCCAAAACAGTCTCCTCAACTATGGAAAATAACTAAAGCACATGAAAGATTTAATACTGAAATCCATGACAGAATGCATTTCAAATGGTCTCCCTAGCCACCCAAATCGGGGAGGGGATTAAACCAAATAAAAACCAGAAAAGCCATTGCTCAGTACTACTGCACAGATAATGCTTTGTGAGCCTTCCCACAGACTACCTAAAAGAATGCAGATAGTGAAATCAAAACAAGACAGTGAAGCATAACAATGATGTGCCTAACCAAGCCACTACTTCCTACTCACAGAGGAATCCTAGAATGCAAGTCTATTGAGCTGCAGAAGCAAAATGAAAAATGTTTACAGTCAACACAAAAATTTCTCGCTAGAGAAGAAAAATTTCAGCATGAAGAGAGTACTTTTTTTTCAAAGGAGAACAGCTATGGAAAACTTCTGTTTTCACAGGCTGCCCTGTCTGTATAGGGGAATTATGTGACCCAAACACCAAGGTACCTAGTGGTAGGGATGACATAGCATCATCAAAATCCAGGTATACCACAGTAGCCTTTAATAATCTCAGGCAAGGTGAAAAACATCTATGAATTTCTTTGAATTCAGTAGCCTGGGACAATGGGACAAAGAAGGAACATAGCAGAAGCACACAGCTCTGAAATACATTGAGATTTATAGTGCTGTAATAGTTCTCATACTTTGGATAGTTGAAATAGAGCCCAGGCTACTGCAAAACTTCGGAGGTGGGTAGGAAGACTGAGCATCCCAGGTGACAGGGCAAAGGCAGGGGGTTGTTATGGGTGCCAAAAGGCAGGCAGATGGAGTACACCAGTCAGTGCCTCAGGGAGGTGGTGGAGGAACCATCTCACCTGCCCACTTGCCGAGTCAACACCACCTGGTCAGTGCCTGCCATGTAGCGTAGTGAGGACATGACAATGCTTAATGTACAACAATACAGCTCCACACTGAAAGGCATATAGGACTGTGAAAACAGGACTATACAGACTGTGGATTTGTTTTGGTTTAGGTGGAATATTTTTTTTTCCTTCTTTTTAACTTTCACATGCAGGTACCTCCACACAGAAATGTGCGAACACTCCAGTGATGTAATTAATGTCTGTCTTGATTAAAAGCAGAACACTGTACTCAGCTCACTAAGATTCGTGCAATTATACCTAATTCAGGAGTATTCAGACAGCTGTTAGATATCAAAGAAAATGTTCACTAATTTATGAATACATTATTAATCCCTGTAATACTGGAATTTACATAAACATACACACAGTATTTCTTCCTTCTATATCCATTTGCTGAAGTTGGGAGCAGAAAAAGACTCTCCAAACTTCCATGGATAAAATACACAACAAATTAATAAATAGCAAACGGTCCAAAACTAAATCATCATTTGAAAAATATTTGTTCACACTACTCATCCAGTGCTTAAGAATATACTTAAAGCAAGTCAAAATCAGTATGTTAAGTATTTCAAACAAAACCAATCTAACACTGTTATAAAAATAAATCTATTACATTCAGTATCATTAAAAACGTAGAAGAAATCTCATGTTGCTCTTAATAATGTTGGATTGCCATTTATAAGAGGAGGTTTAGACTGGATGTTAGGAAAAATTTCTTTACCAAAAGGGTGATCAGGCACTGGAACAGCCTTCCCAGGGAAGTGGTTGAATCACCATCCCTGCATATGTTCAAAAACCTGCCTTTAGTGACATGGCTTGGAGGTGGACATGGCAGTCCTGGGACAGAGGTTGGACTTGATCCTAAAGGTCTTTTCCAGCCTAGTTGATTCTATGATTCTAAGAAATTTTTTTATTTTAGAAATTATTAGTTCATCTCTTTCTAAAATTATGCCCTAAGCATACAAGTAATTTTTATTATTTCATAATCTTAGGAAAAGCAACTTCACTAATGATTTTATATTGAAATCTTCCAAGATATCCTCCAGACTGAAGAAAGCACTCTCTGACAAAGAGTGCACAAGCCACTATTGCTCTGCCATAGTTTGTCAAAAGTGTCTTCTTCAGTAGCTACTACACTACTTAAACACTAAACCACTTAAACACCAGCCACACTATAAAATACAGAAAACACTACTACTATTTATATAGTAGTGCTGTCTAAATCCATTTTTTATACCTCCTCTTCTGTAGCAGTGCTCAACTCAGATTTAACTCTGACCTTACTCTGAGCTGGAAGCATCTTACAACTGATACATTCAGTGCAAAAGGTTTTAAATATCTCTGAAATGTTACAAAGCAACAAAAAACTCTGAAAGAAATGTTTGTGACTGCCTTCATGGGACAAAGGACCAGAAAATGGCAGAAAACAGCTTTCTCTTTTGTAGTTCATCTTTAAAATATGGCTGTTCAACATAACACAGTCAGAGCTGCACAGTTAAGTTTATTTTAAACAAATGCACAAGTCCAGACTCCCTAGGTAAATACCCAGAAAGAGAGTTTAACAATAGCCTTTAGCCATATATAAATCTCCATGGTGTGTGTGTGTGCAGGGGGAGGGTTGTTTGGTTTTTTGTTGATGGTGTTTTTTCAAAAATCTACAGTACTGGAGTTGTCAGGTATCAGTGCAGTCTCTTCTGAGAATTAAGGACTCCAAGTTTTCTGTGTGTTTTAGGATGCAGAGAGGCCTCAAAACATTCTCTTTGTCAAACCATGCTTTGCACTGGCAGCTGGAACTGCTTTTGAGGTTGCAGAAGTACTGTCTTTGGTAACTCTTGTACAGTGCCAAAGTTAAATAATAATATGGAAGCTTTCAGTGACATGAAATTGAAAGCAGATTTTTTTAATGGCATTTGTCTTTTAGTAAAGTTTTCTGATATAGTTCCTTATCAAAACCAAACACAATACAGAACTGAAAAGTCATGCTGTAAAAGTAAGACTGTCTGACTAGAGTTCAATAACACATCCTAACAGTGGATTTCTAAACTCATCTTTTGCTGAGTGAAGTCTTTCATGTGTTCTGTATTTCTTATATCTCTGAAAACATCCCCTTTTTTATGCTGCAAAATTACATCTCTACACTTGAAAAAGGTACAGAGACCAGAAGGCAAAACCATAGTTGTAATATGAAACTATAAATTACACCTTTTAAACTGTGTAGCAGAAAAAGAAGGAATACTGATGATGTGGAAGGAGTTCAGTGTGTTTCATTTCCAGCAACTTAAAATACTAAGCATAACGTCACTTCAACATAGCTCACTGGTCCTTAACTAGGAGTTTAGAAGAACGGTTTTGTTCTGTCTTTAAATAGTCCTGTCCCAAGGTTCACAACACATATAGCCAAACTGAGTGCATTAAAATACTAACAGCCTACTTTAATGTTGTTTTTGAATACTTGGTCCTATTGTCCAGATATAATAGCAGCTTTCTGTCTTTGATGTCAGAGGTTTCACTGAGGTGTGTTGGAAACAGCAAAACTTTTGTTGTCTTGCTAGACAAGCAGGAAATACCAGTAAAAGATGAAGAACTGACAAAGAAAAGCAAGGAAGAGTGATGAAGAATCACTCTTACAGATGCAGAAAAAGTAACATGAGGCAAATGCACTATGACAAAATGTACTTTATAGCTATGCTTTCAACAAAAAGAGAAACAGAAGCAACAAGCCCCCAAAAGAATAAATTCACGCAAGTCCTCCATCATTTAGCTTCCAAGCCTTTCTATAGCAATTGTACTTCTATGCGAAAATGGAAAAAAAAAACCCACTTCATTTACTGCCAAACAATTGTATGGTATTAATCTTACCTAAACCTGTGTGGGTAAGTTGTTCAAACAGAGTCCAGCTATGGTCATCAATGTAGTGGTTCTTCAGTATCAAGAGCTGACATACATCCCTGGCTGTTATATCACTTGGTACTTCCAAAGCTCTGCTAGTATTGTCTTCACTATATACTTTAATTACCTGCAATAAATAAAAAAAGCTAAAATATCCGTAAGTTTAACCTTTGATTCAGTTAGTTCAAATACATTCCTCTCTCATATTCACGAGTGAGACAAGAACCTATACATATAGGATGCAATACTAAAACCAGCCATTTCTCCCTAGTGCAGTGGTGTAATGGAGAACAAAACAGCTGAGTAAAGCATATCCCACTTCGAAGTTTGGCTACTGGTCATCTTTTGCCACAGGACACTGAAAAGATCGTTGCATTCCCTTAAAAAAAATATAATAGAGAGACAAATAAACCTGGTGAAAACGTACATTTTTACGTAAGCTAAAGAAGAAATCACAGAGCATAAACAGTGAAATTCAAGAATTCAGTGACTGCAGAACTCTAAGAGTTGATATAGAGTTAGTTCAGAGAACAATCAGATTCAAGAAGCTCATAATTCTACATACAATGAAACAGGAAATGCTGGACATGCTTCAAATTTTCACAAGCAAGAACTGAAGTGATGAGTTAATAAAAAGACATACAAACATACATAAAAAATCAAAAATATCATACATGGGAAAGAATTACCATCATATGAGGACCAGAGAAGGAAACAAAATATTGTAGAACATGTAGATGCAAAAAATCTTATTACAAATATACAATCTTTATTGCGTTCTATCAGCATTTTTTTCAAGCTTCTTTATTCTACTGGAAGGGGTGTGGAGGGGAGGAAGCAGAGGCAATGCAAACTCTCAGGAGTTATCCTGTCATTTTCACTTTTAAATGTCAGTTTGAAAGTTCTTTTTCTCCACTGGTATGTATTTTAAGAGTCCTAAAGAATGGGTGTCCATAATTTCCTGAAAAGATGAAACTAACCTTGCTGATGCTTAGTTTCAAATTAAGAGGCTGAGGAACTCTTACTGCATAGTGATTGTTTGAAGGAAGGCATGACCATTTAGGTATGTTTTCTGTATTTTCTTTATCTGAAGGAGAATTAATTAAATGAATCAGATGACTCTCTGAACTGGATGGAACTGATGCAAATCCCCATAGTGACTAAGCCCATTAAGTTCAATGCAGAAGGGTTTTTTTTCCTGGTATAGGAGTAGAAAATATTTCATATTCCTCAAAGAAGTCAAGAAACCCAATACTCTGTTAGATTTCCTCTATTTTGCATTTTTTAAAAGTAGACAAAATACGAACAGTGAAAAATATTGACACTCCCCACACAAGGATCAATTTATACTCCTGTGGTATTATATGTGGTAACGATAACACATTCCCAGAATAAAAAACTTGTTTGAGATTTTATTATAAACACAGGCAGATAAACATGAACAGTAGGTATAGAAGATCTGATGCAACATTAAACATGCCATAAAAATCTTCCAGGTACTCAGAAACACACTAAGTTATCAGGTCTGGTATGCAGTACCTTGTATTTTCAAACAAGCATTTTCACTGGAAAGCTGCTCAGTGTCATGAGGCTGAGAAGTAAATACAACAATTGATCCTCAAGAATCAGATTTATTTGCCAATATTTACATTTTCCAGTACTGTGAAGTAACAGTGTTGTTTGTTCTCTACCAAAACAATGAGAGTCTGAATGTCCATTCCCAGCGCAGTGCTTGCTGTGTACTGTGCTAATGGAAACACTAAGCAGCTCCCTTGCTAGTGACAGTGGCCACAGCAGCAAGGAATTCAGCACAGGTTAAACTACCTTGCCTACTCTGTCTGTGTCAAAGCACAGGCATCCTCAAGACAAAGAGCATCAAAGATGTTTTGAATTTATCCCCAAAATCCTCTCAGTTTATTCAATTCATCCATATTCATCAGAATACATCACACACCTCACCTGAACTTTATAGACAAAACCTAAACACAGTTGTAAGCCCTTCATTAGACAAGACACAAATTCTTAAAGACAAACAAACATGTTATTGTCAGTCAGTCCTTAATTTGCTACCTTACTAAACACATGCTGATTTCAAGCATCTAATGAACAATCAGCAATGTATTGTTGCCCTAACCTGTTACAGCAGGTCCTGCTGTTTTGTGCTGAAGTTGGTAGGTAAATGAGCAAAGAGCCACAACTTCATCTCCTGCCATGTGCTTCTTTCCCACTAAATGCAAAAATTTTCCCTTGACCTCCACTCCAAATCAGGTCATCTCACCCATGATTTCTAAATAACAAGGAAAAAGGACTCCATTTGAATACCACATAGTGATTAAAGCACCTTGATGGCCTTACTCCTCTTCATAATCCTGTTTTTCATTATGGAACTACATATATGCCAGTTCTGTTACAAACTTTGGCCCTGTGTATTAGATCAGCATGAAGTCCATGATGATTTGCTTTAATACTTCAGCTAATAAGTGATGACAGCTCAAGCGTTCCACACAAGGTTCAGCCACCCTTGCCACAACACCAATCTTCAGGATATAGCAATCATTAAAAGTGGTGAATTCTGTCTCTATTCATGAATTTGCCACCTCAGAGCAAGAGTCTTCCCACAAAAAGAGACAGACCTGAAGGAAGTAGAGCCAAAGTTTCCACAGGCCTAAGCTGCATCCCACTATTAACATTCAATACAAAAGGCAAGAAGACCACATCAATATTGAATTGAATGACCAATACCACCAAAGCAGCCATGGCTGGAGTTCTAAGATGTCTATGGTTCGGCAGCATTCCCAAGTGGGACCGGTTAGCAATGCAGCATGCTTGCAGTATGATCATGTCCCATACTACACACAGACACACCAGACTCCTGCTCCCATCACACAGAAATTATGTTTTGCAGGTCAGGATAAAGCAGTATGAATTATTTAAAATCCTGCAGTATTTACAGAGATTCAAATATGAAGTTAAAAGAAGTGTCTAGCATGCTGTGCTGTGAATGAGGTAGAGGGCTATACTGGTGAGTGGACAAAACAGCACCCCATCACCTTAAAACATGTCCTACTCTGGGCAGCACTGAAGGTCAGGGACAGCTTCATTAGCCTCTTCAGTTAGTCTGTATGAGGCTTAATCTAAAAGATTTTACAGGCTAATGTGCCAGAAAGGAGAGAGACAGTATAGAATGGGAAAGAAAAGGAGAGAATTAAAGTGACTTTCCTAGTATTGGACTAGATGATCATTGTAGGTCCCTTTCAACTGAAATACTGTATATCTCAATCATTTCTCCATAATGCCAGGGTGAGAACCCATGCCAGTGCCCTGGCTAGGGACCCTGCCAACATGTACTAGCCACTATAGTTTTCTCCAGGTACTCATCAAGTTAGGTGGTGTGCTTGTTTCACAGCAAGAGCATGTACAGCCCATACTGAGGCCCTTGATGGATGATTTTTTACAGAAATTCTTTTTAAAAGGGTTAAGAGTCACAGTGGAGATGACTACGCTCTTATGGCTGAGGAAATAGAAAAACACTTTTTAAAATGCTGAAGACAGCAGCACAAGTCATAATAATGAGCTGCCTGCAGCCATTCAACTCAGGGAGCGGGAAGCCTTGGAGGTGGCCTTGGACTACAGGAGCACAGCTAAAACAAAACAACATAACAAAAAAACAATGGCAAAAAAGAAACCACACAGAGTTTATATTCTCTGTGAGTATTTTCACTTGGCTTTCTCAGCATAGTGAAATAAATCCAGCACAAGTCTAGGACAATGGATCACCCCCACTCACAGCTATGATACATTGTCTTACAATGTTGTGCCCTTTTTCCTTTCCTTGCAAGGGAGTCAAATACAGCTAAAGACAACAGTCATGTAATAGACTCTTCTAAACTTCTGCTACGATCTTATTTTAATGAATTGAATATGAAGTGTAAATCTCATGAGTTAGAGTGACCTCTGATGGGTTTTTAATTAGAAAAAGTCGCTTGTTCTGTGCTTTCTGCTGTGTTTGAAGCAAAATCCCCAGTAGGATTTGCTGGGAATGTATTTGTCCCATGGGGATTGGTTCAGATAAATAATGATAAATTCAAAATCCCATATTTCCTTGGAAATATGTTGCAAAAATACTTCTTTTGCCAGAAACAGGGGATGCTCTACGAAGTTAAGGGTGGCAGGATTATGCTAAAGATGTAGTTACACTTGCCTCCCACAGAGACAGAGATAAGGAAATCTGAGTGACCATCTCTTTATTTTTATTAGCAGTTACCATCATGTACTGGGCTGCCCAGTCATCCCCACTCTCTTCTATTCTTTCCCTGAAAATTTGACTGAGAAGTAGCACACTGTTGTGGTTTAAGCACAACCATAAATCAGACCCATGCAGTCACTCTCTCACTCCCCTCTACCTTTCTCCCCCAGCTCCCAGAGGGATGGGGAGGAGAATCAGAAGAGTGTAACTCCCACGGGTTGAGATAAGAACAGTCCAGTAACTAAGGTGTAACACAAATCACTGCTGCTACCACCAATAATAATAATGGTAAGGGAAAAAACAAGGGAAGAGAATACAACCGCTCACCACCTGCCAACCAACACCCTGCCCGACCGGAGAAGTGATCTTGCCCTTCCGGGTAACTGCCCCTAATTTATACAGTGGGCATGACGTGCTGTGGTATAGAATACCTCTTTAGCTAGTTTGGATCAGGTGTCCTGTCTCTGCTTCCTCCCAGCTTCGCCTCCTCCCAGGCAGCTACTAAGAAGGAGAAAAATGACTGCTACTGCTGAACCCAGGACACACATAACAAAAAAATTGTTAATTGAGGAGAACCTGTCATCACCATTTTCATTACAGCACACTCTTGACGTTTGTTCAAGCTATTTAAGTTCCCTTGACGATACCTTTAAGTAGAAAGTTTGGAAAAGTTGCCTTGGTAGTGTTCAAATTTTCCCTTTCCTGTCTAGTTTATAAATATAAGGAGACTTTAGTAGTTCCCAGAGCCAGAAAAAGAAACATCTCAATAGATTCCATTTAAGCCACTGGAAGTAAGAAATTAGCAACTCCAAGATCTTCTTATAAGAGGAAAGTACAAAGCTGAGCATGGGAAGTATTAATCATTTTTATTGCCTATGGGAGCAGGCAAGGAATTACAGCCTTTCTCATTCCATTTTTCAGTATATTAAAAATCAGCCAAGATCCCAGAAGTATGTGCAATGCATCTTTATCCCTCCAAAAAATTATTTTGTTAAGAAATGTTGCTTCAAAGTAAAACATATCATGTGTCACTAATCGTCTGAACTCAGAATGTAAAATCAATATTGACAAATATAATATAGTATTTAACATAGAAAATGAAAAAGGAGACTCTAGCTTTTATACTAGAAAATAATTAGATGGGGAAAAAAACCCAGAAACTGTTTAAAAGAATAAGTAAAAGAGCACATAAGGCAATCAGTGTGGGAGGAAGGAGGAGCAATAGAAGGCTGGACTCCCCCGAGTCTTCTTTCACACTCAATCATCATCTCCACTACAATAATTAAATAATATGTTTCATACACTTTTAAGAGAGGGTGTCCAAGTCTGATTCTTCAGAATTTTCAAGCCATCTGTTTTGAAAGTTCCAATCTGCAGAAACAGCACAAACATATGGAAGGACCATACCCTGCACTGAGGAATTTCAAATTTCAAACTAATTCCTAACATGTGAAAGAAACCAGGTAGATCCAACAAAAAAAGAACCACTCAGCACATGGAGTCCATATTTAAGTGCCTACATCAAAATGGCCTGACATTTACATGGTTCTTAATGTTTCTTTACCGCCATTAAGACAGTATGGATAATCAATAATCAGACCCTTTGAAAAAAAAAAAAAACCAACAAAAAACAAACTCAGGCCACTTTTATTTATAAAGGTATAAGCTCCTAAGTTAAGCTTATCATTTCTACAATTATTTTTCCCCCATGAATAACACATTGCACATTTTGTACTTAACTTTACAATTTCAGTCACATTTATGTGAAATGTAGAGTTACTGTATGCAAAACCAGACCTTGAAAAAGTCTTACACTCCAGGGTGCCATACTTCCACTGAGATCCTGCCTGATAGTGTGCTAACCTCTTTCTTTAGTCCCAGCTAACAGGCTATTTGCCTGAAGCATTTGTTCTCAAACTTCCAACCTTGCCCCCTGCTAGATAAAGTTTTTTGCTTATTGATACTGGCAGAGGGTAGGGGAATTTGGAGTGTATTTGAACTACAATGGAAGTACTTGGACATTTCCAGCATTTTGAACTATTTTATGTCTTCTATCAATAATCTGTCTTGATTTTAGAGTGAATTGGCAAAATTCTACATTCATGAAAACATTTAAGGGCAGTATAACTCACAACTAGTTAAAAAAAAGTAAAAAATAAGCGTGTCAATAAAGTTATAAAGTTTGCTGTCTTCATTACCAGGTGAGTTAAAAGACTTCCCCTTTAAATATCCCTCTCTATAGTTCAAAGGCCACCTTCCAATATTTCCATCCAAGGGGAGGATTTCCAGGCCAAAAAGACCCCAAACCAAACTAAATCAAACCCACAGTGCATATAATGGTAAATTGCAGCTGCTCATTGTAAAGCAACTATTTTCTCAATCAACACAATAGGAGTTTACCAAAATTTGTCCTCTACATGTCTCTGTGAGACTTTATTCACATAAGACCACTGACAAGCTCAAATTCTCTAACAATTCACTGATTTCTTGACTCAAAACATTATTTTTTTTTTTAGGCATAAATACTCTGTGAGAAGTTATTCAAATAAATGATTAATTTTGTGGTAACTATGTGCACATTATCAATTAAAACAATTTCTATTTATTTTCTGGGCACTAGAGCAGCTGTCAATAGCTCACACAGTTACTCCCCTCCCCCAGATGCTTAGTACTGTCTCTGTGCCCTGTCTAATCTAGTACAATACTGACCATCCCACGAAAAAGGAACTAAACGGCAATGTGAAGAAGTAACGGCAATGTGAAGAAGTAACATTCTTCTGTGAAATTCTGTGAAACATAAAAATATTTTTCCCCTATAGGGAAAAAGGTCCAATCCTCTATGTGCTGTCTGACTTTGGGCAAGTCAATATTAGGCCCTCAGTTTCCTTTTTGTAAAATGGGGCAGGGGAACTGAAATGTGTTGCTGTACAGCAGGGTAACAGATTGAACTCATTAGGATTTATAAAGCACTTAGACTTACTCATAGGACTACTGCTTTAGATGTGTAAATATGCTGTATTATAAAAAGGGAGGTTAAATTATGCAGATCTCCAAATTACAATAAGCTATGTGCAAAAATATACCACCAAATTCCTTTCAAATGAAGGTTATGACAATCACATTATGATATTAGAAAAAATGACAGAATAAAGACAAAGGTGATATGTAATTATCTGAAAGACAACATCAGTAAAACTGAAAAGAAACAAGGTTTGAGAGACAACAGGAAAGTTAAAATATAAATATTATTTAATCATGAATTTGATACATTCATGTTTTCAATAGTGGCCAGCAGAAGCAAAATATAGTTATAAATAGCAATCAAACAGTTATAGATTTCATTTCTCTGTATAAAACTGAACAAAAGGCAAGATACAGAGAAAGCGATTTCCACACTTTGGACAATTAACTCATAGTACAACTACTTCTACAGCAGAAAGTGCGATTATTGTTAACTAAACAATAGCTATACTATAACTGAAGAATTAAATAACAGGTATGTTGTAAAGTTCAATATCCTGAAAGAAAGAACTGCAGTAATAAACATGCAGATTAAACATAGAAAGTGAGAGTTTTATCACTATCAATAGCCATTACCACAACAAAGGACCAAATCAGGAGTAACAAATGAAAAAACACAATACATTCCTTAAAAAGAATGTACATTATTTATAAGAAAAGGTGAGGGTGCAACAATTTATTTAAATAGAGTCTCAAATTATTTTGCCTTACAAGAGATGTTTTTCAGACTATGAAGATTCCAAACAAAAGCAGCTAAAAAGGTATTTCAAGTACAACTGGTAAGATGTGTATGATAGCTGTGAGGAAATTAAAGCATCATTTGCAAAAATTTTAAATAATGCAATTCCATGGAACAGCAGAAATGAAAAGAAATTAGCAGCTTTGCCAAATGATTAAGCAGTCAAAGAATCACTAATACAAGATAAACACACTGCAGAGCAGTTAAGTGATTTATCTGCATTAACTATTCACAACAGATATAGAAGAGCATGTTCTCCCAGATATACTCTTTACAGGTGAAATATTGCCAGTTTAAATAGAAGGAACGCTGGAAATGAAAAAGAAAAAAAACAAATAGAATCATAGAATCATAGAATATTTAGGATTGGAAAGGACCTCAAGATCATCTAGTTCCAACCCCCCTGCCATGGGCAGGAACACGTCACACTAAAACATATCACCCAAGGCTTCAATAGAATCATAGAATATTTAGGATTGGAAAGGACCTCAAGAATAGTTATCAGAAGGTTATATAGTCTAAAAAGTAAAGAAATGTAAGAGCCAAAACTTTGGTCTATTCTATCATCAACAGAAACGGAAGCCTAGAATCCATCTTTTCGTCATCTGATGTGCATAGTGCATAAACTTCTGTTGAGTCCTAAGAAAGAGGAAAAGCCCAAGGGCTATTGCGGCAGATTTTGGGGTGTTGTATTACGAATTTGTGAGACACCATTGCCAGGAAGATAGGTAATAACCTACTAACATTACCTGAACCTGTCTCTGTGAAAATCCACTCTTAAATTTATGAGAATTTTTCCCCATCTTGTTCATAGCAGTTACTAGAATGGTTTAGACTAATCACAGAACCACAGAATCACAGAATCCCATGGGTTGGAAGGGACCTCGAAAGATCATCTAGTCCAAACCCCCTGCAGGAGCAGGGTAACCTAGAGTACATCACACAGGAGCTTGTCATCATACTTCTTAAAAACTCAGTGGGGTAATGCAGTTCACGTTAATGAGTATCAGTAACTTTTCCCAAGTCCTTCAAAAGAAGAGCTATTATGAAAATTAAACAGTTATGGAGTGAAAGACTGCAAAATACAGACAAACAGAATTAACACTTCATTCTTAGAACAGCTGGCTATAGTCAAGTAATTTCAGGCTCACACTCATACTAACCTTTAAGTCAGAGTAGAGAATCTATGTCTTATGAGCCATGATAAAAATAAGCCTTAGTTATTTTTGATTACATTATTGAGTAATGCTAACATCTGACACAAGCCTCTTGGCCATGGGAAGGTAAAAGGATCTCTATTCCTGATTCCTTTGTACCACCTACTCACAGACAGCTAATCCAATATAGGTCACTTCTCAACTTCAGTGCACAGTAAGCATGTTAATCTAAACCCAGTACACAGACAGGTGGATCTCATTTAGGAAGGCAAGACAGTTTTACATCTTCCTGTCCACTAAAAATAAATAAATACAAAAAATGATGACAACAAACTAGTGAAACATGGGTAAAATTCCTGAACCAAGGGAAATGAATATAAAACCCACTGGAGAACATAACACAACCCAGCTTATGAACAAGTACAGTTAACAAGCTATTCTCCCCTCTAGCTATGCATCGCCATGTCTTGGTGTCAGAATCACCATGCTTTTTCATACAGCTCAGTATGTCCAATCAATACAGCTCACAATACAAAGCTTACATTATTTAGGCTAAATGTACATGCTGCATGACCCATAATCTTTACTTGGAGCTACCTTTTCTCATGAAATTCATATAAAATTGCTAAAATAAATAGCAAGGTACAAAACTCATCTTGGTAGTTGCTAAGAGTTTCATATTTTGCCACCAAAGTCCTTTAAGATAAAGTTGAAAAGCCTTATTGTTGAATTAAACAGATCAATATTCAGACTGGGCTTGATTATTGCGTTACGGTTAATAAGAGTACTTTCACATGAACTTTTCATTGTGAAAAGTTAATTTAGTGGAGATGAACAGCTTATTAGCCTTATCAGTAAATTTATGGTATTAGTAATTTCAGTGCTTTGTTTCCAGACTGCCTGCTAAGCCTTAACTTTACACAGCTTTTACATCTTTAATACTAATACACAACTTTACAGTTTATTATACTGATATTTACAATATTTTATTATGCTTTATTTTTTATTACATTTTACGATAATATATTACATCACATTATATGATATGTTATCATATTGATTATATTTATTGAGACCTGACTTGGGAGTATTGTGTGTGGTTCTAGTGTCCTCAATGTAAGGACACGGAGCTGTTGGAGCAAGTCCAGAGGAGGGCCACAGGGATGATGAGGGAGCTCGAACACCTCCTGAATGACGATGGGCTGAGAAAGTTGGGGCTGTTCAGCCTACAGAAGGTGGCGTAGAGACCTCATAGCAGCCTTCCAGTATCTGAAGGGGGCCTACAAGGATGCCAGAAAGGGACTCTTCATTAGGGACTGTAGTGATAGGACAAGGGGTAATGGGTTAAAACTTAAACAGGGGAAATTCAGGTTAGATATAAGGAAGAAGTTCTTTACTGTGAGGGTGGTGAGGCACTGGAACAGTTTGCCTAAAGAAGTGGTAAATGCGCTGTCCCTGGAAGTGTTCAAAGCCAGGCTGAAGACAGTCTTGGGTGACATGGTCTAGTGAGGTGTCCCTGCCTATGCCAGGGAGGTTGGAACCAGGTGATCTTGAAGTCCTTTCTAACCCAAACTATTCTATGATTTATATATAATTATAAATATTATATATTACTTATACATCTATAATATATATTCTATTGTATATAATTCTATATACTATATATATATACACAATATATATAATAGCAACATTTAGAATGTGTTTACCATATACTGATGAAAAAACATCCAGTTAGGCTAACTGGACTTAAAAAGAGGAAGGGTATGGAAAATCATATAAGAGGATTCAAAGAATCTGACTTGAAGGAGGAACTTCATCATTCATTAAAAAAAATAATAATAAAAATGGTGAAATAGAAATGGAAAGAAAACGAAAAAAGCTTGTAGTGCACCAGTGCAAAATATGGTAGAAATATGGTAGAAACTAGAAATATGGTAGAAATTATCCATATACTATGCTGCTTTCCAAAGAAGTCGCGCATGAAGACTGGGGGAGAAATTTAATGCAAAGCCACTAAAATACACTTCTGTTTTTCTGGGGTTTCTGTACAACAAAGTTAAGGGCAGGATGTTATCAGCTGCCTCATGTTTGAATAGCTTGTCCTTATTTATGTCAAAGCACAAACATTATTTAAATGAGGCTTTCTGTATTTAATAGTGCAGTTTGTCCAACATATCCTTTGCTTGTCAGAGATAAATAGAATTCTGTGTTCCAGCACAAGAGAAAGCAAATCTGTTACTGCCATGTCCTGGCTGCACTCTATGTTTCCAAAGAGATACCAGCTACAAAAAAGTACCTATTGTTTCTACTGGGTTTTCACACTGTGTTGCTGATTTCTCCACAGATCTCTTGCTAAACTAAGACCAAGTCTCTGAATAGTATCATTAAGAGACCAATTAGTTTCTCATTTCTTTTACAGTGGCCTAAAAGAATTTTTTTAAGTTAGAAAAAAAAAATAATTTTGTTTCTTAAAATCTTCTTTCAGTTTTATAATCCTATGCAAACTTCTGGCTTGAACTACAACACAGCTTCAAAGCGAAGAGTGCCTTTGTCACCACCTTTATCACTGATGTGTTCCCATGGATGTCATTAGAGGAGGAAAAGAATGTAGATTTCGTAAGACCAAACAAATTTTAGATTTTGAGCTAAAGAAGATACAGTTTGAAAATTTCCCAGAATTTCTGGAGTTGTACAAGGAACATCCAGAGCAAGTATGACAAAGGGTATGTATGTTAACCCACTGCAATAGTTGTTTTAGAATGCTGAAGCACTTTGCAAAAAAACCCAAAACAACCCACTTTGCAGAGTCAGACTACAACATCCTTTCAGCTCAGTACTGTCTTTAGGTATCTGTTTCTAGTCATTGGTGGCACAGAACAGCAAGGTTTAACTGCTTCTGACAGAACATTTTATCCCTTAGCACTTTTCAACTTGGCTTTCATTTTTTTCACACAGCATTGTTCCCTCCTGCCTAAGCACAAATCCAAACAGAGAGTAGATCCTGCAATAAAGTTAATAAGTCTACTCAAACTATGTAAAAACTTCAACTATACACTGTCATATTATTACAGGTTTGTCTGCAAATTATCCTGACAAATCCAAACCACTACAGAAACAGAGAAAGAAAACCAGGAACACCTGGGCATGGAAATCAGGCCCTGAAATTGTTGGAAAAAATGTAATAGTCATCTAATGCAGGAGACACTCACTAAACCAAATGAAGAAAGTGGAACAAAAAAATAATATGAAGTGGATTATATAGTAGTAAGGTGTCCTGGGTTCTTCAGCAGTAGCAGTCATTTTTCTCAGTCTTAGTAGCTGGTGCAGCGCTATGTTTTTGACTTTCAGCCTGGGAACAGCGCTGATAACACCGATGTTTTTAGTTGTTGCTCAGTAATGTTTACTCTGACCAAGGACTTTCTGAGTCTCATGCTCTGCCTGGGAGGAGGTGAAGCTGGGAGGAAGCAGAGACAGGACACCTGACCCAAACTAGCTAAAGAGGTATTCTATACCACAGCACGTCATGCCCACTGTATATACTGGGGGCAGTTACCCGGAAGGGCAAGATCACTTCTCCGGTCGGGCAGGGTGTTGGTTGGCAGGTGGTGAGCGGTTGTATTCTCTTCCCTTGTTTTTTCCCTTACCATTATTATTATTGGTGATAGCAGCAGTGATTTGTGTTACACCTTAGTTACTGGACTGTTCTTATCTCAACCCGTGGGAGTTACACTCTTCTGATTCTCCTCCCCATCCCTCCAGGAGTCAGGGGAGCAAGGTAGAGGGGAGTGAGAGAGTGGCTGCATGGTTCTGGGTTGCTAGCTGGTCTTAAACTACAACGTAAGGAGAGAGTAGTCACTTTAGAAATTCAGTGTATTTTGACAGTATTTACCTCTGATGATTTGTTCTGAAATGAAAATGAGGCAAGTAATCTGAACATCCTTCAGTCGTCCAGGAAAACTGAGAAGTCAGTAGCACATTTTTCAGCTATACACATGGTGTTATACCCTAAATTCAGAGGCCTTCTGAGCTGTCTGGCTTCTGCTTCTCTTCCCCACATATAAGCCATGTCCATATTGTCATAAATGTATGTATTTTATTTGTGTTATGATCATCCTGAAAGTCTTGTCAAGCCTTGAAAGTCTTGACAAACATCAATCCAACAAATTACAATTAACAGGATCAACGGAAAAATAACAACATTGAGGGCTTGTATATGCAGCTGATGAATAATTTGATGAGTTAGTTAAGTCTGGTTGTCAAGCTAATATAAGGCAAGCAGAGAGCTCCAATTGCTATTCAGTCTAAATAGAATTTAATTGCTAACCTCTTGGAGAATGGAATTAACTGGTTCAGAAAAGAAGTCTAAGTGGTCTAAGAAAAAAGCACAATGTTAAGTTAGGGCAAAGGTCAGAGACGGAAATTATACAATGTACAAGAGTAATGAGACACTGTGAAGAAATCAGACTAACTGAGGAATAGTGAAAAAAGAGGATTCTAGTTAAGAAGGAAAAGCATTAATGGTGTCAAGTGAACACCTCCTCCCAGGTCTCAGTCCCTCATAAGAATTTTAGTGGTGCCACACAGAAAAGGTATCAGCAAAGACAAACAGCAGGAAGTTGTAACAGCGGGGATGTGGAAGGCATGGCTAAGAAAGGAACCAAAGATGTCTCTGCAAGTTAATGTTTTTGACGCCCAAGCATGTGTACGGGTAGATATAGGTCAGCAGCCCAAGACCACCATTAGGATTTGACAGAAAGAGGAGATGAAATATGGTCTGAGAAATATGATGAAATATCATAAATATGATGAAAGCCTATCAACTCCAGCTCAAGAAGATGGATATGCATTATTGGAATGTTTGACTTAGGAAGTTTGACTTGCCATGCTTTGTACGATTCCCTAGGCACTCTACAGTGTATTATGCACCATACTGTGGTAGAATAAATTTGTTCTCATTTAACTACTTTAAACTATAAAAAATAGGTTGCCTTGAAATAATGTAAACACAAATAAAGGCTTGAATAAGGAAGAAAACTTCAAAACAGAAACTTTAGGAAATCACTACCCAGTGTAAGAGACTAAGATGGACTGGAACTAGGGTAAAATTTCCAGCATTAAAATAGAACTGTATTGCTTCAGAAGTTTTGATCTGTGCTGGGTTGACCCTGGCTGGATGCCAGGTGCCCACCAAAGCTGCTCTATCACTTCCCTCCTCATATGAACAGGGGAGAGAAAACGTAATAAAAGGCTCATGGGTCATATTAAGGACAGAAAGATCACTCAACAATTGCCATCACATGCAAACCAGACTTGACTTGAGGAAATTAATTTTATTACCAATCAAAATCACAGTAGGATAATGAGAAAAAAAAAACAACAAACCTCCAAATCTTTAAATCCCTTCTCATCACTACTCCCTTCTTCTCAGGTGTAACTTTACTCCAGATTGCCTCTACCTTCTCCCTGCTCAGTGGTGCAGGGGATCAAGAAACAGGGGTTGTGGTCAGTTCATCACATGCTGTCTCTGGTGCTCCCTCCTCCCCAGAGGAAGGACTCCTAACACTCTTACCCTGCTCCAGAGTAGAGTCCTTCCAATGGGAAACAGTTCTCCATGAACTTCATCAGTATCAGTTCTTTTGACTGCCTGCATCTTTTCCACTAACTGTTCCAGTGTGGATCCCTTCTATGGGGTGCAGTCCTTCAGGAACAGGCTGCTCCACCATGGATCCCTCATGAGGTCACAAGTCCTGCCAGCAAACCTGCTCCATCATGGGCTCCTCTCTCCATAGAGCCATAGGTCCTGCCAGGAGCCTGCTTCAGAACAGGCTTCCTATACGGTCACAGCCTCCTTCAGGCATCCCCCTGCTCCAGTGTGGTGTCCTTCCCAGACTGCAGGTGAATATCTGCTCCACCATGGAGCTCCATGGGCTGCAAGGGGCACAGCCTGCCTCACCATGGTCTGTACCACAGGCTGATAGGGAATCTCTGCTCTTACACCTAGAACACCACTTCCTTACCTCCTCCTTCATTTTGGTTTTGCTGTTTGCAGAGCTGCTTCTCTCACATATTAGCAATCTTCCCTCCAGCTGCAGTTGCACAACACACAGCAAGTTTTTTCCCCCTCCTTAACTATGTCATCCCAGAGGTGCTACATTGCTGATGGGCTCAGCCCTGGGCAGTGGCGAGTCCGTCTTGGAGCTGCTGGTATTGGCTCTATCAGACACAGGGGAAGCTTCTGTCAGCTTCTCACAGAAGCCACCCCTGTAGCCCCCCCACTACTGGAACCTTGTCATGCAAACACAGTGTATGATAATACAGTCAGAACTTCATTTTTAGGTGCTTAAGGCAGCTGGCTTTTTGTTGGGTTGGTCCTGCCTTTGTTCCTGACCCACAGGCACAAAAAACAAGGAGCAGGGGAGACACAGGGCATGGCCAGTACCCATAGCAACAGCATAGAAATGAGGAAGAAAGCAAGCTTAAATATGAAGCATTGCTTGATGCAAGGTAATGAATTTAACTGGTATTTATTAATGCATCTTCAATTTATCAAAAACAAAATCTAATTTTTCAGGTACTTGCTTATGTATTGTTGTAGCATGTTGAAAGCAACACAAAGAAGAGGTGTAAGTTAGGAAAATTTGATTTTTCACACAGGACTGACACCAACACCTTGTGTATGGTTTGTTGAGTTTCTCCCTTCATATACAGCAATGTAGCATAATCAGTATGAGGTTTACTGTCAGCAGAGATAACTACTCAGCAATAGCTCCTGGTATACTTCAAGGCTAGATAACACAGTCTGAAGGTCAAGTTCTGACTTCTTGAAGCCTAATTTATTCAAGAGGAGACTAAAGTACTAGAGCTAGAAAATGGCCAAGCACTTTCTTAAGTTGATGAAAAAGCTGTTGTTGTTTTTGGTTTTTTTTTTTTCCAAAGGATTTCTGCCAACAGAAAAGGATTATGAGCAGAACAGGGCACTAAACACTGCCAATTTCCTTGGTTACTGTATGAAGAATGTTAGATGTTCAAAGAAGGCAAGAAGAAACTGAAAAAAAAAAAAAAAACGTATCAAAGATTTGTTCAAGAACTGAAGACAGAGAGGAGACAGAGTGCAACGTTAATTGTGTCACTAAACCTTGTCAAACTATACAAGGGACAAGTAATGACCAAGTGCATTAAACCATTAAGATTTTAAGACTTTTTAAAATGCTCTGTGCACTTACTACTCACCCTTTCTCACATACACATGCATCCCTATCTACCTTCATGGCAACTATGCAGCACAGTACTATACATTTTAAACTCCAAGCTCATTGACCATTTTCTGTACAACATATTATGTAAAACTGCATTGCTTGTAGAGACTGGAATGTTGCAGGATAGAAAAATCCTCCTTCTCCACCCCAGCAGCTGAACCGTAAGGACTCCTACAGTTAGTGCCATTTTGATTTCATTTATATGAAATGTGGGATCATTTTTATACATGATTAAAAATTGTAGTAGGTTCTACGGGTTTCATGTTATTCAAAGCAAGAAATGACTGGCAAACGACATATGACTGCTATACCCCCTGAGGAGGCCCTGTCAATAGGGACTCCTGAACAGTCCCTAGACCTAACCAGACCTCTTTCACAATGACAGAGAATGTCAGTCTACCACCCTCCTTCTTCCCTATCATCCACAAACTGAACTTCTAGCATCAGTTCAGCCTCTGTCATGAGTAGGTAGCAATACCTGCAAGTACGGTATGACATGACTGAATTCTAGGCAGTTCATGAACACTCTCACAACTAACAGGAAAGTTGTATGCTTCCTTGAACAAGTATCTGAGGTAGATACTTCTAAAACTAGTTTTGTGAAGCTTCAATGTATTATTAAGAGAAAGCAAGAATTATATATACCCCCAAACCAAATGCAGCTATCTCAGCACATGTTAGATATAACAACAGTGACAAGACTTTTCCTTGAGCCTACACAGCAGCTTGGCCTTCTAGCAATTTTAAACACAAGTTTATTTCAAAAACACAATACCAGTCTCCTGAATTCAGTCTGGGTTTCTGCCCACTCCCATATATATTCCTCCTCCTCCTTCCTCAACTCTTGTTCTGGCTTTACATACTTTACTGTATGTATCGAACTGCACTTCCAGCAGCAGCATATCCCGATGCTTTATCCTAGTAATCTATCTCTAAGATTTAATTCTATACTGAATTTCCAGTTAGGCCTATCTTACTGCTTTACCTGTGGTTATCCCCATTGTCTTCTCTCAGACCTCCCAGTAAGTCACAAAACATTCCATCAAGAATAAGCCACTTACAGTGATTCAAATACTTCACCTTGACAACCACAGGTTTTCTGAACACTCTTCCTAAAGTCTTTAAAGCACACTCAAGTCTATCTCCCACTTAAACCTCTCATTTGTGTTCAAATCATTGCAAGATGTTACCCTTTCTTTTACTATTGTACTGTATTATTTATTACTGTATTTCTCTTATTTTTATTCTGTAAAACAAGACAAAAGGGCACAAATCTTGTTTACGCATCTTTACATGACTGTTTTTAAAACTGTCCTTACAAAGAGATGTTTCATACATGAATGCTTTGCCTGCCTCCAGTTATTTTATAAAAGGTATCCACTTAATGACACCATTACCATGTCACTTACAGTGCCTTATTTAAAATTCCTGGATTAGCACATTGGCCTTTCATCTCAGGGAACCCAAATGCAGAACTGAAAAATTACTTTCAGGCTCTTAGCCTTGCAGACAGACATCACTAATTCTCAGTACAATTTGGTTTAAGTGACCATTTTTTCCTTGGGGGAGGGGCAAATGTTGATTAAAGTAGCGTGTGACTTCAGGCCAGAAAAATAAATGGAATAAAGATGCAAGAGAATCTTGAAATTTGCATGCTTATAACATTCCTTGACTTGAGCAATCTAAATCACATCCTCATTTTCTAATCAATATTTCTTCCATTTAAAAGACACTATACAATCTCTTAAAGAATCACTGGAAATTATTCAGCTGCAATACCTACCACATACGTACAACAAAGGTTTTCAACACCATGTAACCTAGTATCCTATAAAGTTCCCTGCTGCTGTGGAAAAAAATACAACCCTCATTGTTTATACACCTTGTGTCCAACATCAGGTGTGTAAGCACTCTTCTGTATTTAACATTTAAATGCCCACAAGTCTGCCAGACTTGTTATCTTGAATAAATGATTAGTCTTTAACTGACTGTAAAACACTGTTCTGAATCCATTATGACCTTTAGAATCTAATTTAAAAAAAAAAACAAAACAAAACAAAAAACACAAAAACCCCCAACACATTTTAGACAAATACACAAAATTATTCACACAAAACATAAAGAAGACATTTACTCTAACTGCACTGGATTAATTATATGTCTAGTCTAAACACACTATAAATCTGGTTGTAATAGTACTCAATATGCATAATTCCCCATGTTTATTAAGCAAGTAATTTTTCTGCCTGTGCTAAAAACACCCTTGGAAACTAAATGAGGCTCTACAGCTTTAGTTAAAAATGGATTACTTAAGAATAAAACACATCAACTGTGGTAAGTACCTATTTTAAACCAGAAAGAAGTATGAAATAACTTTGGACAAGACACATTACATATGTAGAATGAAAATGAGAGAAAAACATATATTCAAGAAACTGGCAGAACAGCCAGATGAGCACACTGACAACGCAAACTTTTACCTTTTGTGAGGGAGGAGAAATACCACAATAAAATGAGACTTCTTACACAATTACCCATCCCATGAATTTAAGAAATAATGACTGGGGATGTTCGATAGCCTAAAATAGTACTTCATGAGCTAAAGCTTAAGTTTCCTTGATCATGCAGTGCTAACACAACATTTTTACATTTTCAGATTCTTCTTGCATTACAAAAAATTGATGTTGCACTACTTTTAGTTAAAGGAGATGTCTAAGGTTCTAATGTCCATGAGAAACAAACCCAAATTTACACATGCACATGTATGCTCAACTGTTACTTCTTACAAGCAAGGTTCTTTCTTGCCTGCCTTCCTACCTTCCCTCCCTCACTCCAGTATTCCAGTTCCAGAAATTATGTTATTGCTACAGAAATAACAAAAGCACTTTCCGCAAAGAGAGAAGATTCTTACAGGAGGAATTCTACATGTGTAGATAAAAACATCGCAAGCATAAACAGGACTATTAAATTTGGCAGTGAGACCTCAGTGAGGACACATGCCTTTGAGAATTTTTGCAACTATGTGTAACCCAATACCTACCTAAGGCAACATCCTGTGCTGCTTCCTCCTGCTACTGCCATTTGGCTTGCAAAGTGCACAGAGAAAAAGTAAAGCCAGTAACTGCTGAAAGCTAATTTGATAGTAGTGTTGAAAATATTTGTTTTAAAATAGGAGAGAATGCACAGTAGATGGTCTTACTCACCATGTAGTTGTCAAAAGAGAAAAACCCATAAGTTTCCTCAGAGAATGATGCCCATCTCTCAACAGCAAAAAAAGAAAATTAATCCACTAAAATACACAGTTCAGTTAAAACCGGGTTTCCCAGCCTTAGGAATGCTAGATTGAGCAAAGTTATACATCTCTCCCCTCCCACCTAGCACCAAGTACTGCTGTATGCATACGGGAGGACTCCAGCACAACTACACACTGCAAGAACAAAGACCTTCATTTCCTAACATACAAATAATCAAAGAACAGTCAAAAATAAAATAACTATGACAACTGAAGATTTGAGACCAGGTGGGGTGTTAAGGGGAGGAAGAGAGGAAGGGAAGGGAACACCACAGCATTGAGAGGATGAGAGCTGAGAGAAAAAAACCCATAAACCATAATTTTTAAAATTGTCAGGACTGTAACACAGATAGGCCAAATTATCAGGACAAAACTGTGTAAGAACTTATCATGCACACATCTAAACCTGAAAGAGGAGTTACTATACCAGAAAAGTAGTATGTGATTTTATGAAGTTAGTAATATAATCTAAGCTGTACCAATCACACTAAAATTGTATGTTCACAGGCTTCCCCTCCAACTCAAACAATGAAGTAATCTAAAAGAATAACATATATCCCAAATCAGTAAGAGCTACATGTTTATACTACTTTAGACCTGCTGGACTTATGCCAATACCATAAAAAGTATATGCTGTGTCCTGTGAATATTGCTCAAGAGAATCATTTAATACAGTGAAATTTAATTTTTCACATTGGTGGTATATTAAAAGCCTCTGAGTAACAGAAGAATTTATTAACAGTGATTCAGGCAAATTAGGCAGCACTGAATTTTTGAAAAATATCTACACATTTACAAAATAAATTGAACTAATGAATTACTTAGTTTGTTACAACTAACTTCTTAGAAGCTAATATATCTGCCTTAATAGAGAGTCATATTTCTGTACTTCACTTCCATGTGTATTTTTAACTTCACAGATACCCCCAATGCATAGAGTTACACCAGGCAAGCCTAGTGCACGTATGTGTAATGATTTTGTATTGCTTCCACTTTTTAGTGACTTAATAAAAAAAGGGAAGCTACAGTGGCTATGGAGAAACACTGTGCAGTGTTACCCTGATTCCCAAAATACATAATGGGCCATTCAGTACTAATGGGCTAGCCAGCAGGAGTAAGAAAAAAGTATTTTGCATTTAAGGCTGATGTAAACCCTGTGGAACTAGGCTCCAGTAATCCTCCATTAGACACAGTACCATAGCCTTCTACAGAGGCATATATTAATATTCTGAAATGCCATTATCACACTCCATATTTAAAACCTACATTAATCTGTAAGCAAAATCAACTTGCACAAGGTACAGAATTATAGTAACAAAAAAGCACAGTAACAAATATTCATTTATGTACACATAAATATTTATGTATGTTGTGTAAATATGTACCTCACATAATTTATTACACTAGAGAAATAAAAAAATAAATATTAAATATATTTATTTAAAACATTATTTATGCTAAATACATGTATTACCAATCCATACTAAAATCAGAATTATAAGACTGATGTAAATGCTGTACCCCTTTCTGCAGAGCTATTGGCATAACTGCAGGCAGTGTTACTCAAAGACAAACTCATGTCTGCTCTTCACAAAACTGACCATCCTTCAAAGTGATAACATGAAGCAGAACAAAGTAGTTAGCAATATTTCTTGAAGCCTAACTTCTTAAAACCTAAATATTGGACAGTCAGTGCAAAGAAAAGACTAAGAATGTAGTAAATGACACCCATTCAAAGCCAATTACAGAAGATACTGGGTACGACTAACTGGAAATCAACCAAAGAGCTTGAAAACTCATCTTCTCTCCTTGGAAAGGCCAACACTGGTATGTCTGGCTATAAAAATAAGCAGAACAATATGCATTTCTATCACTCAGAAACTTGTCTTCACTGTCAAAACAAAAACAAAACGCAAATGATTAAAAGACTGTATTTTAACACTTCATAATGAGTGGTTACAGTGTTGGGGTTTTCTTCCTGTCTTTTCCCAGCAAACAAAATACTCTTCAATGCTTCTGATCTTCAGGTTTAAAGAAAGTAGCTGAGCATAAGAACAGATGTGTCCATGAAGTTTCATTCTGATTCTTATCTACATTTATTCAGAGCAGCAGCAAACCCCATCTTTTACTCAAGTAATACAATTTCTACTGTTGCAGTGCAACAAAGCCCTGAAAATGTGGCAAGTAAAATGTTACAAAGGAATGGAATTTAAGACTGTTTTATGAACTCAAATTGTTGATCACCCCACTTACATTATTTATTTTATGTATCAAATACCTGCATAACAAGCCTGGTTTCATTAATGTGGTTCTAAGGAAGTAATATTTTTTTAATTCTTCAGGAAAAAGGGTAGAATTCTGCATTCCGTATACAATAAAGAAAGCTATAATCTTTTTTAAAGGTCTCATAATGTGCTTTATAGCAGAAAAAGTTTTTTGCTTTTATGCATCATGACTAAGCAATAATCCTGTTGTAAACCAAATTGTTAAACAGATGCTGGAACTGTAATATTTGATATTTCTTTTAAAACTCCTGAACAGCAGTTTGCATCAGAAACATTGCTCACCACCAGTGAAGATTGCAGATATTCTGCTAAAATTATTTATATTAAGTATTCATAACATCTCATGCAATAATGTATCAGATATGGAGACTACTGCAGTTTCATAGGAAGTTACTTTATCATGGAGCACACATTTCATGTATATGTCCTAGAAATATTCATTACTGACTTAGCAAATAGTACAACAGTCCATGCTAAAATTCATTAGATCATATTGATAGCATTTTCCCTCTCAGTAATTAGAGATGAACACCCAAAATGTCTAGGGAAAAAAAGTGTTATCTCCAAGACATAAGCAATGTCAATATACTGGCAAGTTAAAGATAAACAATGTAATTTAATGTAATTTTTCAAGTGGCAAAAACTACATGACAAGTCACTGGCACCAGTAAGACACTTCAGAATCCATGCACTCAAAGCATGTATCTTCATGATAAATCACCCTAACGTCAGCAGGGCATAGGTAAATTCTGTTGATGACAAGAACACCAAACACCATAAATAGAAAAAGAATACAGCTCCCTCCCAAAAAACTAAAATTTTACCTGCAGCTCCCAAAGAGTAATAAACACTCCTAAGAAATAGGAAGTAAATACTTTCCTAAACTTTCAAAACCTTTTGTCCTTGATTGAAACACATGGGATGGAAAAAAACTGGTAAGGAACTGATGTCAAGTCACAAAGAGAACTTGTTTGCAGACAGACATTTGATCTTTGTTCAGTCAGTTTTAAAACAAGAGCTTTTTAATAAAACTATAAAACCAGTGAAAATACAGCAGATATTATCCATTTCCTTGGCTCAATAAAGGTTCAGTTTTAACTTGATTCATTTTACACTGAGTATCTAGCAGCAAGAGATCCATAGCAACTGATCTTCTAGGTTTAAGGTATATTTATTTGTTTCTATCTTTCTCTCTTAAGCTCCAGTTCAAAACTCTAATGACTAATTTGAGAAATCAGAAGAATCAAAATCTATTCTAGAGATTGAGTTTAAAGTGTTCATTCCAAATCTTACAGAATTAACATCCTTTTCTACTAGAGATAGTTATAATAAATGTCAAGTGTTTGCAATTAGGTTTTTACCTTTCAGGCACACAGTTTCATTTCCTATGGGAACATGTTCTCAAAATTCTGTAATACAGCTTCAAAATTTTGCTGTAAGAAAACAACTTGTGGTAACAGAGCCTGATCCTGTAGGAATTGTACTCACAGGTATATTAGATATGCATATATTGTAGCACACATAAAAGCATTTAATAGAAATTTAATAAGACTAACACACCACAAAAAAGAAACAGCACAATTCATAGTTTCAGTTCTTCCCCTTTTTAGCCTTCCCATGGATGAGCCAGATATTCCAAACAATACAGCATATTGGCACAGTTCAAGGGCAAAGCTAAATAACCCAAAGCAAGACCCCAAATCCTGCACTGAAGAGTTATCTCCAAATATGTCATTTCATAGTTCTCAGAAGACTGTTGTCCTTTTGCTGGCCAAGAAAAATGTACTACATGAACTCTGAACTCCTTTTGAATGTTATCCTTCAATTACCCATGTGTCAGCTTCCTTCTTCTCCCTGGTTATAGCTATGATATAACTGGGTCAAACTGACCCTTAAACATAGTTAAAACAAGATTGTCAGACTCAGTGGCTGTATTTGGAAGGGCTTTGAGCAACTTGGTCTAATGGAAAGTGTCTCTGCCCAAGGCAGCGCGATTGGAAATGGATGACCTTTAAGGTCCTTCCAATGCAAACCATTCTTTGACTCTGTGATGAATTCATCATTCAGCTGCTCCAAAGACCTATTAGTTTCGAATATCTGAAGTCTTCTGTATGGCTTGATTGACACAGCAAGTACATTATTCTAATTTTCCATTAAGTCTATTCCTTATGTAAGCTTTTACCAGCTATCTCCAAATCGTTAATAATATTACAAGACTGACATTATCTTTCATACCTATGAGTATTCAATGTGTTTGCCCAATACCTGCTAAAAAACAACAAAGTTACAAACCCCCTACTGGACACTTAAATTAAAAAAAAAAAAGTATTAATGCCTAACCTTCAGTGTTACTTAATCAGGCCATTGTCTTGTGGGCAGAAGTACAAAGTACAAAAAGTTTAAGAAATAACTCAAGAGGTATCCTTTTCAAAACTCTTTTCAACTGGCTTTTGATCTTAAATGAAGGGGAAAAAAAACACAAACAAACCACCACCAACAACCAAACAAACAAAAGCCAGAGCATAGCCTTTTCATGGCTGCTCTTCAGGTCCATCAATGACAACGATATTATCCTAAGATCATAGAAAGGAGTAGTTATGAAGACACTGGGGAAAAATGGATCTCATTGTTCAGTGACTTTCCCAGATGAGACAACACACAAATGTACTTTCAAAGCTCCATGTTCTGAAGTTCCCTGAATACAATAAACTGAAATTTGTTTACTATTAAAGTCAGTAATCATGGACTAGAGTCAATCATCTACATGACTACATCAGAAGCAAAACAGCTTTCCAGGACAATCTGAAATTGGACAGCTGTTACCTCCTGAACAAGTCAGATGCACAAATACCCTACACTTTGAGAAAAACAAAAAAAAAGAAAAAAATCACTTTAAAATATAACTTCATTACAATAATCAGATATAAATATGAAGGCAACCAGTCAAAAATTACAGATATGTGAACTAAGTATGAAAATCATGATATGGATAATTTTCTTTTAGCCCTAATAAATAATTATTATACTAGACAGAAACTAGACAGATGCTGCCTGCTTACCAAAATGGAAGAGATTATTCCTAATGCTACAACACACTAACCAGGCGGGCTGATGTTAGAGAAAAGCCTAATCATGAAAATCACAGGAGCCTGGACAAAATCTTCTGTTTTACCAGATTATTCATCTCCCCTCCAATGATAATGGAAGGGTTCACACTGCAGGAATAACGGCAGAAAGCTGAGCACTACTCTTTAACACAGGTCTATATTTTGCAGTACCAAAGAGCATGACGCAGGTTTCCATCCTTTTCCTTTCAATTCTCCTTACAAACCTGTGGGATCTAAAAGCCTTGTTATGCACACTCCTTGCAAAGCCTTTCACCTGTCTATTTTCACTATCAGTAGGTTGAAGCCTGACTGAAAAGCATACTGATAACAAAGTTCTGTCAACTGAGTTTTAAGAAAACCCTCATATTGAGGGCTTTCCCCTCACTACATGGCAGCAAATTCTTGAAAACTTTCAGCCTGTTTCTCAACAGTTGATACCATTTCTGTGCCATTATCAAGTGCCTGCAGCTGTTCATAAACTCCAAATCTTAATGTAATCAGTAACAGGAGTTATCATAACATAACTAAAATAAAAAGGCTATTTATAGTCTAAGAATGCAGTCATTGAAAAATCCAATTCTGCTCCCAAGGCAATCTACTGTATCTTGTTTTATTGTGCATATAATATCCAGTTAAGAAGCAAAGAAATAGACACACTGGTAAGCAGTATATACATGCATATCAGAAACAGCAGGAACAATCCATCTGTATCCTAATTAGAAGCACAGGCACACCTCTAAGATAACCAATATACATTTATCTCTTGAGACTTCAGTACTAAATATCAAGTACACTATTGGGCTCAAATATGAGCTGACTGGCTGCAAATGAATGCTCTGTGACTGAAACAGGAGAAAAGAAAGTTCACACTCTTACTAGAGCAGAGGTCTAATTTCTTTTCCCTCCCACAGCTGCCCTTGTTGAAAAAATTTCTTTGGCCTGATTAGCCTTTTTTTCTTTTTTATCTTCCCATTTGAGGTGACTCCCGTAAGGACTCTAACATGTGAGACATGCTTAAGTACACCATCTTGAAGGTTTCTTTTTATCTTATTCCCAAATTAAAGGCAGTCATACAGAGATGAGTGAATTCCCTCAGAAGTAACAGTTTTAAACATGTTGAAGACAAACAAGAACATGGCCAGTGATCTCCCACTTACCATTGCAGGATTTCATCACTTGCTAGAGATATATCCCATCACAGAAATAATCAGCTGCTAGAAAAGTTTAGAAATCCCCAACTGGAAGCTCTATCAGTGATAACATCAATCTCAGATAAATGATACAACTTATAAATGTTACTTGACACTATTCTGATTAACCCAGACGTGTCCCTGAAAGTCAGATGGGAAAGTTACCTATTTTGATCAAAAGACAGTTCAGACAGTGGTCAGTAAAAGGAAGAAGACAACAGTGTTTTGTTGTTATGATACTGATGTCTGGCATCCCACATTTACCACAGTATCACTTACTGAAAATGCCACCAATGAGAAGCCACCTGAAAAAAGATCTGTCAATAAAATATTTATTTAATCATGCATCTATCTATGGCAGACAATGGAGCTGCTACAAATGACCTTAAATTCTCAGTTATCCAGTCTATTCCTAAAGAAATGCAACCATTCCTGGGAAAAACTATAAATAAAAGCAGTCCTAGTATCTATCACATCTAATTCCCTTCTGAAAATCATAAGGATTCAAGCTCCATTCATCAGAATTTAATCTTTTAAAGCCAAGCTCAATATAAGCGAATTATCAAAAGTGACTCAGCAACATTAGAGCAGAAGTTCCCTGCAGTTTCAGCTAGCTTTAACTGTAAAACTTCTTTATACTCAAAGAAATCGAGACTGATTTTACCACTCTCTGCTCTAGCCACCCGATAATTACAAAATACTAGAGAGGTGTCACAGGACCAAAATACTAGGTAGTCAACTCAGAATTCAAGAGATTAATGTTAAAGAACTACTTTTGGGAGAATCAAAGTTTCCAAATTTACAGACATTTTCTACACAAAGAATTAGATCTACTGCAATGTACCAGAGGTTTCTTGTTCAAAATATAACTTCCAAAAGGCACAGAAGAGGCAGTTTCTTGTTTTGAGAAAACAGTCCTAACAAAAAAGATTAGACACTTCAGTTTTGATTTTCAGGCTGCTGAAGCCAAAACCATTCAAAATCAAAGGCATGATTAAAATCATTCCAATTTTTAAAACACTGGCAAAATGTCTACCAATATCATTGACAGCACTGATGATTTTTTTTTAAATCTTTTGTAGCTAGAAATTGCAAAAATTTAAGCCTAATGTTTTTCTGATGTGAATTAAACAACAAGCTTGCAGAGGCAATATCTTAGTAACCAGAAAAGTTAAAGTAAAATTGGTTTTGTGCTCATTTGAAAGGAAAAAAAATACCTGCTATTTTTGTTAAATTAGAATGTTTAGAGTCTTTGCTTGAGTTGTTTTAGGACAGTAACAAAGTACAAGGTTAATGTGTAATAACATTCAGGGTTGATGTGAAGTTTGACAGAAAGCAATTTCTTGCCTCTGTAAGAACGATACACTAATGAATGAACCAATGTAAAGAAGATAAAGTAAAATACAGAAAGAAAAACAAAAGTCAAAACCAGGTGATTCATCTGAAATTTCTGCAGGCTGATGTATCAGATAGTTTGTGCTAGGCCACTTCAGAATAAACAAAGTGATACTCCTTATTGCTAAACTGAAAAACTGTTCAACTGCCTCCAGAGTTTTACCTATATAGACCTGTTGACTTTCTGCCACAGTGTTAAGGCAACTGGACAAAGCACAAAGGTACATGCATTCAAACAGCAACTTTTAATGGCAGTCTAACTACTTTTAATCTGCTATAATAGCAATAAATCTTTCCTGGAAGGGTAGCTACAGCCATTTAAATGAAGAACAGGGGCAGAAACTGGAGCAGAAGACCACCAGGTGAGACACCACAAAAAGGAGTCCAACTGAATCAAGTCTTTATATTAGAGATTTCATGTAGAAATCTTGAGTTTGTACAGGTTATATTTTTCTGTTAATCTGTAAACTGGCTGGAAAGACCTTTTCCTTTCCCTTCCTCCTTTCAAATTCTAAGGGTGTTTTTCTGTGTAATTTAGAGAAAGACATGGGAGAAACATATATATATATGCTTACAAACTGGAAGGAAGAAATACTAAGAACTGATAAAAGAGGTATGTGCAATGCTGTCCAACCTGGAAAGGATCTGTTGAGAAACGGACAGACTGAAATTACAGAGTAAATTTAATTAATGCATCTTTGGCTAGAAAATGTATTTCAACTCATGGAAATTGCTTGAAAATACATGAATTATTACATTTAAATAAAAAATCTTTTTGTATTAAAAGTCAAGAGAAAAACAGTATTTCAGAAAAAAAAACACCCCGTCATAAAAACATCTAAGTACCAGATACTTAACCATTTATGCCTGCTAATAGAATTATATGAAAAATGTGTAAGAATGAGGCTTCAAGTGGGTACACTAGAAGACCCTGAACTATAGCTATAGAACAAAATAAATGGTACTCCAACTGCAACCGTCAATGGTAAATATTATTCATACACTTAGAAGGGCACACATTTAAAGAAACATCTGTTCTTTGTCATAAAGTTGCTTTCAGTTCTTCTTTGCCAAAGAGCTTTAGATGAAAATCTTTGTTAATGCAAAAAAGTGAAGTGACATTCCACTACAGCCAAATATGTATTTGAGATCTTTATACAATAGATTTCCTGGAAAGAACATTGTGGGAGTATATTTGGATTCTAAATGATAAAAATATCTACTTGTTTAGAACATCAAGAAAGACAAAAGAGGCAAGATAAAATTCCTAAGATTTGAGTGTTCTTCACCTTGAGATTTACTTGAGTTTTATTTTTGCACTTCTAATTTAATTTAAAAACACAAGGCACTAATTACCTTGAACTACTTTTGTGATGAAACACTTTCTGGCTTATCCTTGATCAGGGCAAGAACTATCACTCCCGTGCAAATGACTCAGGTTTTGATTTCAGAAAGACTTCAAAGCTAAGCCTTCATAAAACTATAGTAACTTCTTTTTAGTTCATTTGACCAAAGAAAACTAAAAGCATACTAAAGAACAGAACATGTTTACTTACAGTTAATATTTTTCCCTACCAATATCCATTTTGCTCATAATTAGAGACAAAAGTACAAAGTGTTTTATATTTTAAGTGTCTTGCCACTTCTGGGAGAACACAGACTCTGAGACACAATTAGATGTTTCACATGAGTTCACAAACTCCACCCAGTAACGGCAAATGATCAATTCCTCCATAGCCAACATTTCCTAGCATGCACCTAGTTGATCATGCTGTGCCAAACATGAGCAAAAAACTGGGATTTTGGTCTTTTCAAATAGAAGTCTCACACTCTGAAGCACAAAATGCCGTTTACCTGAACATATACAAATATAACATAATTCAGGCCCAAAGTACCCAAGTCCCTCCTACATTTCTTCCAAGGATACCAAACCTGATGATTTCTTACAGGATAGATTACACAATCCACAAAGTAATCTTGCCATCTATACATTCAGTTTCAGGTTTCACCTCTACATCTTTCCCTTGAGGATGAGGGCATTAACTACATAAACCCACTCCAACTTGTGAAACATCTCAAAGTTCCACCTTCCCAAACATGGGTGTGATATCATAACATCAGTTCCACAGGGTCAACTCCAGGAAATGCTCCACTGAGAATAGCTCATCTGACACAGAAGCCCGCAGTTCTCAGCAGCATAGTGTTGGCCTGTCCTTTCTATTCTCCCAGCTTCTAAACCTTCCTCTAGGATAATAGAATTTGTCACTATACTGACTCTATACTTTTACTCCTTATTTTGACCTCCACCATTCTCCTGTTTTTTAAATGAAAAGAGAACAAAGCAGTCCAGGTTGTCTCTCAAGGTTTGTTCTAATTACTCTCACCATGTCATGATTATGAGTCTGTGGGGATACAACACAAAACTCTTTCAAAACTGCAGAAAGGAAAAGAAGATGGACAGCTGTATTGATGAGGCAGACCAAATAATGTTCAGACATACACATGTCCTCCTTCCCAAGCACAGAGGCAACTCACTATTCTCCTACATGGCGTTTACCAATTTGCTTTTATAAACTTATTTCCTGTAAGTCAACCCCACAAACAAACACACTGTTCAAGCAGCATGTTCAATGTTTTGAGACTCTTATGATAAAAGATCACCAGAATACATAAAGAACTTCAGCTTAGAAAAACAAGAATTCAAAATAATGCTAATTATCTATTCAGAAGAGAAAAGATTTCAGATGTCATAGGTGTTAAGAATAAGAGAATAGATACTTGTGACAACTTCTTTTTTCCTGGGAAGTAGAAAATCTTTTCTGGAGAGAAAAAAACAAGACAGAAGAGGCATAACTTCTTTTTTTTCTTTTAGAAAAGCCTATTTTGATAATAGCTACTTATTAGACATAAGTAGAAATTCACTCTGTAATTTTTCTTTATTATGCCTAAAATAAAGACATAGTAGAAAAAGAAACTAAATGAGAAAGAAAGCAATCTAAAAGAAGAATCACTGAAAAACATGTAGATCATCAGAGGGGCAACAGAAAAAAATCTCGCACCTATCAACAATATTAAGATTTTTTAAAAGTGCTTAAATGTAGCTCGTTTCTCTAAGGAGTTCCAAAACTATCAAACTGTAACAGTAATATTCGTGACCTTGGGGACTGCATACAATGAAATTTTTGTATTTGGCTTAAGTATTTGCAGACAGAGATGTTACAAAGTTGGCAAAATAAAAATATGGGGACATGATATTTCCAAGCACGACCTCCACAACTGTGGGAAGTCAAAGCCACAGCCAATTCACTTCTCCTCTTTTCACACCTCTCTCCTTTACAAACCTAAGTAATTTTATAAATATATTAGAAGACTTCAACCTGAATCAAAGATAAAAAGTTTAACTCAACAGTTGCCATTTGGCCTCAGCCTTTAATAACTTTAAATTAAGAACTTAAGAACAGTCATACTGAGTCTGACAGAAGGTCTGCTTAGCCCAGCACCATTTATCCTGCAGTGGCCATAAACAGATACCTTGGTGAAAAGCTTTTTGACAGAAAGCATGGTCCTGTTAAAATGCCTCCTTTAAATAAAAGGAAGACTCCTCACAGTTCTTCCGGTAACTGGCAAATGTACCAGGCCCTTCGTATTATTTTAGCACCATTATTATTTTAGCTCACTTCTGTCAGTAAACGAGCTGTTCTTGATCCTACTTTTACTAGAGAGAACACTACACTCTTAAATGGAAAACCAACAGAATGGAAGGACTATGAGCAGAAATTGTCACAAAATATATGAGAAGAATCTTTATGAAGAAACAGACATGAAATCAGCAAAGCTATGAACTCCAGCTTCTGAGAGACTGAATTTAACACTTGGCTGGGTTAACTGATCAAGCCAGTCAGTAATGTTAACCATGACAGGCCACAAAAGCAGATAGTTGACCTTTGTATGTTAAACCTTGCTTGGGAAATCTACTAACCAGTTGCAAGCACAAAAGTTACTACAATAAGTGCAACTTAATCCAGCAACATGTGTAATTTAAACTAATTCTTTAATGTGGCTTCTAGCACTTACGTTCAGAAAGATGTTACTAGTACAGTGTTCTTCCTGCCTCTGCAGTCAATGCTTCTACTGTCCAAGCACAAAACTATGGCACTTTTAGCAACTGCTTCAGCAATGTTTAGAGACACACTGACCAGAAATGCTTCAGATTAGTATTACTATTGTTAAGAAAGAACAAAAAGCAATAAAAGTACTCCAGAAGGACACTACAGCGCGAACATGAAAAATATGGCAAGATAGGATCAGTAGTTTCCCAGACACATACATATTTTTTCACTGCAGAAGCAGGGATAAGATCCTCCTTAAGGTGTCAGCCAGGAATCTGCTAATAAAGTTCTCTGGCAGGCACACAGAAACAGCCATGATTGGTCAACTTCAGAAAAGTTAATACAACTACAAGAAACTTTGACTTCCAGACAATTTCTTCATGCAAACCTAAAAACTGAATAACCAACAGCAGTGTAAGTTCATACACCTCCAATATCATCCCTAAAACTGTTAAGACAGGGTCTTGCAGACCACTGAGAATGTGAAGGAAGTGGTACCCTTAATCCTACAGTTGTTCCTTGTCAGAACTCATTCTAGGCTCAAGAAAACAGAATGTAAGCTTTTAGAATGAAGGAGATCTTCAACACCAGTAATTTCCATTAATTGGAAATTTCCTCCTTAATCTATGCCCCTGCTCAGGATAACATTTAAATTGTGTGTGAACAGAACTAAGACAAAGCATTGCCAGGTCTGTCTGCCCACTCAGAACTTCCATTGGTTTATACTTTAAGGCATTTATGGAAATACAGTAACATCAGCTGTAGACAAATAAACACACATGCATATAAAATATATGCCATGTACACAGCATTTGCTCCTTCCCCATAAATTTTGGGTTTATTCAATTATCCTACCAAAATTAGACCTTCAGACAAAAGAAGCTGCTCAATGGCTGTTAAATTTCTCTGTGCTATAGCACTGATGACAGTAATTGGAGGTTGGGAGGAAGGGAAGAAAGACATTAACTTCTCTTTTAAGGACATAAAGTACTGCCTGCCTGCCCCTGCTTCCGCTTTACCCGAAAAATTTTCACAGTCACATGTAGGCTCTGTGAAAGAACAGTCACATCTAGAGTCACAGGTTCCAAAACCTCATTTTCTACAATCATCAGTGACCTACAGAGAAAATCTCACCAAATTACAGAAATATGGAACACCTTTATTAGAAAAATAACTTAATAGGTAACTGAGCTTTTTCCTCAAGCTTTCATGAAACCAATCTATAATTTGTCAAATAATAATTTAGAAATCTTACCTGCTTTTTTCTTGAAGTTTCCTTGGACAACAGGCTGGCTGACAAAACTGATGCAAACGGAGAGCAGCAGAGCTCAGGAAAAGGGTTTGGAATTGCTGAGATCTCCAAAATATTGTCATCTTTCTGTTTTCTCCTATTTCAGCAAAATACATAATATCAAACATAACAAATAGCAACTGCTGTTAAAATTGCAGTATCCAACCACAGTGCATTAAATACTAAGGCATTAATACCACAATGCTTCCTGGTTGCAGCAATTAGCTTCTTTATGCAGTTATTCTTTTTCAATCAGTAGGCTGAATCTATTAACATACAGTGCTTAACACTACTTGAAAGCAATCCAAGTATACAGCTCTGAATATAAAGTTGTTTGAATATTTTTAAGTCTTTGCAGAGCAGGAGCACAGTTATATTTATATTGGCTCCTAAGGACATTAGTAAATATTGTGTTGTCCCTGTGTTCATGCCATTCCCTATGTACACATATTACAACAGCGGATGCATGTAACTTCTCAGTAATACTTCTTGAGTACATCACAACTGTTTTTTAAACCGATGGAAACTTTTTTTTTCACCAGGAGTCAAAGTGACTGACAAGGCAAAATACCGCAAAGCTATACACTCCTTTCTGGTTTCAACTGCATTTGTACTTGTATCTCCATAGCTCCATCATAAAATAAATGTTTCAGCAGTTGCTGACTCCTTAAATCTGATTGTGTCTGAAGCATCACCAAGCAGTATTTGCAAGAGTTGTGAAGATAATCACTCCTGTACTTACTTTAAATCAGTGCATAACTGATCTCTTCAGCAACACCTTAATAACATGGCTGTTTAGATGGCTATGTACATTACAGTGCATGGTTTTCTCACAGAAAATACTCAACAGCACTTTGTCTACTTGCTTTCATTTGGACAGCAACACCCAGTCTGCCTACATATTTTCTGTATGTGTGAGTTGATGACTCCAAGTATTTAGCTTTATTACCTTATTATTATCACTCCAGATTTCACATACTAATTGGTACAATGTGGGAAAAACCATGAGAGTAAGGTAATGATGCAGAATGAAGACACTTTACTTTCTGTAAATCCTCACTGAATATTCACTTAAAGTGCTATCTAGCATTACGGAGTGAAAAATCCCATATGCAGTATTTTAAGATTCTGCAAACTTCAGTCTACCAAAACTGATCAGACGCTTCATGAAAAGCCTAGCTCACAGTTTCCCTTACTAAGAATAGAGACCAGTGCCTTTAAGAACAGCCTCAGAGGTAGCAAACGGTGCACTTCGCTGACAGCAATTACAGCGGCATCGCTAACGGTGGAGCCGTTTATCTCACGAACATTGTAAGACAAGACACTGCAAAGAGAAAGTAGAGTCCCGGTTCGGTGTGACAAGGCAGGCTCGCCAACATCGTCTTTTTCCACCTCAAACTGGGAAACCTCTAAAAAGAAGGGGGGGGGGGGGGGGGGGGGGGGGGGGTAGTGGGAGTGCGGACGCCACACATCTGCAGCGCAGAGAAGTGTCTGCAGGGCCGGGAAACAACTTTGGAGTTCCAGAGAGGCGCGGGCCGGTCCCGGCCCAGGCCGCCCCGCTCCTGGCCCCCTCCCCACACCGCCGCTACCTAAGCCGCGGGGCACTCACACCCTCAGGCCCCGCTCCCGCCCGCAGGACGCCGGTCAGCCCCTAGACGGCGGCAGGCGGGCCCTCGAGGGAGCAGGCAGGGCCGGCGGTGCCCGCCCGGGGTCCGGCCTTACCTGTCGGGGGGCGAGGGCTGCGGGTCCCCCCCAGGGGGCTGGGGGAGCGGGCAGGGGGAGCCCGCTGCGCCGCGGGGGCCGCCGCCCTCGGGCTCCACCGCCGTCCCTGAGGCGCGCAGCACACCGGGCAGCGGGGCGGCCATCGGCGGCGGCGACGTCCTGGCTCGGCCGCCCTCGCGGGAGGCACGTCGGAGAGCGGCCCCGGCGCTGCCGGGCGTGTCGGGCGGAGGCTGCTCTCCGCTCCCGCTGCGAAGGGGGGAGGTGGCGGGGAGCGAGGGGAAGCGCCGCTCGGGCGGAGAACGGCACCGAACGCCTTCCCCGGCACACGTGCGCGGGCGGCGGCGGGGGTGGGCGGCCGCCGGCTCCACGCTGTGGCGGGCGGGGGCCGAGCCGTGCCCTTTCGGCTGCTGCCGCGCCGGGGCGGAAGGTGCCCTGCGCTCCGCTCCCTGGCGGCACAGCGGGAGGGCCCCGGCAGGTGCGCGGCTCCCCCTCCCTCATCCCGGGACTCGAGGCCGCGGTGTCACCCGACCCATCAGGAGCGTCGAGCCGGGCCTGACAGAGCGCCAGGGCGGCCGAGGACGGGGAGCGCTGCCCCTTGACTCCTGAGGAGTTGGCTCGGGCCTGGCCGGTAACCTTCTCCCCGGCTGGGCCGGCCCGTGCCGCACCGACGCTCACTGCCTGAGGGGTCTGGTGCTTGTTTAAGAGCCTGACAAACCATTAACGAAACTACCCCATCCCTCTGTGAGGTCGGGGATTTATGGTTATGCCTTACAGAAATAAGGAATGAACAAGGCCGGAGGACAGACCCGTACTTTCGTGCCAAACAAGCAGCTCTCGGGGGGAGGCTGGGTTCTCAGCCGAGCCCAGGGATCGCGTTCACCTGCAGCTCTAATGAGAGAGGAAAGTGGTTTATTGTTGTGCCTTGGGCTACTTCACAGCAGTCTGCACCACTGAAGAAGCCAGCTCCTGTCCGTCTTTTATGTACACAGAATCCTACATGCCAATTCCACAGCCACCATTTTTGCCATTGAAAAATAAAATTACCTTCTCACTGGACGAAGAACAGTTTGATAGCACCAAACAGAGTGGGTAAAAATGTGTAAATCAGCCAGTTTGTTACAAAGTCAAATAGTTAAAGTCCAGCCTCTGGCAAAAACAGCTGAAGGTAGAAGCCTTCTGATTGTACTTGGCATGCTCAGGGCCAATAGCTGCAAAGTCAGACTGGTGAAAATAAGTGGGACATGTGCTTTGATGTTTTCCTGAAGCCACCAAAGAAATAGTGACACACAAGCCAAAATTTCAATTCTGAAAAAATATTTTTCTGATTCAGAAACAGTACTCACGGTTTTCATTTTGGCTGAGTCACAGATGATTTTGCAGGATGCTTATTTTCAATGAAATGAAGGATTCCTTCTCTGAACAGCTCATTCTCTGTTACACTGGCAGCAGCAGTGCAAGCTCAAGTTGATTAACAATTCTTGCATACAGAGACTGTCAAACATCTGGGATATTACAATGTCAGAGGACTGACTGGATTTGCACACTGTGAACAGCTATGGTTTTACACAACTGCACAGATCAGACCACTATTTTTTTTACCAATTGATTCACTGTCATAAATGTGACATGGTAAACCTCACTGTCTTCAAAAGAATGGAAGGAAGGAGAGTTGGTCTGGGTGCTTGAGGTAGAAAACTGAGGTCAGGAAGAGATAAAAACCTTCAAGTGGCAATTGTATGCTGATATTAATCAGCATTATAAAAGTGTAGCCATGAAAAGAAAATACGCTTTGACTTTTTAACCAGTCTGTGCAACTTGTTACATAGCTGCAGCCTGACACACATGTTACGTTTTTCTGTCTCTGGCTTAGTCATTTAATTGTTCTAAAATGGCAGGCAAATAAAAAACACAATTAGAAAGCATATTAGCAAATAAATTAAATACTTCTATGTGTTCAAAATAACTTTGTTAGGATTCTAATGAGTCATGACAGGAAAAATGCTACTTGTAAGAAAGATCAATAAGAAATGTAATACAGTTATAATTTCACTTGAATATAGTAATTTAAGAAACAGATTGTCTTTAAAACATTTTTTTTCTTCTCATCATCTGCCCTGATGCTTGTTGCTTTCTGTACTTTCTGTAGGTATACAGTCATTGGGAAACTGAGGCAGGGAAAAACCCTCACCGTCTGTTCCAGTGTAGCATTGGAAATGTTGCTTAGATGAGAATGCAAAGCTAAAGTTTCTCCTGACTTACTGTCTCTCTTTGCAAACAACTGCATGGATAAAAAAAATTTCCAGAGCTTGGCTAAAGATACCTGAGAGCGCTTGACCTAGACTCAATTCAGGTGTAACCCTTTTTAACTCTTCCTTTGAACAAGTACAAACCCTGTAATCTCTGGACGATTAATAGTGTTGATACTAAAAGGCTAGCAGCTTCCTTCTAAGCCCTGACACCAACGTATTTGTTGAGCTGTGTCATTTGGTTTCCCTTTTGTCTTAAGTACATCTAAGCTGCCTAGTCTGGTTTTTGATACTTGCTGCAGCACAATGTTCCTTGTTCTAAGGCTTAATGTTTCCCTGAAACTGATTTTCTGAGCATTCTTCAGTTGTTGTCTGAGTAGTTTTGTTTTCTATCTAATAATGTTTGTTAGCCCTAATCATGTCCAGGTGTTTATCAGCTAAAATTAAAAATATATATTGTGGAAAACTCCAGTGAATTCAAGGTATTCAGTATGCACCCACTTCCAGGAAATCAAGCTCTCCAGGTCTCAAAAGCCTGTGCGCTATTTAGAACTGTGGCACTTGATTAATGTGGCAAAATTATGCTTTTAATTAGAGTAAACTTTCACAGTTATTACTGATAAAATGAAGGTTTAAAAAACTCAAACTCTCTGTGATTATCTATGAAAACTGTAGGGGGGGCGTTGTTTGGTTTTTTTTTATTTCACCCTTCCACACATCTCCCCTTGCTTTTATCAAGATGTCTTCAGTATAGTTTTATATGTCTAATGGCTTCATAAAAAGCTTCACTGTAATTGCTCAATGATGGTTTCACTGAGAGAACTAATATCCTATACCTTTACACAATCTTCCGTCATAGCTGCAGTAGCCGTGAAAAGTTGTGTCTACTGAAGTACTAGACTGAAGCTACAGAAGTAGCTATTTTTTCCAGTGCAAGGCTATAACCAAGCCAAAGTCTTGTCTCCCAATACATTCTCTACCAGCAGCCCAAAATAAATTGCATCAAATGTAATGATAAAAAGAGTTACTTTAAGGGTAAAAAGAACCCCCCTGGACAAAAATAACTTATTTGTCCAGTAAAAAGGCATGCCCAAGAGATAAGCTTGAATTTATAATTCCTATCTTTATTATCTTAATGTACATAGAACATGTTGAACACATATATATGGTCCTGTTACAATGAGCTGTGCATCCTTGCTCCTTGAGCATTTCAAATGCTCATTTTTAACTTCAAAACCTGACCCATCTCTTGAACAGTGCCTCATGGGGGGGACAAATTTCTTTAATAAACATAAGTAGAGGCATCACTAGCTATCTTCTTTGCAATAATGCATAACTCTTTGAAAATTACCTATGGCTGAATGTTTCGTGAGGATTCTTGCCTATTTTTATAGCTCACAGTTTAAATTACTGTTAAAATGGGTATCTTTTGTTGCAGATAAGAAAAGGTTCCAAAGGATTAAATCAGTAACACCAGTCTCAGTCATTTCCAGAAGGTGCTTTTCAACCTCTCTGTGTGCACTTACCCAAACCACAGCACAGTAATAGTCTGGTGTTTCCCCCAACTTAATTTTCCTTTTATGCACTTAGTATCAAGAAGCATATTTGCACTGTTTTCTCATGTTGTTTGGTTTTGGCTTGGAAAATTTTACCTGACAAAAAGCATAAAAACTTTAGCATACTTTGGTAAGAAAATTGAGTCAAGGGATGGATTTTATTGCTAGCTTTGACAAAAGTGTTTGCTATTTCAATAGCAAGTTCTGCGATTCCCTGTGTCAGCTTTGTCCTCTGCCCAGAATATCTCCCTGCTGGAATTTTGCCTTGAACTGTAACACAAGAACAGAAATTCTGTGCAGGGTTTTAGAATAAGAATGATACCTTAAAATCAATCAAATCAAGAGCTTATGATTTCTGAAAGGTCACTGTAGCTAAAACCAAATAATTAGGTTCAGCGTAGGGTTGACTGAATGGCATGAAGGGCTTGTGAGATGCAGGTCAGACAATGTGACATACTGGCTTCTGCTCCCTTGCACTAAGGCTGCATGAAATCAGTCATTCAGTAGCATCTGTAATAAACTGTGCATCAGGTGATGCCATCTGCACTGGCCAACCTTGAACTTCTGTAATGCACAAAGCTCCTTCCTGGAGAGAACTGTAATAGTCCAGGGTGAATATTACATATGTATGGATTGTAGTGGCTGGTCTTCATCTAATGGGTCTAAATCTACTGGACTAGATGTAATCTGCTTGGTAGATACGGATGAATGAACTGCATAATATACAGCTGCAGTTATTTATGGAAATGGATTGACAAGTCTCAGGGAACTGATTTAGCAGTGCCAAACAATTGTAATGATTGTATTGTAATGGAAGAAACATTTTTCTTTTAATACATTTCTCTGTTCTTATTTATCTCTTGTAAATATTTGTGATAATTAATGTTTTATTATTTCCTCTGAAGTAACTACTGTGAAGAGAGGCCAACTTTAAACATCACAGAAGTGATGAAATATTTAGGTAAATTAAACAGGTGGTGTTTTACAACAGCAGAGTACTGCTGATACTTTTTACAGCACTTTTTCTGGAACTCCACCTTACACAAAGAACATAATTTCTGACCTTATACACCTTCAGAATACTGCACACAAACATGTAATTATTATGGAGGGAAGGGTGCAGGCAATTACGCTATCTGGTACTTCTTGTGTTTATCCAGCACGTAGAAGTTCAGTTTCCGTAATGTGAGTTGCTGGGAAATCAGATTCAAGAGCCTTTAACACTAGTCATTTTGTAGAGTGGGAAACAAAATACAAGCATAAAAACAAAACAAAACAAATGTAGAGCTAAAATGACTTCTCACAAACAGCCACACCACTCACAAGTCTCAGCCATTTCTGAGCTGTTGCAAAGAATAATAATACCAGACAAAGGACAGTAGGAGCCTCCAGATATGCAAAGAGGAAGGGAGATACAGTTATTTTGGGCAAAAAGAAACAACATACCTGGTCAGAATCAAGACAGGCAGTATTCCAGTTTTCTTATCAGAGTACAAAGCTGATACATGAAATTTAAAGATTAAAGGAATTCTTTATTTTGAAAAATTGAGATTTATTTTATTTTGCAGAGATTTATTTGCCTAAATGTGGGCATCTAATACTAATTCAGATACCTATTCTACCGTGACCTAAGAAGGCATGGGTTTCCTGTTCATTCTGTGTCACACAGGACAGCCCAGTGTGATGTTTCAGATATCTTTGAACATAGCACCAGAAAAATAGCACCAGACACTTGTATTTAGGTGCCTGAATTTCATTCATATTGTCTCTTTTCTGCTGCTGCAAAGTACAGTTGACAGTCTACTATCCATGACTTTGGGAAACGAAAAGTCTAGTAACTTCAGATGTGCTGCATTGTGAAATTGTGTTTTGGAAGCTTTCATCTAAGGAGGTTTTTCTCTAATTCTGGGAAAATATGAAATTTAAAATTTGATTGTATGTGTATCTGCATACATGTGAGGGGAGGAGGAGCTTTCCCAAAATCACTAGAATGACACAGCCCTGATTGAGCAAATCAATCTACCTGTGTATGTACAATTTAGAATGCCTTGAAAATGGGCTTTGAAATGCAAAGCTCAGCTGAACCTTAGTGATGGAGTCATTACATTCCCCCCAGATGACAGAAACTGAAACAAACAAGTGCTTATCTGGCCACCTGGAATTCCTTTGTATGATTACCTACCTGCCACCACTGAAATACATCACCTGTTAGGACATTTAGTATTCCTTGGAATGATTTCATCCCACAGGGTTTACACAAAGAAGGGGCATTTGCCCTGTCTCAAGAGTTTTTCAAAGAAATGTATACTCATGGAATGAGATATTCAATAAACCTTTGAAAAATCAATGTACCGTTCATACTTTAAAAGCATTGTGCTGACTACTTGGAAGTTATTATATTAAAAGGTTATTAATGCAAATGTCTGTACTATCTAACAATGACAATCTCAGTACTTATTATGAACCTAATTATCACAACTTCAGTGCACTTAACATTTTAATGTATTTATTCCCTTCATATGCATGAGTAAATGTTTGCATCTTTATGTGCCTGAATTTGTTTAAAAATTAACCCTATGTGGGTATTCAGAGTACCTGACTTTAGACACTATACCAAGTTAAGTTGGCCATTTAACATATAGGCATAGAGGTCTGCTGAAAACACATAGGGGATTTTAGTGCTGACAGCCATTCCAGAATAACATTTTGTTTCCTCTGACTAAATGGGAACCCTAAGGAGAACTGTCTTCTGAATTAAGCATCTCAACTGTTGAAAATTAGACAATGCAATTAATTTGCTAAGTGATTTTCTCAAGATCTAATGAAATGTGGCTGAGTAAGGCATGCAGACTGTGAGTCCAAAATTAGTACTCAATCAGGCCATCCTGCATTGTAACTATAATGAAGGGGTTTTGTTTCTAAAAATAAAAAAGGTAAAATACATTAATGCTTCAATACTCCTGACAATAAGTCAGCTTTAAATCTGGTCCAAAAGATTTTCCTTTGAGCCGCAGAAAAAAAATGTACCTTTTCCTTTGGTTTCACATTTACTGAAGCTGTGCTCTGGAGTTGCTTAGTAGCTACTCTACTAAATTTTAAAAGGATTTTTGTTTTTTTTCCTAATAGTCCTAATTTTAGCACGACAAATAGAACAATTTCATAACATGGAACGTAAGCAACCTTCTAGTTCACTTTTGTGTATTTATGAAGGAAACATTACACAATATGTTAGTAATAACATACAAGATAATTCCAGACAACTGTGTTACACATAGTGGCCCTGTAAATTCCTCTTAAAAGTCAAAAAGTCTTATAACATTCCCTTGGGGTGGGAGGGGAAATGAGAAAAATCCTGGCTACTGAGCAAGTTCGTAAATAATTTACACCTGACTTCAAAGACATTTAACATTTGATGTATCTGAAGCATTTGGGAAGCAGGAGTACAAACTGAGATCACATCTAAAATCAGAAAATTGTCATAGCCACTCAACCTTTTTAAATTCAACCTTTCATGTTCTCTGTCAGTTCCATAAATTTAGCTCAATTCACTGTACTTGTCTGAGAATTCAAATCTGAGAAAACAATACAGGTTTTACATTTTGGGGGCTTATTTTATGAAACAACAGCAATGCAGTTTTCAGATTTCTAACCCACTTGCACTTTGATCCAATCATCCAAGAAGAACTTCCAGACCCATACATGCCCCTTTCTTAACATCTAGGTTTTTATAAAACCACATTAGACACAAAAGTTTGTATTCTTTCTAATGACAGAATTTCTGTGCTACTGAATCACTCAAGATGATATGCCCATTCCACAGAAGGAACAAGCATACAGTCACATTTCTGTCAAGTTAGCCACAGCACATGATAAAAAATTTGTATTAGCTTTATGTTTCTGTGTTGACTTAATGCGGGCCATGGGAGGACAGACAGTATCTGATCTGGCAAAAAGCCTACTGGTAAAAATACAACCCATTGAAAACCTTAACAAATTTGAATTAACAAATCGAGTTTTAGGATTCTTCTTCCTGGGGCAACTCTTCAAGGTCTCAAGCCCATTTTCGTATGTTGTCAAGCTACAGCCTCAGAATCAATACCAAGCCTCTGACCAAGAAATCATATTAAAGCCAGAATACTGTGGAGGGACCCTTCATCAGGAACTGTAGTGATAGGACAAGGGGTAATGGGTTAAAACTGAAGCAGGGGAGGTTTAGATCGGATATAAGGAAGAAATTCTTTACTGTTAGGGTGGTGAGGTACTGGAATGGGTTGCCCAGGGAGGTTGTGAATGCTCCATCCCTGGCAGTGTTCAAGGCCAAGTTGGAAGAAGCCTTGGGTGACATGGTTCAGTGTGAGGTGTCCCTGCCCATGGCAGGGGGATTGGAACTGCATGATCTTAAGGTCCTTTCCAACCCTAACTATTCCATGATTCTATGATTCTGTGTATGGTAGAGGGTGATCTTTCCAGCTTCCTATCTGATAAATTGTGCTTCATGCAAGTATTAGATATTGCTTTAACTAAATTCCAATTTACATTCTGCCAGTCTGCATGGTTTTAGTTGGAGAAGTTACTGTGCACTGTAGCTGGAGGTATCCTGTTGAATATACATTCAGTCCAAATGTAACTGCAGTTCAGCAGTGGGTGAAGAGCATTAATTGTTGCATGGGCTATGTTTTGCTTCATTGCTGCTTGGATTTAAGTGAAAGTGGATGTACAGTTTTAACAATGTTTTGAGTTTCCATGGGGAGTAAAAGGACACCATCTAAATATGAGGCTTCCAAACATTTTACTTTCAAAGCAGCTTTAAAAGAAAGGTGTATTCCAATCTTTTTCATTAGCAGAGTCCCTTCAGAATATTTCTCCTTTTGTTTATTAGAAGGGAAAATCTACCATTAAGTGATTTGTTAAGATGCTAAAACCCCATTACATTTTCTGCAGTTTGGCTGACTATCAAGCAAGAATGTAGGCTTCTATTATAACATATTGGGAGCTTTTAGAACCAAAGCAATTCATAATAAATTTATTCAAACTGACACATTTCTAGTTACAATGTCTTCATTATTTCTTCAGAGTTATGAAACATGAAATGTATCACTGTAACCACAACACTAGTCAAGGAAATCTAATTTGCCATGAAGTCTGTTTGTACAGTCATCATGTAGCTCAAGGCATACATTCAATTATTTTCTTGCTGTTTCTTATATTGGTGTTATTCCAAAGGCTATAGTACTATTATAAGCTCATTACATCGAATTTTAAGAAATATTCTTACATGGCAAGCTCTAAAAATATATAGCTACATAACAATTTAGAAATAATTACATCACCAAAATCTATTAGGTATACATTGAACAAAAGTGGAGTTCAGATTCTTTGTTTTTTATATTTCAGACACTTTCAGTTTAAGCAGTACATGCATTTAATCATCATAGCCAGGAAGCTAGTCAATATTTTATTCAATTCACATTAAAGCTGCGTTAACACAGCATAGAATTCCTGAATCATGAGAACAGAATCATTAAAATGATCAACATAAACCAAAAAAGGACTTTTTAAAGCAAAATGAAAAGGTTCTCCATAAGAATCTTTCTCCCTTACTCTCTTATACTTGTTTGTTAAATTCTTCTAACAAGAATGAAGTGAGTTATAATTAAAACAAACAAAAAAAAAGCTGATAGCCTCCTTTACAGATTCGTAGGATAGAAAGTTTTTTTCTGTCTCATTTTGCTGTCAGAAATGAAAGCCTGAGCTGCAATTATTAAAGGTCTGAATTTGCATTTTTCAGCAATCCAGAGAAATGAGAGCAGTTATTGTTATGATCATTATCATTATAAAGTTCTTTGTCTATAGGTCTTCTAACAAAGTTGTTGGTCAGCCGTTTGTTAGATGCCTTGCCAGTTATCAGATCATCTCATAGTAGATCAAAAAGAACATCAAATTAAAATGATAGCTTTGTATGCTCACAGATGGTAAATCCTCTATAAACTAAAGTACCTGGATACAGTGCCTAGCACTGTAAGCTAATGCAGGATATTTGCAGAATTTAAAAATACATTGACAAATTTGTTTGTTAATAGCTGATAGGGTTTTGTCTCCAAACCCAGTTCTCTTCCCTGCCAGTTCTTTTTGAGACAGCTGGACTACACAGCCTCTCAGAAGTAGAATCTCCCCTAAGCCAAGACCTCTCAAGTTTACTGTATTTTGAGCAGCTGTTTGCAGAGGAATATTAAAGTCAAAAAAGCTCTTGAGAAGCCCTTGCTGGCCTGAACTACCAGTGCGAAGGGCCAACTTGAGAGAATAGCATGCAAGATCCCTTCTAGAGTAGCAGAAGAGAGTATCCTCTCTGCAAAAGTCATACAAGTTCAGATGGCTCATTAGGTAACTGAGCTCATTGAGGAAAACAGTCAACTCCAGCCTCAGTCTATGAATGAATCTTTACAGACCTGCCTTATAACATCTCTGAAAACAGCTGAAGCTGACACCCACTAAAACAGTGTGTCAGGAGCTTATCTGCTGTAAGTACCTGACATGAAAAAATAAAAGCCAAGCAGAAATATAATGTTTCTAGGGTGGTTTGAAGTATGTGTATTTTATTTCCAGTTTTCCCTTACAAAGCATATGTACTTGTATTATTTTTCAGTGTGATCAGATATGGGCATATCTCTAGTCTTCATGTGGAGCCAGTATGGAAAGACGGAGTCTAGCACAGCATCCTCTGATAAGTCTCTGTCCTATTTCCCTCCAAATTCTGTTGCTGCAGCAGTTAGGGCTACAGCTACAGACAGTAGTCCTCCTTTTACAGAGCCTTTACCCCACGGTCTACGCAACCAGTGGCCCCTGTTCAGTGTGTCACAAGGTAGAACAGGGGAGATGAAGTGAGATAGTGGGTCCTCGCACCTTTGTAATGCTTTGGAAGTAAGGCAATATTATATTCCTTTGCACAGGCTGTTAGGCAATCAACACTATAGGAATAAAGTGTGTGCTTCCTGGTCCTGCATGGGACGGGAGAACAACGGCATTTGGTGTAGGTTCCCTCACCACCTCTTCAGCTACCTCTGACAGACAGCTGGTGCCGTCACTCTTCAAAAGCTCTTGGGCCACCTTGCTGTGCTATACGTGCACTGCAAGAGAATCATGGATGTACTAGAAGGCCCTCACAAGTACAGGAGGCTGACACCACAGTGAGACGGGCATTATGAGAACTCTCCCGAGTCTGCTGTGTAGATGTGGACAGGGTACTGTGACCTGAAAAGGTCTTCTGAACTGCTTGGCAGCAGTCATGTAGAGCAGATGAGTTACTGCCATTATTTCCAGAGTTCAGAGAATGAATGCGTTTCAGTGTCTGGCTGCTGCATAACCAAAGTTGGCTGGGCTAAACGGGCTGGGATGAGTTGGAATGGGCTGGACAGAGCTAAACTGGGCTGGGCTGAACTGGGGTAAAGTGTCTCAACTGAGATAAACGGGGCTGAAGAGGTCTAAACTGGGCTGAACTGGTCAAAACTAGTCCAAACTGTGCTGTGCTACATTGGTCTGAACTGGGCTAAACAGGGCTTAACTGGGCTAAACTTGGCTGAATTGGGCTAAGCTGGTCTGAGCTGGGCTGGGTTTGTCTGGGGTAAACTAGGTTTTATTTTTCTTGCTTTCCAAGCAGATCATTGTTAAAATCAGATGTTTCTGAGTGATCATTCCAAAGGTGGAATTCTGTTGGGCTGAATGGCTGTTTTGGCTCGGCGGCGGAGGGAGGTTGGCTTGTAAGCAGAAGGCTCCTAGCAGGAGAATATTCTTTGAAACTCAGATTTGCCAGAACAGAATTCCCTTGTTCATCAATTCCAAAATTAAAGAGCCCCCGCATCATCAAAAGCCTGAATTCCATTAAATACAAATTCCTCTCCCAGGAATGCTGCTGCGATGGTTCTGGGCCTTGCTAAGAGAAGCGCCATCCTCTGCTGGGTGCTGGTACACAGTAGCCAAGGCATAGGCTCCTCTTGCCATTGGAGACTGCGACACTGAGCGGCTGCGAGGAACACGAGTGCCTCCGGCGGGAGGGATGGGAAGGGGGCCACTGTCCGCCCTGCATCCGAACACAGCAGCCCCGCCCCGCCGCAACTCCCGCTGCCGGGCTGCCCCATACCCCCTCGGTGCCCCGGTTCCTCGGTTCTACCCCGTGCCGAGCCGAGCTGTGCTGGACCGAGACGGGCCACGTCCTGCCATGAAACTTCTGTCTCTGCCCATGGCAGGGATTGGACCTGAATGATCTTAAGGTCCTTTCCAACCCAAACCACTCTGATTCTAAGGAACAGAAATAATTTAATAGGTACTACAATTTCTTTTCACACGAACATTTCATTTTTCAGGGAGTAGTAGTGAGAATATATCAAATTGTTGACCCTTTGCAAGCAGGCTTCAACATAAATTAATTGTTGTGTAAAAAAAATGAATTTAATGTTTACAGTGCAATTTGTCACAGAAATGGAGGCTCAATTAGAGTCTCAATGATTTACTAAAGACGTTTTAAACATAATGTCCAAACAATGCTACATAAATTAAACATGATGTAATTGAGTGTAACACTAAGTGGCTCATCACTGTTGATTCATGTGGAAATCAAGGAAATTTTACTGATCATTATGCATTCATTCAGTATTAATGTAGATGCCATATGTGCTTTCATAGGGATTCTACTGTTACTCAGCATTCATTAAGTTTTAATGTACCATTAAAAAGGCATCAAAAGACCCATCTAAAACTACTGCCACAGAGGTAGCTCATTTAAAGAAAGTTAAAGAAACGTTTCACTTTAACATTGCAATACAAAGTAAGTTGATAATGAATCAGCAGAAATCGTTCAGGAGAAAACATTGTGTTTGATTGCAAGCCAGACTAGAAAGAATATTTGAACTAAAGGCAATATGTTCTTACTGTTCTAGATTTCTGGATAGCTACTTTTTTTTGTAGACAGAAGTGCTAATCATATAAGTACATGGTCTCTATTCAACTGATGCTTTTCAGTAGTGTTCAGCACAGTTATTGACTATAGTGCAAATATGACTTTAAAAAAGTGGAGAGGGAGTATGAATTATGGCCAGACTGCCTACTGCATTCAGTTTTGTGGGTGGGAATCGGTGGGGGATGAGAAAACCACAGCAGTGTAATAACTTGCCCACAGCTTCTTTCTTTTCCTGCTAGGTCTGTTGTGCTAGTAAAATGTTTTTCCAGGGGCTAACTCTGGCCTATCTTGAGTATTAAATTGCTGTAGCTCCTTCAACTCAGGGCATACTTTCATTTAGAGCTGGGTATCAAGGCCCTAAGCACATCTTCCCTCAACTTGTGGGTTTTGCTCCCTCAGCTCAAGGCCAGGCATTGCAGCTGGTGACCTTGGGAGGAGATCTTCAGACAGCTCAATAAGGACACTGTAGTCAGGGCTGTCCCCTTTCTGGGGGGCTGCTTTTGATCAGAGGCTCTAATGCTTTGTCCCTATTTGAGCTGCAGTTCCTGTTGAATCCCTGCTTGTGTCTGGCCATGGAAATGCTGGTCTGCACCTAGAGCCATAGACATTTCCTCCTCACTATAGACTTGTCTGGTAATCTGGACTCATGGCTGACCCTGGCAGCTGCCTCCAGGCTTGCCCTGCTCCCTCATTCAGGAGTGGTGGGAGAGGGCCCTCCTAAGCAGGCTTCCCTGTGTTACCACGCTGGGTTCTGACTTGCCATCCCTTTGGCTTGGCAAGGGTTTTTTTTTTTTGTTGTTGTTAAGCTTCTTCATTCTCATCTCACTGTTGGAAATGTTTTATATTTATGCCTTCATAACTTCCTGGGAAAACTGCTAGTGAATGAATTAAGAAAGATTAGATGACCCGCTCTAGTCAAACATAGTATGTTGGCAATGGATTTCAATTGAAAATTCTATCAGAAAAATGGATTGAAATATCATATGTAAAGGTGGCACATTTTAGCTGCCAAAGGAATCTCATTATTTTAATTTGAAACTAATGAACAACTATCACAGTAAACTGAGCAACCTATGTATCATATCCTCAAGTTTTTAAACTCTGTTGTTCACTGGACAGAGAACTGAAAAGATCATCTGTGAATCAAGTGATCACATCTGTAAATAAACAGGACTTAGCAAGGTTCTAATCAGCTAGACATTTAGTACTTCAGAAGTACACACTTCTGTCAAACTCCTGATCTTTTACAGAATACAGGTGTATCCTGCAGGTGACTCCCTAAGCCAAATAGCTGAAAAAGGAGACACATTTGAAGAATAAATGTGGCTAAGAGAAAAAATCCTCTTCCCAAGATATTGAGAGAAGGCATGCTCAGACCTATGTCTTTGTTTTGACAAACCTTGATGATATCTAACAGATAAAAGTGGCAAAAGTGTACTAGCCTCAAATGCCTGTGGTACAACCCCTTATGTTATGTAAAGAAATGAGTGGCATAGAGAGCATGAACGGGGATTGATGAGTTAATTCTTTCAGCAGAAGAACTGGAGAGGATAAAATTAAGCTAGCAAGCAGAAGTTCACAACAAACAAAAAGATGGCTCTTCAGACAGTGTGTCATTAAGGCAAGGAACTCCTTGTCACACAGTACTGTCTGTCACTGCTCAAAGTTTACAGGAGTTGAAAGAACGAGCAACCGAATTCTTGAACAAGAAGACTATTTAAGACTTAAATATATAGAAATCATCTTCACTTAGGCATTTTCAGAGCTAAAATTTGTTGAAGGTTGAGCATACCTGGGGTCTCTGTTACTTTGTGTGTCTTATAATCTTATGTTTTTCACTAGGCATGAATTTTTGATCATTGTCAAAAGCCAGGTAACAGGCTAAATGAACCTTCAGCTTGACCCAGTACAGCCATTCTTCTATTATGTTCTACTGCTGCAACAGACTACTGCTTGAAGATACAATGATTAATCACTTGCCTTGGTGTAACAACTTTTTTTGTGTTCAAACATGGTTATGTCATCCTGATCAGTCTTCCATTTTTTACACTAAAGCAACCCCATTCCTTTAATCTTTCTTGACATGTTTTCTAAAGGTCTTATAACTCTTGTTTTATTCTCTTTTTCACCCAAATTGCCTTTCACCTTTAGATTATCAATCTGCAGAGTCAAAATTCAATCTAAAATATCTGCTGCTTTTAGCTGTGCGTTTGTTTTGTGCTTTTGTTTCGCTTTTTCTTTTTACTTTCTGAAACAAAATTGTTCCAGTTTGATTTCTGCTATGTTGTTACTCCACCGATAAACAGGCAACTTACATTTCACATCACCACCAAATTATGTTTTAAAATTAATGTAGTAGTTGCACAAAAAGAGACTCACCTACTTCCTTTACTGACAATATGGTCTAGCAGACCCTTCCTACCTCTCTTTTCAGCTTTTATCTTTAGTGGGCACCAAAGAATATGCCTTTTACATTTACAGAACTTCCAAGCATGCCCGACAGCCTAGAAGTTTTTTTGGGTTTTTTTTCCAATCTTGAAAATTTTCAATTTTATAAAAAGTATTAATAGCAGAAATAGTTTCTCATGATCACTTCTGGTAGGGCCCTCTTACATAGCTCACAGTAGAGTTCTGGTTGAGCTGTTTTACAGAGTTACCATACAGTTACAAACAGCTACACAAACTATAATGTTCTCTTCCCACCCTGTGGTCATCTTGGTAAAGGGAAACTTGGGTAAACAGTGTCCTCATCACTCTGGAGGTTAAAATATGCCAGCTCTAAGGGCTGCTTGACTGCCTGTTGGCTGTCTCCCAGCAGACCTTCTGACCATTCAAGAATTAACCCAAGCAGTACTGCAGCTTTTAGGAAGCGTTAGCAGTATGCCAGTCCTTGAAAGTGAGGCACTTAACTGCAGCTGCCTGCATGCCCAGTCCTCTACAATTTAAGAAGGAGGTCTTCTGTAATCCACTTCTTCATCCTCTTTGTTTCATTTAGGTGCTAGAATTTACAATTGCAGCAGCTTGGCATACATACATAAGGACTTACTTGCTTGGTACATGCACTTTGTAGCTGCAGGTGTCCCCCAATATGATCCCCATTTCTGTGGCCAAATGCACTTCAGTTTGCAGAACACAAGTGCTTCATTAGATTTTAGCATCCGAAGAAATAGAATAGCATCTGATGATGGGATCCATCACGCTGGTCACCAAGGTGACCAATCGCAGCTCTCCATTCCTTCTCCCATCTCCCTGTTCAGTTTGAGTGGTTCATTTAGGAAACTGCAATCAGCTTAACTATTTTAAAGATAATTTTCACTGTAGTTTTGACAATTCAGAGCTATATAAAGCCTTAAGCAACTGTGAAATAAATTTACTTGTCCTTGCTTTATCACTTCAGAGTAAGTGTGACTGTAGCCATCACGCCTTAGTTCTCAACACAGATCCCATAGGGAAAGAAAAAAAGAAAATCCCCCAAACCAAAACAATCCCAAAACCAAAACCCAAGAGAGTAAACAAACAGGCGGACACATCCATGTAGCTGGGGAGGTAAATGATGAAGTTCTGCCCAACTGAAGTTTATTATTATGTTTTTTCAACTTTTTTTTTTTTCAGCTACAAATACATTAACCATTAGTAAGTACACTAGTGGTTAATGTACTCAAGCACTAGTACACCGAGTACACTAGTACTTGCAGACAGCTACTGTTGGTCAGATTTATTGTTCAACAGCTGTTGCAGCTGCAGGTTCTATGAACTCAATTCTCCCCCTTGCCATGAGCTGATCACATGCTTCAGTGGCTTCACTCCTCTGGATATTCCCTATCACATACACAACCCCATTTGTTAACATTTCCATTCTTTTAAGTATTGTGTCACTTGTGAGGATTTCCTCATAGATACTGTATTTTAGTATCAAATATTACAGGCTAAACAAGGTCAGTCCTGCTTGGTACTGAGAAGAAAGATTTTAAACGTGTCATTACCCTCTGTGTGGTACAGGAGAGGGTGCTGCATTACTTGTAGCCAGTATTTTGCTTTCTGACTTACTGTATTACAGATTTGTAAACAGTACTAGAAAATACTGCTTTATTAAATTTGCTTGTATATGAAAAACAGGACACAAAAGGAGGGCTAAGAGCTCTATTCAGTCACTAGACATGACAAAGTCAGTTCTGTAGAGACAGCAACATATGTACTCCAGCCATACTGTATTTTAAGTTACCATATTCTCTGTACCCCACTTTGCTTTGATGCTTAGTGCAAAAGACTGTTCTACAACACTTTAATGTTGCAGTCTACATCTGACTGATAAGAACAGAACAATTATTCAGACTTCAGTTTCAGTATTTCAGATAATTTTAATCCTTATTTGAACAAACCCTGTCAGCTGGTAGACTTCTTTAAAGTATTCACATAACCTGATGGTTTGTCTTTTTAGTTAAACCCCACTATTCATAATACATCACTATTTTCTACTGGTTTACCCTCCCTGCTTCTGTATCAGCTTACTTCAGTATTAACAAATTTTTTCTGATATGCATATTGAAGGAGTACACGCTTTTTTCCTATTATTGCCTGTAGGAATTCAGGTATTTGATACACACATGAAAATAAGGTTTCATTGTGACCATATCTAACCCTATGCAGGGTTAGATATGCTACATAAATTTATGCAGTAATCTCTGCATCAAGCCTGTAATTTGTGATCAAGTTAAATCTCAATCCACATTCAGAATGTAAATAATGACTAAACCTAAGTTTAACGATTAATTAATTTCTTTTGTATTACTAATGTTGACTTCCTTATGCAAGTTACAGAGCAACACTTATTTTCGCATTAGTGTCAACAGCACACAATGTTCTCGTTCATAAATCAGAGCAGGCTTGAATTTAAATCTTAAAAATTACTGAAGACAGTTGTAAAGGAGACATGACTACTAAAACAGAAACAGCTTAATATTTCAAGAATCACTAACATGCAAGAGGCATCCTCAGGTATGGTTGTAGTCCATTTAATAAGGGAATGCCTATAATCAAAGTAACTGTATACCTTGACAGTATTTCATTAATATAGTGATTAGGTCCACCGATTTCTATATGGTTAAACATCTGGGGATGCTTCACACTTAAAGATGTTAAAGGTTTTTAACAGTTGCACATTTATTCAACATTTAAGTTCAATATGAAATTCAGATAAAAAAATCCAAATTGAGACTTAAAACTGTAAGAAGGTGATGCCCCATAACTTTGACATTCTCTGAGCAACAGCAGAAGCAGAGCCCCCTATACTGACAATTGCTCAGTTTTTAAAGTTTAACTTGAAACTTTTAAGACTGATGTGATATTTAACGAACATTTCTTGGCACATTGCAAATTCTTATCTTCACAATAAACTGAGATATAGGAGACTGTTACAGATTTACAGTTCATATAACCTGATGCAACTAGATACCACAGCTGCATAAAACAAATACAGACAAATCATAAAATTAAATGTGAAAGTGTTTGATAGCTACATAAAGACTTCTGAATATTCCACAGGGTGATCTATCTCATTTTTTTGCTACTAACTAAAGGAGTACAATACTTAATTCATATATGACACATAGCAAGGTATACTATGAGGAATCATATCAATCCGATGAAACCAAAGATTAAGGAACTGAATCTCAGGTGTTTCAGTTTATTCTCTCAATGGAAGGAACAAAGGACTGGTCCATCAGCAAGTTGTGTTTTTTTCCCTGTAGGAGTTCAACTACATGAATCATGAAGCTTCCCCTCCCTCATCCCAACCTCCCCAACCTCTTGACACTCACTTTTTACTAAGAGTAGGGTCACTATTAATGCAAATAACAAAACAATGCTGCCTTACATTTCATACACATTCATCTATTTCAGCAGTTTCTCTAAGGTGTATTCAAGTGACTAAGGAGGAACCTAAATTAACTTCCCACCCTATCCCTAAACTCCTATTTTAAGCACTGTTTGGGAACACTCACGCACTAATGGAAACTAATGCTTTCAAAATCACCAAGCAGGTAATTGTTGACACAGAAGACCGTAGTTCTTCACATGCAGCAGCTGATACGAACAAAATAGCTACTAAAAATACACTCATCATACAAACTGGTAAATATCACTTGCATTTGTGTATAATCACATTGGCTGTAGTACATTATTGGCACAAGGCTGTTCTCAGAGTTTAAGAAGTTCACAGACGAGTTAGTGACTTACATCCAAATCCAACTCTTTTGGATTCTTTTTGTCCACAGAGTTGTAGCTATTTCTGCTGGAGATAATACAGCCCTTGTTATTTCCAGGCCCTATGTATATATGCACAATCATTCTGAAGTAACAATTACCAATAGATGTGGTTGAAATTTCCTAATAGTTTTAGTGTCCTTTTCAGATACAGTTGTTTCTCCTTTCCCAGTGCCAAAAGATTTTCTTTCACTGCTGTTTAGAAATGTGGAACAATACCTGTACTGCATAGGACTGCATTTTCATCATTGTACTAATTACATGGATGGGAATCACAAGTTATGAGGCTTTCAGAGTTAAGCTTTTAATTTCTGGCTTGTATGCACACATTCCAAAATGGTACAGTATTTATAGAACACTGAAGCCAAAACAGAAAACATAACATGGAAGGTGGGGGGAGAAGCAGCACTCCCATGTCACTAATGAAGAATACAAAACTCACTCAACATCTTCCACTGGAAGCAAGTGAAGTAAATTTCTCAGTTTGCTGTAGAAGATTACTCTGTGCATTAAGCCAGGGAGGAGCAGAAGTATGCTTCCCCTGGTCCTCACATATGGGGATTCTCCACATCAAGAACTCCTTTTTCCATACCTCATTCCCTCTTCTTCCCCCTCCCATGAATTTTATTCTCCTAAGTGTCTTGAATGATTTAGGAATAACTAAGTCCATTAACAGTTTTAGTGGTCTTTCCAGGGCGGAGGAAGTGGGGAAAGTAAGTGTTCATCTACTCTTTCACTTACACAATAGCTGCTGTACTGTTATGTGAATGTGAGATTTGATACAACTAAAAGGAGAAAAGTATGTGATACTTCCAAATCCTCTCCTTGAAGACATATAAACACTGAAAAGGTGTTAAGTGCTTCTGTTAACAAGCAGGAACTGTTAACAAAAAATAATGCAACTTTATGTACAATACATTGTGATAGATTCTTGACACACAGTTTCTGTGTTAGTTACCATGTCACATAGCTCTTACAAGGCAAACCAAAATGAAGTATTTTTAACAAATGTAGTTTACTGTTACTTGCAAATTTCATGTCATTTAACAAGGACACCTTCCCTCTCACAAAGCTACCTAATCACAAATTTTAAAGTAAAAAAATCCACCTTACCTGTGATTTTTGACTAGTTCGTATCAAATAATCCACGAAGCATCCTTTTCAATAAAAGGCTGTGAAGCATTTCCATTGATATTACTACAGCTTTGCTTTGTCATCACAATAGACTTCATAATAAATCTGTCTATAACAAGTGATATTTCAGATTCAGCTATCCAGTCAGCAGCCAAGCACTAAGAGAATGTCACAGATTCAGAACCTCAGACCATTCTCAGCACTCAGAAACAGTTGTCATGCCTGTGAAAGATGGCAGCTCCAGTCCAAACACACTGTTTTGACTTCAGCCTCACATTCTGCCATCATGGACATAGACAATTAAATTAAAACACATTTTCCCTTCTGCAAAGAGCTCTGTTTGCTTTGCTACCAATTTGGTCATTTACAGTTACCCTTCAATCTAGTTGTAGTTGTCCAGAACCAGATAGAGGCACTCTGACCAGGCATTCGAGGATGTACACCCTACTGCTCAACAGCATCTTTGCTTTGTTTCTATTTAACAGAATTCTTTCAACCTTCTCAGCAACTGTGGTTTAAAATAGGATTCTAAGCAACTCCAACTGAAAATGTTTGCTTTGGCTGGTAACAGATGCCTGCACAATCTTAAAATTAAATGCATTAGCTGCTCTCATGTTACATTCTGATCCTTAGTATGTGTGACCTTGTGTCTCTTGGTCCACATCCATTCATTTTCATGTCTTCCTTAATGATTTTCACGTTGTATGTTACAGTATGCTACAATCACAAGCAGCTGGGAAAAAACAGGGCAGTGATTACTAAACATAGGTCCCAAAAATGGAGACATCCAGTGGTTTAACATCTTTCAGCTGCAAGTATGAGAGCTCCTGCCTTGGCCTTAAAACTCCTAGTCACAAGAATAATCCCAAACATTATAGGTTGATGCTCTCTCAGCAAAACTGCTCCTTTCTCCATGTACATCCGTAGTTTTGATTTTATTCTGTGTAGAATAAATAAAAATTATAACTAACAAGACCATTTTTACTTTTTTACTAGCCTTTACTTATAAAGTCCTGGAATCTGAACTAGATCAAGATTCCACTGTGCTACATGGATTTCTAATGCTTCTTCAAAGAACTCGCGACAGTAAGTCATAGCACATTTTTATTTGGGTCTGATGTTTTGTCTGCACAATTACACTGACATTTCATTTGCTGCAATATCCTGATTTCCTAAACATTCTGGCTGCCATTCAAAAGCAGCAAGGGGATTGCAAGTGCTGTGGCATAACTAGTTGCATTCTGTTGGAAGACATCCATGATACAGGTTGCCTAAACTATAAGTATTCTCATGCCCCTAAAAAAGTCTGTTTTCTCTGCATGAGGCATCTACAACAAAAAAGTACTGCTAACTCAGGTTTTCAGTTGCTAAAAACACTTCTTTACTCAAGCAGAAGCATTTTCTTGTTTGAACAATGAATAAACATGTCAAGTTCATCAACAAGTTTTTCTGGTAGAATTTAATAAAAGAGTATAAGAAAAAATTAGTCTCTAGATATACAATAGCAAGATTTAAAAATGTCTTACAATATATGTTTGAAGAAGAGGGAAAGTTTTGCTAAACAATGTTGCCAGCTAGTAACAGTAAATCTTGTTGAAGAGTTTCACAGTACTACCGTGTGTAGACATTTCAGTTAATTATCAAGCAAGTTCAGTTCCACAGACAAGAAACCCTAGGATTCAAGCAAGGTATTTTAGTTTTAATCTCTGTTACATAAGTCTGTATTTGCCTTTAGGAATTCACATAAAAGGGCAATGTACTTTTAACATATGGGACTAAAGGAACATACAGTACTATAGTTTCGTAGTCAAAACCAAAGAAAACAATAATGAAGGATGGGTACTTAAATTTTCTCCCAAGCCAGAATAACTGGATTTTACCAATTTGGTTGAAACAGTGAAATGCCATATAGACTTTTATTACCACAGATGGAGATTACGTTAGTTTTGTGAAACAACTTTAGTCACCTTGGCAGAGAATACCAAGGTTTGAGAAAAAAAAACGCGTAACCCCTTCCCAGCCGAAGTACAAACAAGGAGATTCCTTTCACAGCGCAACCTCTTCACGGCAGTTACAAATCATCGTGTTGTGCAGGAATGCTTGAAACACAGGCTTCAAATATCACAATGAATCCAGACACTAGAATCCTGTGAGTTACAATTTTCAAGTCTGTCACTCAAGACATGGTGAAATCTAGAATGTAAACCCCACTTAGGAACTAGAAAAAACCCTACCTCTTCTATCTCACCATTTTCAAGTGAAAGATGAAACATCCGTTTGCAATCAGACCCTGAAACAGATCCTTTGAACTACCAGGTGGGTCCCCCTGCCCTTGGAATTAGCCCTTGATCAGAGGCAAGGAGGAAAAAGAAGTGATAATAATATATATTGTCAAGGGACTAAGATATTGGAGAGAAAACAGGAGAGAGAACATCAGTGAACAAAAGTTCATCAGTTCTCTTTGTGAATTTTTATTTATTAAAACATTCCTTGAAGGGTTTCAGCCTTAAATTAACACTGTTATTTGTAATCAGCATCAGAAAAGTAATGAGACCTCTTAGAGATTATTGCACAAAAACCTGGCAGCAAACCACTAATAACCCTTTGAAATGCACATATAGATCAGTTTCTGAAACTGAGTTACAGAATATCGTTAAAGTACAAAATAAATATATTGTTAAAGAATAGAAATTAAATACAATTACTTTTATTTAAATCAAGTCCAGCAGAAAATATTCCAATATGGCAAACGCCCCAGCAGTTGCTGCATGCATCCATAATCTAGCTATTTCATCATGAGTGTGATCATATTTTCATCCCCTCCCCAAAATGTATAACCTTGACAAGTAATGCAAAATAGATAAAATATAACATGAAGCATTTTCTTTTAATGTATATTCCCATTTTGGTATTTAATGCTTAATCTATAAATAGATGCTCTCAGACACAAGAATGCTTTGTAAATGTGTTATTGTGCTGTTTTAAGATTAAAATATTTTACATTAATAAGTCCAAGGCAGTTCATTCTTTAGTCGTACTTCCAGCAAAAAAAAAATCTTTTATTAAGTATCAAAACTGGAATTTGCATTTTATCAGTAAGTGACTATATGCTGATGACTACTTCAATACAGATCTAGTTCACAATAAGTATTGTTTATTTGAGTACTAGGCAAATACTATATACAGGTACTCAAAGAGTAGATGAGAAACATCATTAGTGCTACTGTTAAGAAAAGCTCTTAAGTAGTACAAAAATTTCCAATAATTTATATCCTGATTTTTTTTGTGTGCTACCAGGAAAAAATTAAAGGAGATTAAAAAACCCGAAAGAACAACAGACTACTTATACCAAGTACTCTCAGCTGAAGAAACAAAACCATCTCTTTTTTAAGCAGAAACAAAGCATTGCATATATTTAAGATTTTCTAGTAATCGCAAATTTAATTTAACAAAGTAATATGGAGGCAGCATGTGGTAGATTTAAATTCATACAATCTGTTAAAGTAATACACAATTGAACATTAATGATCTAAAATCCTTAGAAACCTTTAAATCTGTAATTTCAGCATAGTGCTACATATTGTTTGTCTTAAAGGCTAAAATTAGGAATTTTTGATTCTCATGTTAACATAAGCAAAGCTCATCTGCACCTTCTCTTAAATGTTTTTAGCAGCATAGTCAGCTTTATAAAGAGAAAAAGGCAAAATATTACCATAATTTACATATTCTAATAAATTTTCCAAGGCATTAAAGGACCCAGTTTGAAATTTCTATTACAACTGACAAAAATATATTAATATATACTTGCATTTACACTTTCAAAAATTTGTAGTTAATATTAAGTTGGCCTATGAAGCAATAGTAAAGTGCAAAATATTTGGTATAGTATCTAGTGATTAACTTTTGCTTCTGTGGAATACAAATGAGTAAGCCTGGCTCTTCCATTGACAGATATGGTGTTTGATGGAGGACCAACCTGGAGGCAGAGGGGAAAAAAAGAGGGGGGGAAAATATATATAAGTATTAACCTAACTTTTCAGATTCTTCTCTGTGTTGTATTTTACACAGTATTACTTAAAGGAAACAAACACCGTTACTTCAGTTAGCATTTTTCTCATTGCAATGAAAAACCTTTTACAGGATTTCTGAACAAAGCACATATGCTATGGAAGTAGAAATATATGAAATTACTTAAAACATATTTCATCCTCTCTAAAAAATCTGTGTATAACTATTAGAAATACACATTTTTCTAATCCTTCTCCAGACCTGGTTACAAGGAAATGTTTGAAAAAACATCACTAAATGAAACACTTTTATTAAATATTCAATAGAATGCAACACTTACAACTAACACTCCTTTATACCATGGTAATGTTTCTTTTATCAGGATCTCGTGGTTTAAGGAGCAAACTATACAAATTTTAGAATAGATAGCAAAGATCTGATTTTTAGGGGAGCTGCATAAATCAGCAACTCCAACTGGAGCTACTGTGAGCTGTGAGTACTCCACAGCCACAAGAACCACATACCGCAGGGCACACATTACTAAATACAATGAGAACACTCTGAAGAGAAAAAATGGTTAAAAAGAAACCTCACTTGACCCATTTTAGGTTAGTAATTACTGAGGACCCTATTGAAAAGGCCAGTAACACAAAGGGCTACAGATCTCAGCATTTCTCAGCATTGCATATTCACAACATATTAAATAAAACGGGGGGGAAGAAAGAATTTGGTTCATCATGCCAGCATTTTATTTTTTAATGATTCTCTCACAGAGCTGAAGAAAGGGTGAGTATGGTAAGAGGCAAAAAGAGAAGTATGCACCTGACAGACCTCTTTCACAATTCAAATGGATCAGTTATACTCCCTTTTACTTAGTGCAGCATGACAGTGGAAGCTATAAAGTAAATGCATTTAAAAGATCCTTTCAATATTGGAAATCACTTTCGGGTGCTAATAAGTTATTGTTACAAAATACTTCATTCCTCTGTCCTACTACTGCCAGTTCTCCATGTTAAACATCAAATGAGACCGTGTTTTTGTAAGATTTGCCATAGGCAAAGACCCCCTCTCTTTTTGCCGTCAGACATATCTGTACTAGGTATGTCTGCAGAAAAGAATTAATAACCACTTAATGAAGTTTTTTATTGCTTTCTTTCTAGTAGGAATAGACTTCTTGAATTTTGAAAAGTATATTATGAATTTTATAGTGTAGTTATAAGCTACGTTGCAGCAGCCATGCAGAAGCATATTTACCATGGAATCATTAAAAAAAGTTCACACACGATGCGACATAAATAAAGTTCAGTATTATTCAAAATGTAATTATATGCACTTGAGGTGGGGGTGGGGGAGCCCACATTAATAAAAACATTCAAACTAAATCCAAACGGTATTTCTGGTAGAACTGATACAGTTGACCTCTAAGAAACTCTGAACAATACAGAATTTTCTTAATCTTATCCTGTTTTTAAAATGGCTGTGGTTAGTGACATGTAGTTAGAAGCATTACTACGGTGTGTTATGTACCACTTGTACTGACTTGGAAGTCAAAAACTACTTGAGCACGCTTGTAAACCTTCCTGAGAAACTGAATCATCCCATTCAGGGTAGAAATGATGGGAGGTGTACAAGCCTCAGAGGCGCTATTGTAGTGCCACACTGAAACAAAACCTTACGTATGAAATAGATTGCTCTAGTATTTGACCATCCACTGAGAGATTTTGACCCTAGAGAGCCAAAGACTTCCATAAAACCAAAAAAACCCACCAGCCCTCATATCCACCCACCACGTATTGTTTGTTTCTTTCAGGTGGGAAAGGGAAGAGAAACAAAAACTACTGACTTTGTTTAACCTTCTGCAATGAGAAATTCTCAATACAGAACGCAACACACAAATGCCAGTCAAGAAAGCTGTGTGTGAGACTATCATTAAACTGTCTGGTTGCAAATTTAAAAGAATATAGATTTCTAAAGAATGCAATGTTTTACCCCATGTGAGAAGCATAGGTGAATTTTAGGTGATAGAAAAGAGAAAAATTAAGCCACAATTTTAACCTGAGGGACTGGGGGAAGATGGTCCTACCAGGACTGTTGATAAAACATTGAGAAGTATCTTACTAATGAGACCAAACAGCAGTAGGAGGCCTGAAGCACATTTAAGAAGACTTAAGAACCTAATAGAGTCTAATAAAAAATACAATCTACAGAACTTTTTCTGCCTACATAAGATTGCAGCTACTTCAGGCCTAAGGCAAAGCATGTGCCTAAAACTGTACCACTTCAAACCATACAAACACCAGTAATTTAATATGTTGCTGATTTTATGAAAGAGATACTTGATCGATAACTTAAGATATTTCTAATTCATTTCAGGAAGATTTCTAATTGGATTTGTACTGTTTGAAAATACGGGCATAAAAACCAGTTAATTCTGCAAAACTAAACTTTCTTCCCCTGCCTCCCTTTGTATTGTTAAGAGCCCTCCTGGCAGCACTTTGTGCTAAAGCTAACTGCTTCTAGTGTCAGGCATTAATACGATAATTTGAAGGAAGTTCCATGAATTCATTGTTACGGATGCAATGATGAAAACTCACCCTTTTCAATTTAGCAGCAGCTTCTCCAGAGCGGATTGCAGCCAGCAAGCTCTGGTGGATCTGTTCTGGGTCAGAGCGCTGGAATGTCATCACTGTTTGTCTCTTAGTGACAGGGGATGGATGGTCACTGGAAGCACCCAACTGTGCCTGACTCTTCTGCTCACTATTCACATTGCCGTTTTTCTATAAAGGGAGGAAGTGGGAGGAAAAACAAAACAAAAAACTTTAATCTCAGTTACTCATAAATAGCAAACTAACTCAACCTGGCACAAGGTTGTGTATCAAACTGCCACCATTCTAGTGTTTCATTCACAATTTCAGAGATGAGCCTTATTTCCACTATAGCATAGAATTTCCCCCTCAGATAATTATGCCAGTAAAATTGTATACCCCATTCAAGTGTGTATGTGTCATGATCACCTGAAGCCAAATTGATCACACTACTCAAAATTACATTTAAGAAGAAGGGAATGCTAATTATGGCCAGAAATTGTTATTTCCAGTAATCTGAATGAGGTTGTTTTCACTTTAAGATTCCCTATATACCTGTATTTCAATATGATGCTGTGCTACTGCTAGACTACTACAAGTGATTACACTGTATTAATACAATAGCTTCTGATAACAGAGCAGTTCAGTGACTATCTTCTAGACTAGTCACAGTAGATGACAGTGGATCAACAGTCAAACAATAATAGAAATAAAGTTTACCTTATCCATTACACTATTTTGTGACTTCCCTGTTATGGTCTGCAAGGAAGGGGTTTGCACTTGAGGCACGGAGGTAGCTGATAATTCAGCTGCTGAAGCAGCAGAGGAGAGTTCAACAGGAAATTCCTCTCTCGGTGCCTGGCTAGTGATGGCACGTGTCTTATTGAATGACTGTGACCTTCTGACTGCGGACGAGACAGCAAGAGCAAAAGGGGATGGTCTCGAACTGGAGTATGGCTTTGGAACTGCAAAAGTTCTTAAAGTTCTTAGGTTCAACTGTGCTGGCGGACATGAGGGAAAGGTTGAGGGTTTATTGCTTTTAACAGGAAAAATGGAGGATTCAGTTTTTTTCCCATCATCATCATTTTCTTCATCTGCTGGAGAAGAGGAAGTACTTGTCTTATGTAAAGGTGAAGTTGGATCAGGTGATGAGATTTTTTTCCCCATGTCTGTATTCTTAGCTTCATTTTGAATGGATTTAGGAGCACAAATGGTACTTCTGGCAATTGCAGATGTCACATAATGACTTGAAGCTCTTCGCTGCATCTGCAGATAAAAAGAACTAGGCTTTGTTGTAGGACTTAATGCATTTGACTTCTGTGTCTCAGAAGAAGCATTTGTATTATTCAAGGTTAGCATCAGTGGGACATGGTGTTTGGAAGGCTCTATTTCTGTCCGATTGCTCACAGTAGTGATCTCAGCTCCAGACACCACAGCATGTTCAGAAATGCTGTTTGCTTTGTGCAGCACATTATTTGCTGCTACAGGTGCATTTTGTGGACCAACCTGTAAGTGACTCACGCTTTTTGGAAGACAAGGAATTTCGGCCTGCACTATGAATTCTTTGGGGTCTTCATGTTTCAGAGTGTTTTCCGAAGTAGATGCCTCTTCATCCTTATGATCTGGTGGAATTTCTGATTCCCAGCTCTTCATTATTTCTAAGGATTTTGGAGGCACTATTTTATAAGTAGTCATCCCAATTTTTGGTATGTAATCCCTTGTAATTTCATTAGCAGGCTTGGGTTTAGGTTTGGCATCCTGTCTATAAAGAGGGTGACCTTTTATAGGAGAGTCATCTGAAGTTTTTGCTGTTGTTTCTGGTGAAGCAAAATTACTGCCATTTATACAAATGTGACTCTGATCTTTAATGGGAATTACTTTTTCATGGGTAGCTTCTTGTCTCTCAAGATTTTGTTCTGTTGAATTATCTTCATCCCCTTGCATTCCATGAACCATTTGAAGAAGGGGGCTGTTTGCACCTCTACTATGTTGAGGGACCAGTCCTCTGAATGCGGATGAGTCACAAGCCTGAGGAACAATAATTTCTTTCTGTGTAGTCCTTCCCAAATTGCTATCCAATGGACCTGTCTGGATTGCAACATCCTGAGTTTTTACTGTGTCCAAGCTGGTTTGATGTGTTTTCTCATCTTGCTTTTCTGGAATCATTTGAGGATAATTTCTATGACTTACAGAGATGTCATTTTTACATGTCTGGCAGTTTGATAGTCTGTCAACTTCGAGCTTGTTATTTTCTCTAAAATCTACTGGTTTAATTTCAGCTGACTGAAGTTCTTTAGCTTCTTCTGTTGTTGGAGAGAGTTCTGTATCACTGTGGTCTTTAAGAGAGATTCCAAAATTAATACAAATGCCAAAAAGGTTCAAACTTCCCCCTTACATCATGAAGCCCCGCATCCAGTGTATTCAAGTACAAGGACTGGAACCTCACTGATATTAAAGTTTTCCTTAACACTTACTTTTAAAGACTATTTAAAGATATCTTTGACTAACAATGCCAAATAATAGTATTCCAACTCGAGTATCCTTCTTTAATTATCAGGCAACTGGTGCCATGCATCAACTTGAGAGAAAAATCTATTCTAGAATCATTTAAAAAGTACTAAATGAATTCCAGTTGGTTATATGAGCATCAGCGACTCAAGAGCTCAACGACTATTCAATATTAAGTTAGATGTAATTTTTATTTAGTTCCACACTTTTGTGGCTTCTGTCCTTTAGTTTTAACATTACAAATGTTATTTGTCAATTATTGTACAAGGGATCAATTTGAAAACACATGGACAAAAGCAATTTTCTAGCTCTATTTTTCCAACTGTTTTTAGCAGGTATGAAAATTCAGATTTTTACTCCTGGACTAAACACATAGCCCTCTCCAAAACACTGGAATGTTTGGATCAAATTGGTTTGAATACAATATTCAAAAGAAAAAATATTCTTGAGTAATAATCCTATTTTGAGGAAAAAAATTATCTCGTTTTAAGTATGTTATAAAATGTCAGTTAAAAATTGTATCTCATATCAACAGGACTCGTGCAGTATGTTGTTATGATTTATAAACAGAGATGTGCTGAACATAAAAGACTATGGAAGGCCTAATATATATAAATCTGAAAATCAGTGTCACAAAAGGGAAAAATAAATTAGTAAGCTCACTAAAACCACAGAAAAATTTATGATCCATTAGATGCACAGGATGTCGTCATTTCTTTTCAAATCAGCGTGTCACTTTGTTCTATTTCTGTTTGAAAGTATTTGCATTCCATGCAGAAAAAAACACACTAACTTTGTAAGCACAGAACAACTGATTGCTTCTCCTTCCCCGCGGCAGTGCCCATGTCACAAGATGTGGCAGGACAACCTTTGTGTCCAGCCTTCCCTCCCGTCAGCACTGCTCCACCCACAGTGCCCTACAACAGCACAATGAAACTTTGACTACTGCTGTAACAAAAAAATTATTAAAAACAAAACCCCTGCAAAATCAAAACTGCCGTCAATTCTTGTCACCCCCTCGCAGAGAGGATACACTGCAGCTAGAGAGAGGATGAGGAAAATAATCTGATGACAGCAATTCAGGAGTTGACTGATTTGTCATTTTTCTCAAAGGAATAGAAAAGCTCTCTTCAACCTTACTCTGAAGTACTAAACATGAATTGGAACTACTCACCATCAGTTTTATTTTGATCCAAAATCCTAAGCTTCCTGTCTTTTTCAAACACAGCTTGCTCACTGCTTATCATAGTCTGTAGTCCTCTGCAAAGCACAACACTACATTAAATATGCTGGTATCATTCATTTCAGTAAACACAAGTAACGGTACAAGAGAACTGGCAATATTCTCCAAACACAGATGGACAAAATAGAATCATTCTGCCAAACATTGGAGTACTCAAGGGAATAAATTTTTTTTAACAAGAGGAAATGCTGCTATGATATTTTACCAAAATTCAGCTTCATTCTCTTCTGTGTAAGCAGATGATTGTTTTCCTTTTCTCTCCCCCCCCTCCTTTTGCTTATTTGTTCAGTTTGAACAAGCCCCTTTCCAGAAACAACTAAGTTTCAGTGAAGCCACAATAGTTTATCATTCATATATGAAGTGTTTTAAAACACTTCCTTGACTTTGTCCCCAGCTCAATATACAGGAAGCCATATGAGATGCTGACTGCATATGAACACATGAACTCTGCAGTACACACTTTTCAAAATAGAAATGAAAAATTGTCTGCTCCTTTCAAAAAATTCCTTGAGAACAACAAAGAAACATGCAGCTAACATACTACTTGCTTACTAAACGTTTTGCATACAATTTATGTCCTTAGATCACGGTGGGCAAGAGAACTGCACAACTCATCTTTTTTGGAGGAAATTTTAATTCCTTGCCTTAAAAATGTAAATGAAAAAGGCAAAAATATTTTAAATTTCTCCTTAGAAATATTATTAGAACTTCAAACTTACATCTTTGCTATTTTTATTTTCTGTACTTACAAATACTGGCATTATAAAGATTCCAATTCATTTGCCACATCAAATGTGTTAGCTGTCAGGAGCCAGTGCCTTGAGCTAAAACATCTGCTTTGAAAAATTTGAATTTATAAATTCCTCAATAACTACCCCTCCTTGTGTTGCTTATAGAGTCCAAAATATACTGTAAGTGTTCAATAAACCACTAAACAGGAGCATATACTCAAAATTATTGTTGGATGAGAGTTAAATCTCAGTCCTGCACTCTCTACTCTTGCTTATCTCACAGCTGAGGGACTGAACTACAAGTTCTTACAACAGCTGAGCTGTGGGGTTTTTGTTTGGTTTTTTGTTTTTTAAAAAGGGGGGGAGGAAACCACAGAATACCTCAGAGTACCATTATAGAATATATAGTGGTTTTGACTGGACTAAAGGAGGTGATCCTGCCCCTCTACTCTGCTCTCGTGAGACCTCACTTGGAGTACTGTGTTCAGTTCTGGTGTCCTCAACATAAAAAGGACATGGTGCTGTTAGAACATGTCCAGAGGAGGGCCATGAGGATGATCAGGGGACTGGAGCACCTCCCATATGAAGACAGGCTGAGAAAGTTGGGGCTGTTCAGCCTGCAGAAGAGAAGGCTGTGTGGAGACCTCATAGCAGCCTTCCAGTATCTGAAGGGGGCCTATAGGGATGCTGGGGAGGGACTATTCATTAGGGACTGTAGTGGCAGGACAAGGGGTAATGGGTTGAAACTTAAACAGCAGAGGTTTAGACTGGATATAAGGAAGAAATTCTTTACTGTTAGGGTGGTGAGGTACTGGAATGGGTTGCCCAGGGAGGTTGTGAATGCTTCATCCCTGGCAGTGTTCAAGACCAGGTTGGATGAAGCCTTGGGTGGCATGGTTTAGTGTGAGGTGTCCCTGCCCATGGCAGAGGGGTTGGAACTAGATGATCTTGAGGTCCTTTCCAATCCTAACTATTCTATTATTCTATGGTTCTATGACTACACATATCTGTGGTTTGATTAAAAAACACTTCTTCAAAGTAACTAGATGTTTTATATAAGATCTGAATTATCAAAAGGGTTCCAACAAATAGAATGTCAGAGAAATACTAGCCCTCATTCTGGAATCCCCCATGATATTTCAGGAAAGAAAGGATTGCCAAACTCTAAAGTTAGAGGGCAGTGCATGCTGGATGATATCAGGATTGTAGGCCATGAAAGGCTATCGCTAAGTCAGTTGGCCAAACCCACCCATTAACATAGTAACACCAGATTGATAATTTGCAAGTTCAAGAAAACTTAAGAACAACTCTTGGCTGATCCTTCTCCTTGTAGAACCCCACAGGGCAGACACAGCCAAGCAACTGGCACAGTATTTGTCAGGACAGAGCACCAAAGATTTCTGCAAAACCCCATTTGGCCTTGGACTGACAAAAAAGACCCTTTAAATACAAGTCAAAGTTCTCTCTACTACTTTGAAAGCTCTTGGCTACTAGGGCAGATAGTTTGGCTTCAGTGCAATAATTGAAATAGTTCTTTCAATTTAATTTGGGAACAGTAGCCAGTTTAGTTGCCCCAGGGAACAGAGAAATAGTGAATTACATTAACACAATGGGACTTCTCTGGACAATCAACATTTATTTCAAGCAGGCTCTAACTCATGTTGGAAACCTGCTGAGTCAGGTAGTTTAACAAACATGCTGAAGGGCAAAGGTACAGCATCACCAGAAGGGGAAAAAAAAAGCAGTTAAGGAAACTAATGTGTTCATTCTTTAAAAGAGCAGAATTAACTTGTTTTCCTGAGAGCAGATAGATGGAGACAGGTCAAGACAACTGGCTAATGCAGAAGCAAAAGACAGAAGAAAAATTCAGATCAAACTAAACATGCAAGCAATAGACAACTGTGCCCAGAAGAACAGAAGTAGACAATCTACCTGTTTTTCCTCAAATGCAAGAATGAATTTGTAAAGTTTCATTTAACTAATCAATACAGGTTTTTTTGATAGCACTCTGCTCTAGTAAATAAACTGGGTATTTCAGAGCCAGGTTCAGCCTTCCTGGGGTCCAGCTGTTTGAGTAGTTAGGAAAGGAAGGCTTAAACTGAATAGCCTGCAGAACACTTCATTGTCATTTTTGTTGAAAAACTACATGAATTACTGTGTACAGAAGAGTGCTACAAATGAAAGTTAAGCATATTAAACTCATTCCTCTCTCACAATCCTCTATTCTGTGCTCCACAATGAAACAGCACTCTACTTTTTTTGCCTCCCCCATTCCCTCCCTAATGCTCCTTTCTTTGTCACAAAACGTACTTACTTGCCATCTGTGCTCATATTTTCTTGTTTTTCTTCCTTGAAGCTTTGTGAGTTGTCTACAGCAACACTGCCAGGAACTGGAGCTGATGAAGCAGGATCATTTTTTTCAGTTTCCAGTGGTACCTCAGCAGAGCTGAAGGCTGCAGTAACCTCTCCTATCCCAGGAGAGGCATTTGTACTTTCACCGTCCTCTCTCTGTTGCACGCCCCTCTCTTCCCTTTCATCAATTTCTTCTAAGCTGTATTCTGGGCTCCTTACACCTACACTCAGAAAGGAAAAAAGAAAAGAGAAAAAAACCCAACAAAATATGAAACCACCCACAGCTCGCAATGCGCGGTAGAGGTACAAAGGGGCCGGGGAAGTTCACCTAAACAGTTTGAAGAAGAATAACTGAGACTTCTTTTTATAATTCAAGTAAAATAAAATAAGTAAACCAAACTAATTCAGAGGTTTAACACCACAGTATTTTCTGGTTCCTTCCAATTCTATCTTTTTTACATGTGAGAATACACTCACCGCCATGCTAGTGTCCATCTGTTTCTGAATCTGAAACTACTGTGTAACATTTTCCTGTTTAACTCAAGTACGGGATTAGGAGAGATCAAAATATATTTAACAATATTATAATCCCAAATTTCATGGAGGCAGACAGTTTATTTTACCCAGATTTCTAAATACTTCCACTAGGTCTCCAGTGCAGTTTAACATACACAGTTCCTTCATACCAGAGTAGGTATGTTAGAGAAGAGCAAACTGAACCTCAGTTTTGCCTATGGTTTGAGCAAGTTTGATCACCACTATCAAAAATTTCCCATAATTATCTGAAGTGTACTAAAACACAGTTGGAAGTGTCTTGTGCAGCTCCCTGTGCTACAGTAGAAATGCACAAAAAGAGAACATAGAAAAGTGTGAAAACACAAAAAAAAAACCAACAAAAAAAAAGATTTTTTTTAGCTACAGCATAGTTAAACTAAAAGGTTCAGCTACTGGATTAGCACACACAGAAGTCAGCATACCTGAAGTTAAACTAATAAATCCACCTATTTTAATTTCCAGAGGAATTAACCATCTCTAGCTTTTCTTCCCTGACAGTAATCTTCCTACAAGATGATGATTCACATTTTTCAAATATTAATAAAGTAGACCATACAATTAACCTCTTGGCTTTGCAACCTGCATTCTATAACACACAGAAGATAGTAATTCCATCTATAAAGTACAATATGGTGCCACGGAAGGCTACTGGCACCAACTGAGCCATACAAGCAGTGCACCTTGCCTGACCTGACCAGGGTATTCCTGTCAGCTTTGCATGAACCAGTACCTGTTAGGGACAGGCCTTACACTTGGGCAATTAGGTTTCAGTCTTTTCTCATTTGTACCACTAAATTTCCAAGTGTAAACCAGGACTAGCAATGAAAACAATACAGCAGCTTAAAGCAAGCAATACTGGAAAGCTGCAGATCCTAGAGGACAGAAAATCTTAGACTGACTTTTCTGCACAGATTGGTTTGCTACAATGCTTCCAGTACTTCTAGAAAAGTACACTTATAGAAATATAATGAAGGACTGTATATATTGGAGAAAGTGTCCATATAGAACCTAACTGATTTTTCCAATAGGGGCATTAGTTAAGAGTCCAATAATACTGAAGTTACTCATTCACAGGTACAGGGCAACTACAAATGCCAAACTTTTAACTACTTAATTGCAGTTTTTTGGTTTGCACTCCTCTAAGACTCCTGAAGAATCTGCTATTAGTAAGGACCTTCTCCTACTTTCCACCTGCCCTCTTCCACCACCAAACCCTTTCATCTTCAGGTAGAGAAAAATCATGCCAACAGCTTAATACTCTGGGAGATGATTTTAGTAACAGACGTATGATTTTATGTGTGCAAAGATAAATATATGTCACAGGGCACAAAGAAGCATAACAGAATGTGGGCAAACAACAAACTTGCTTTGACTGTCCCACAGTCCATAACCAGGTCTCAAGAACACCGTCTTCAACACCAGTGAGAATTATTATGCCATGGGCCTGCACCATCACCAGCAACAGAAACAACAACTAGGTACCTTGAGTTTAAATACTCTGTGGAAGCCTGAATTATACAACAAAGCACAGCCAGGACTTCTGACAAAACAAATGGAAGCATTCTGAAGTTGCTGTGGCTTTGTGCCCAGGCACTGCTGTCATCTCTTTCCTCTGGAGAGAAGTGTAACAAAGACTGAGTTGTATCTGTATTGGTGGGATGGAAACTTAGCTTGGGCTGGTAGGAGACATTCCTGCTATGTGAAAGTCTGTCCTTTGCTGAGCTAGAAACACTTCCAAGCTTTGGAGTGGACTAACCTGACTGCAAATGTGTAACATCAAACAAAACAAACCCTCACACTTCTCCCAAAGTATTGTACTTCATTTATCAGCATAATATTAGCCTGGATTTGAGTTAATTTCAGTTACTGGTTTTCATCTGTTACTGGACACCATTCCAGATCCGGGCCACCACTGTTACAGCAGAATAAAGTCTGAATGCATTTGATACATAAACAATGTTTAACAACTTATATCATGCAGTTAAGAGGAACAGTTCAGATTTCATGACTTGCTTCCAAACATTCAGTTTAGAGTTTTATATGCAACACATCGCTTCAAAGTACTTATGGCAATACTGGCTACATACTGTTGCTTTATTGCTTATATGCTTTATATGTAAATCCATATACAATATAAATTCTAGTTTTGTCTTTGTATAATTTATTCTCTATGAACATTAGTCATTGAGTTTTAAGTAGCCTCAAAAGAACACTGTTAAAGCCTACAGGATAACACTGCGAAGACATACCTGATGAGTGACATACCAACTGCAAGTCTCCTTTGAGTTAGTAAGAATCATCTTTTCACAACAGAGAAAAGGCTGGCACTGCTCTGTGAGCCATTATGCTTGCAAGCACCAAAGCCAGAAAGCTTCACTACACCATGCAAATCTGCCAGTGTTTCTGCTCTTGATTCTACAGTCCTTAACAAGGTTCTTAAGAGATACTGTAACCAGGAAGACTGTATCACGGGTTTGTTTGATGGAAATGATTAAAAAATCTGTAATTTTATAATTATTTCTTAAAAAACACTATTTCACCCTCTTCCCTAAAAAAAAGATTGAGCATTAATTAAACTTTGGGAAGGGGAACAAAAATCATAATTGAGAAAAAGAAATGTTTATAATCCAAATGTTCAAATTAATTCGCTGTCAATGTTTATTGTAGTAGATGTACACCTTCAAACTACTTTTGTCAATGTACAGTCTGTTTTTACACCACGGGAAAACTGTAGTTTTGCAACAGAGTTGCTGTCTATTCCAAATTATATAGCATAGTCCCACTTAATACATATGTATCTATTAGCTAGGTACTACTTAGTCACCAAATTGAACATTTGTAATGGTTCATCATAGTGCAGAAGGTAATGCTATATTTGCAGCTTAATTTTTTTTGCCTGTTGTCCTGGGTTCAGCAGTAGCAGTCATTTTTCTCCTTCTTGTTAGCTGGTGCAGTGCTGTGGTTTGACTTTCAGCCTGGGAACAGAGCTGATAACACGTACGTTTTGAGTTACTGCTCGAATGTTTGGTTTGTCCAAGGACTGAGCTTCATGCTCTGCCAGGGAAGGAGGGGAGGCTGGGAGGAAGAAGAGGCAGGACACCTGACCCAGGCTAGCCAAAGAGGTATTCCATACCATAGCACGTCATACCCAGGAGGTAACCAGGAGAGTTACCCGGAAGGGCTGGGATTCTGGGAGCTGGAGGAGGTATCTGTCAGTGCTCAGTCGGGCAGGGTGGGGTGAGTTATGGGTTGGTGGCTGGTGAGGTGTTTTATTCTCTTCACTTGTTATTTCCTTTATCATTATTATTATTATTATTAGTGGTAGCAGTAGTGATTTGTGTTATACCTTAGTTATTAAACTGTTCTTATCTCAACCTGTGGTAGCTTTGGCTTCTCCTTCCCAGCTCTCCGAGAGTTGGGGGATTAAGGGGGGGAGTGAATGCACCAGTTGTGCAGCTTGATTTTAAACCACGACACCTGTTTGCTACAGTAGCAATGAATATCAGAACTACTTTGGGAATGCCAGTCGCGGCTAAGCAAAAACTCACAATGCTTCCAGAAGCATGGCAATCAAAGCGCTATTAATCAAAATGGAGGGAAGTGCTGAGTTTATGTAAAGCTAAAATTATGTCCAATTTGGCAATTAAAGAAATATTGAACTATTTTATGCATTTTAAAAAATACCCAAACATGCACAATTTTCAGACTAGGAATAGGATAAGTGTGCTTTAACTGATTTTACTGCAGGCGAATGTTTGTTCGCACAGCATGACAGGCTTTGCTAAAAGGATCCTCTATAAATAGGCCTCAGGACAGTTCCAGAGGTGCCACCAGAGAGCAGCAGTATCCCATGAGTCAAAGAAAAAACCACAAAGGCAATGGAGCTGTGCTATGTGACATGTCTCTGCATTTAAAAGAAAAACATGCACTGCATTAAGTCTTCAGCAAAAGCATTGCATGAAGCAGCAGAATGAAGACTGTCACTAGCTGCAGAAGTAAAACCCAAGACATTCTGTTCTGAGCCCAGTGAATATCCTTACATTTTTCTATTCCTTTCCATTACAGCTCAAATTAAAATATTCAATTAGGAACCTTAAAAGCCTCAAGCAGAAATTCCTAAATCTATGGAAAAGCAAAAAAAGCTGTTTCTCTGAAATTCATGGCTGTTTATCTGTCCAGCACTCAGGCCTTAAAGCAAAAGGAAATGCAGACATTCTAGCACGTATCTATAATCTTAAGATAGAAACAAGCTCAAGAAAACAAAAAAACTTGATTTTAAATCATAACATGATAACATTGCCCATCATCTTAGACCCATCACATGTAGATAAACAGTTTTCAATGCAGAAAATTAAGTACTAATAAATATCACTAACAGCCACTCACTTGGAAGTGATTGCCCTCTATCTGCTACAACTCAGAAAAGCAGCGGTTACAGCTTCATTACACCTTCAACCTCAGACTTCACAGTATAAGTTCATGCTTTGCATTTATTAAGATATGTATTGTTTCTATTAAAGGTCTTTTCTGACAAATTATATAAATTGTCCTAAACAAAAACCAAACCCAAATTTAAAGATTACTGATTTTTTTCCCCCTCATTTGCCAAATCTAGGATGGAAGATGACTTATTCAACGCCTGTGCTATATTTGTATTTTACCACTCCACCCAATTTGACTGGCATCCTGAAAAAGAACAGCTGGAAAACTACTAAGAGCTCCTGTCAACCAGCCCAGGAATTATGAGTGTTTAGCCTCATATAATGCCAGTGGCACTCCACACGCTTGATGCTTATGTATTTCATTTTTAGTGAAATACATTGAAGAGTGATTTTTCCAGACACTGGCACTGATTATTCTGAAAGGTTTTATAAACTTTAGAAGAGTCTTAGATGCTGTATATTGTATCTAACCTTTCAGCCTGATGCTTACAAACAGTGTCTAATAGTACAAGCTGCATAAATTAAAAAAGTATTCAGCAGCTGAAGAGTTGTATTTTAAACAACTGTTCTTTTATGTATCACATTTTTTCCACAGCACCCAATAAATGATTTTATTTAATGTATAAACCACTATTTATGCATATAGTTTATATTTACAACTTATGCTTTCAAAGGCTGTTCAAATGCAAATCAAAAGGCAGGCATAGACTTGCTCCTACCCCTAGGTTATATAGGTCAAGGGCAGCACAGGGCAGGGTTCTGAAAACAAGACTGGGTTTTTGCTTTTGAAAGGTTTGTTATGAGGTATACAAAAAATCACGTAAGTTCTAGATTGTTCTTGTCTACAGTTTGTGGAGGAGGGAAAACAAGGGTAATGTTCTGTTTATTAAGTGTAAAGCATAGAGACCAAGACAAAGTATATTGTACACGTTTCTGTAGACAGTAAAGGTAAAATGCCTTTACTTTAGAAAGCCATATTTGTACTTCAAAGGAAAAGTTAAGCTGAAGCTTTAAAATTAGTACTATACTTATGACACACTTGTAGTAATTTACTGCTATGAATTATCATAGCTTGCTATGAAGTAGATTTTAACAACGTATTTGGAACAGAACTAATCTGCTTCAGGCTGCATTTCGGTAGCTCTTTTTTCTACTTTACTAGGGGTGGATTCTATTGATTCTGTTACTACAAAAAGTCAAGTTAGATGCTTTTTGTTGCCTCAATTTCTGCATCAAGAAAAATTCTAGATAGAATGTTAAATTGTGATCTTACAGACTTGCGAGTTCATTAAAAATGTACCTTCTCTTAAGCAACTGATGCTCGTTGTCACGTTTTTCAGGTATTTTAATCTCAACTCAGGTATTTTTGAACCAGATAATTGAATTTTGATCAAACAGAAGAACTACAAAAGAACAATACAAAACTTTCTCTGAATTATTCTTAGTCCATTACCTATGAAACCCTCTCTGATCCAGAGAAACTAATCTTTTGTCCCCACCCAAGACGTCCATCTGATTAACACAAACACAAATTACAGTTAACCTGACTATAACTACTTTGGTGCTTTCTGGTTTGTTTGCTTTTTTTTTTTCCTGAGCTGTGTGCCCTAAAACCTGCCTACCTTCTCACACAGGAAAATAATGGAGGATTGGTGAGGATTGTAAACATGCTTGAAGTGACTTGCAGCTGGGTGCAGAAAAGCATATATATGATACTGTTATTTAGTCTTGTATGTTTGACAAGTAGAACATCTCTGTTTAGATATCATAGGCCTGTGATAGACTGAAAGGCACCTATTAAACATGCTTGAGATTCCTGTCCTGCTACCAGAAAGATCAAAGCACAGTGGTAAACTACACATCCATGAATCCCTGAAATAGAGGCGAAAACAAGAAGTTTGGTGATCCTCTATGGACCAAGCTCCATGGTGCCTGCATCCCTGCATGTGAGCCTCTGCCTAGGTGCTGCTTCAGGGTTCCCCTCATTGGTGAGGTAATGAAAATAAAACTTTGCATTTCATATGTGGTTTTGTGGCTCTTTCTGCATCCTGTCTGTGTTGGCTAACATGCACTACGTGAGCTAATCTCATAAAGTGGTATTACCACTCCTTACAATATGAAGATGCCTGGCAATCATATTTTTACTTGAAGGTCTTATCTCATAAGGTGGTATTTCTTTAATGTTTAGCCAACTTGCCATACCTTCTGTTGCCTCCCAATTAAACAGCATAAAAAGATTACCAGTCTCATTACTGCTTTGGCTTTGATCTTCTGGTGCTCGAGAGGGTGGTGAGGGTGCTTTGCGCTTCGTCCTCCGTAGAGACGAGTTCATGGAAACGGTGTCACTGAGTGGCAGAGAACCTTTCCGTACTAATCCTGTAGGGGCCTAAGAAGGGAGACAAGGGAGAAAGAAGATTATTAGCCATCAAAGAAAAAACATAAAATACCTCCAATAATTATTATCCAAAACTATTTATAATAAATATTTGGGAAAGAAATAATATATATCTATTACCAAATGTATTATGTTTCTCATCTTAATTTACCTTAATTATGTTTCTCATCTAATTTAATTAAAAAATTCTAGAGTAATCAAATATATTCACTGAGTTACAAGGTACAGCAGTAAATCAGTTGTTCCATATACTATAAAAGAGAAGTTTAATTCTTCTATGCCCAAAGGCTATTCTACAAACCCCAAATAATTATTTTCTATAAGTAGCTAAAAATTATTGTGGGAAGAAGATTCAACTATACACCACTGCAACGATACATCACAAGGCTTCCTACTCCATTCCTTCAACAGCAGTCCTAATTGGGCTGTATATGTAATTATAGGACTTTTTTCCCTGCTTCAAATACTTGAACATTTATAAAAGTTTTTTGAATGCCAGCTTTCATAATACTTACCAAAGTCAAATTGTAATAAGCTGTAAAAACTATAAGATGTTAAAAACTAATACTGCTGAAGTGTAACAATAACCTCATTATTGCAGCAAAAAAAACCCTCAACTTTTTAATTCACATCTAAACCATTAAAAAATGGACAAAGGCTATCTGATGAATACTTCATAGTTTTATGACAGAGCAGTCCAATTGCATTCTAAATTGTTTTAATGACCAAAAACTAGAGTATTTTGTTGTACGAAATAGAAACTAAAAAGAAAATTGCTCACAAGGGAAAAGAAAACTGATACAAGATGCCCGTGAAGCAGTGTCTGGTAGGTCCTGTGAGATCCCAGTAGCATACCTGAGTGAATGCACTGGGATGGTGATAACCATCCTCTGAGCTACCCTGGACATATTCAGTCATCTATTTTGTCCCATCTCAGTGTTAAGGTATGACAGGTCCCTTCAATACTTTACTGCACTAAAAGGAGCAACACTGTCGAAAACATTCACCTAACTCTTCTAGCAATCATATTAATGCCAAAGCAAGAAACCTGAACCTTTTACAGCAAAGCAGGACTCAGATTCCAAGGAGAAAAACAACAAAGCACAAGGTGAAATGTTCTTTTAAGAACATCAGAGGATTCAGCAGCACAGCACTCCACTTCTAATTAAAAATACTTGCATGCTTGAATAGTTTCTAAACAATTCAGTTTCCAGATTAAAACATCACACAACAAAAAAAAAATCACTTAACGCTTTTATAGTTTCTTATTCACAGTCCCCAAATAATTCTAACAACAACAAAAAAAAAACCAAAAAAACAAAACATTAGTATTCAGCATCTGAATTGATACAGGAAGGGATGTCAAATCTAATATTTTCCCAAATGAGGCTTTTTTATTGTTAAATTATTTTCCTCCTTGCTGTTGGGCAGTTCTGGTTTTCTCCTCTTTGATAGCTGCTCTCCAGGCTGCAGCCCCTCCATTCTGCACAGACAGTGTTCTCTGTTCAAAGGTCTGCACCCTCATCTGCTTCGCACAGGCTCCCTCAGCTGACTTGGCTGGCACTGAGCTCTGCGCATACTCGCTCAGCTAAACAGATGTCACCAGAGTTCCCTCCTGCACAGAAAGAGTATGTGTGTAGGGGGGAATAATGTTCTCAGCATAAGAGCACAAATGCTACTAGAAGATTTTTATAAGCCTTTCCACTGCCCTTTGCATCCAAAGAAACAAACGATTTGCAAAGAGAGATTTTGAGAAAGTACTAAATGTTCCAGTTAAGGTTCAAGTGTTGAACAGATTTTCTCAGGAATTATTCAACATATGAATATTAAGAGCTTTCAAATCCTAACAAAGGGTGCAATGTGAAAATAGTACTTTAAACAGATGGAAAAAAAATAAAATAATGTTATTAAGACATAGCTGACAAAGTTTTGGAATATACATCTGGGTGTTCGTGTGTCATACCAACTGCCAGTGACAACCAGTGCGTTATCAGTTACACGTGAATTAAAATTCATGTTAGAATCACTAAAGTAATTAACTGTGCTCATGCAGAAACACCAGTGGACTCTGTCATAATTTCCACAACATATGCAGAAGTTCCACTTTTAACACTGGACACCCTCCTTATCCTGGGAACAAGCAGGGATAGGTATGGAGCTTTTTAGCCTCAAACGTGTCCAGGCACATCTGAAACCAAACCCTGTACCACCCCAAGCAGACACTCATAGAGGCCAGTGCTTCCCAAATTCCGGCCTCTGTAAGGAGTGGCAGGCATGGTGCCTTGCCCTTCTTATTGTTTCAAAAAGCAAAGGCAAGTTAAGTGAGCTACAGTAATTTTGCAGCTGGAATGGAAGAAAAAGGGAAGGGGGAGGAAGTATTTGGGAAAGAATGTAATGTAGTGGAGCATTTCAGAAAGCGTACCTCAAACCAATGGTCACTGTACACACATTTTCATACCACTACTATCTACCTGTTTTCTTCCATAGTTAACTAGGTCTATCAAGAAGATATGCAGGCTGGAGTATCAAGCTAGCCATTTTGCTAGTATTTCTTTCTTCTCTTTGTACAAGTATGTCCAATGATTAATGCACTCAATTTCTATTACATGACTTAAGCTTCCCAAAACACTTAAACTTGGCCAAATAACTGCACAGGAAGTAATATAACTCTGACCTACTGGTAAGAAAGGACATACAGAATATGTTTGCAGAAACTCAGCTGGTGTTATTCTGTCCAAACACCCAGTATTACTATTCTCTCCTATGATTTACCTATACACTTGCCAGTACAGAAGTAAATACAATAAGGGGACAAGGTTATGCATTTGGTACACTGAAAAGTGGATGCACACAATGTTCACCAGTAATTCTGAATCATATCAGACTCCTATCTAGTGATCTTCATACCAACTTCAGTAAGAACAAACAGGTCTGAGCACTATCTTCTCCCAAGTAACCCTGTCTCTGTATAAGAATCTCCCAGGTGTTCACAATGCTCACTGCATCATTGCCCAACTTTGCCAGTAAAGAACTAATCATCAAGTTATAGGCAACTAAGCCTCTCATGTAACTTCTTAAACACAGAACTCATTCTCACAAATATCTTAACTAAGCTGGTCTGTGACAGTGACTAATACATCTTTTGAGAAAGTTCATGATTTAGTTGATTCCCACCCTTCCCCCATTCTCCCATCTTCTTCCCTTTCTTTTCAAAGGAGTAGACTGAAGAGTCAGTTTTCTTCAGGAGTTAGGGCTGTGTAAATAAAAGCTAGCTGTATTTCTATATCAAGAAGTTTTATCCTTAATTTAAAACTGTAAATGTTTTGACTAAAATTCTCCACTTAATTGTGCCTACCCAAGCATAGTTTACACATGCTCCTTTACCATAACTGAAAAAAGCGTAAGGAGACAAACATTCATGGGATAAAATGAAGACATCACAGTCTTGTCTTTATAAATAAAGCATTAGGAACAAAATCAGCATTGGCATTTTGGATATAATCAAATTATTTTCTTTAAAAAAAAATTCTTCTAAAGAAGTGTTAGTACTTGAAAGTTTTATCCACTTCTATGAAAACCGTGAAGATATTGCATTATACAACAGAACTTTGCAAAAACCCTGGAAAGTCCTCCCCACTTGCAAGTTCTAAAACTTGCTAGTTCTAAACATACTTCTGGCAAGAGCCATATTGCCCATAATCAGAACTGACAAATAACTGAGGGATTTTAATATTAGAGACTAACATGCTCATTTCCAATCTGATTTCACATGGAAATTTGCTGGACAAACATTATCTATTAAGCTTACTAGTAATTTTCTGAGTCTTAAATAGAATAGGCAAGTCATGCTATGTAGTAACTTGTAACAGCAACCCTTACATCCACTGTACTTATTTATCTCCTAAAAATAGGAACATATCTCCAAAACCCAGCTCTTTAATCACTCTGAAACCGAGGCAGAAAAAATCCGAACCTCATACCAGAATGTAACTGCTCATATAAAGAGAAAGCAGTTACTTTTTTAAGGGAAAAGATGTGGAGAAGCTGTAGGAGGTAAACATTAAAACCCTTTTTCATGCTGTGAGAAGCTGGACTACAATACACTGTGAATTTGAAGAAAGACAACAGTGAATACTCTGTTCCCTTAAAGTTGGCTCATTTCACTGTTGTCTGATGTTACTACTTTGGCATGTTTCTATCAAAACCAGGCAAACAGTTTATCCAGGCAAAGCTGACATTTCACTTTGTCTTCCTTGTTGATGTTACAAAAGAGATTTGTCCATAATAAGGCACATGCAGAAGGTCATGCTGGTCCATAGAAGAAATAAAGTATGTATCCAGTCTGCCAAATAAACTGAAGGGCAGGCTTCACAACTTAGGCACTCTGAAAAGCAATATGATTTGCAAGGAAATGCTACTTGTATGGCAAAAGCAAATAAAAAGGAAACTTTAAGGCAGGGGTGGGGGGGAAATAGAGTATATTCTAAGTTTTGTAAATTAACTTAATGGGACACTACAATAACAGTGACACTAAATAGTTCAGCAAACACACCAATTAGACTGTTAAGCAACCCAAAAGAGACTTAAATCCCACCAGCAGGACGTACATTTTCACCAGTGGGGAATATGAGAAACGAAATTCTTATATTGTTTACACTGAAATAATTGTGCTTTAATGTGACCATTGTACTTGCCTCATTACTGAGTACTGATTTGAATTAAACAAGTATAAATTGGTCACTTTAAGTTGAGAAACCATTAATTCATGATACAGATGAAAAAATGCCGTGCAAACTTCAAAACTGATTTTATTCTACAATGCTTATGTGCTTCATTCCCAATTCTGTATTTAGGATGTAAATTCTTGAAATAAAGACTGATTCTTACTTGGTGTATTTAAATAGTGCTCAGTTTAAATTACAAAGTTGCAAATCCTGTAAATGACATTTTTATTTAAATAGCATCATTTTACATTGTCCCTTGCCTAACATTTTTAGGGGAACTGTCTTTCAGTTTACAGTTAAGTGAAACCATAAGTCTCAATAGCTAGAGACACCTTGTTTATTTTAGAGACATCAGTGGAAGCTCTGAAAAACAAGCTTCCAAATCTTCCCCTTGCCAGCATTACTCAAGCAGTGCTTAATCTCATAGCAAAAACAAGTATTTGTTGGTTTGTGTTAGCAGTGGAGTCCTAATATATTTTCTGTGTTCTCCTAATTACGTCGATACAGTTTTGAGAAATCAAAATTCTGATTCACCCATGTGAAACAGGAAAGTCTAAGTTGGAAGGAACCTTTGGAGATCATTTGCTCCACTTTTCTGTTGAGCACAAGGTCTTGCATTAGGTTATTGCAGAAGCCTGTCAAGGCATGTTTTGAATATTTCTGATGTGGGAGCTTCTACCATTTCTCTTCAGCAACACATTCCAAAGTCCAGTTTTTCCCACAATGATGGGTTTTCTTCTGTCTGAATGGAATTTCCTCTGAGGCAACCACTTCTTTGTGCCCACTGGTGCTTATGCTGTCACTGTGCATCTTTGTACAGAATATACGCCTTTACTTTCCTTATAACACCTTCTGGGTATCAGATGAATGCAATTAGATCCCATCTGAGCTTTCCTTTTGTAAAAACATGTGTGTTCTTCAATCTTTAAACATCCTGGTGACTTTCCACTGGACTGTTGCCTGGTTTTAATCACTATTTTGAACTGCAGGAACCAAATCCAGACATAGTAGTACAGGTGTGGCCTAAAAAGTATTGAGTATTGAGATTCAAGGTGGATCACACAGCCAGACCCCAGGCTGTACCGGTGCTTCAGATTACTCCATTCCAGATGCTTCTATTTTAAACCTCATGCAATTCCAGCCTGTCGCTGTCCCCCTGAATGGTGGCTCCTCTGGTGTACCTGCCTGTATGCCCAGTTTGGTGTCAACTTCAAGTTTGTTGAGGGTGCATTCAATTCCATCATCTAGGTTGTTTATAAAGATAAATTTAACAGTAATGGCCACACTACCAACTCCTCAGGAACTCCACCTGACAACCAGTCTCACTTTGAGGCATTGTCTACCACCATCAGAGCCATTTAGCCAGTTTTTATCCTACCTTGTGGTTCATTTGTCTAGTCCACAGCTTATACTTTAAACAAAAAATGTTGTGGTAGACTCTGACAAGCACCTTTCTAAAATAAAGGTAGACGACCTCATCCTTTATCCTCAGACTTCTGCTTGCCCCTAACTTACAAAAGCTTTTTTGTTACTCTTGATGACATCTGCTGCTTTGAGCTCCAGGCTTGCTTTTGCATTCCTAACTTCATTTCTGCACATCCAGTAAGTATTTCTGTATTTCTTTTGGGGAATTGCTCTGTCCCCTTTCCATCCCTCACATGCTTATTTCTGCACTTAACCTCCCTCAGTAGTACATTTAGATGAGACTATTCTTCTGCTTATTCCTTTTCTAAGCAGGAGAATGGACCACTCCTGTACTGCAGGAAGGCTGTCTCTGAAAATGTCTCAGCACTCTTACAAGGACCACATTTCCAAGGAAGTCTCTCATAAGATCTCTCCTAAGAGTTCCCTGATCAAGTTGAGCAATATGTACTATACAGTCCAAATTCTTTCATTAGGTGATATTTATTGAAAATAGATACTAAAAAAGACAAAATAGTTTACATGAATTAATAAAATAAAAAACTCAGAGCAAATATTTGCTCACATTTAAGTCCCAAACTCTGTATTATCTGGTAAATCACTGTGCAATCAAATCGGAATGAAACTGAAGTCATCTTAAAAAACACATGCCAAAGAATTCCAAGTTCTAATAGAGCTGCACACAAATACAAAACAGAAAATGCACACAAAACTATAACTTAATCTGGACTTCTGTCCTTTCTTTGTGGGCTGCTCGACTTTAGTCAAATCACTTTAGATGAATAAGAAATGTCAGCACAAAATAATAAATCTAAGCAATTTTGTTGAGTGACAGATCCTAGCCTAACAGTCATACATTACTGTTAGACATAATGGGATATGAATCATTTAAAGCATGTTGACATTAATAAATTATTTTCAAAAAAATTTGAATTCAATTAAAAGACAAACATGATGAGGTAAGAAAAGATCATGATTCCCCCCCTCCCAAAGAAGGTTCTTTTTTATTAAAATACAGAAAGAAACCTTTGTCTTCTTCAAATGATAAAGCTTTTCAGCAGGACAGAGTACACAGATTCAGAACTTCTGTTAAACAGTGCTCTCTTGTGGTTCTGTGCATCAATGAAAGAGTAAATGATTGTATAAAGATAAAGGAAGTCACAGTTTGAAATTTCTTGTCTGTAACTCAAAATTCATCCCTTAGATTTCTGTCTGCATTTTATTTTCCTAGCATACCACTATCCTCATTTATTACATACCACATTTAGAAACTGCATTTAGATGCTGTATAAAATAATTTTAAAAATTATAATGACAATTTTTAGCCTTGGTCTTTAATTAGAATTACACAACTGACAATATGTGCAATACTGGGAGAATACCTTTTGTATCAGTTCTCCCACATTCTTTGGCAGAATTCCTGCATAGCACGGGATATATAGGTTACTTAAATCAAATCTTAAAAGATGAGTAGCCCACATCTCATAATTTCAATTAAATATATAACTATTGGATTAAAACAAAAACCTTATTTTAACTTGCTGGGAGCACAAGATTGCAAAGATTAGTCCCCAAGTTTTCCATCTTTTTTTTAGTAAGGAACAAACTTCTTATTATCACATGTAACTAAAACATGAAACATTATTGGAAATATGAAAATGTTAATTACTAGATATGATAAAGTGAGACAATGTTCTCACATTTAAATATGTCCTGAGTTTAGCAGTAGCAGTCAGTTTTTCTCCTTCTTAGTAGCTGGTGCAATGCTGTGTTTTGACTTTCAGCCTGGGAACAGAGCTGATAACACTGATAACCTATTCCTCCACAAGAACAAAAATGCGCTCACAATACCAACTTATAGAAGAACACAGTTTTACCTTTTCAAAATACTATCTGGAATAGCTCTTTTGGATACACAATATAAAATTTAAAAGGAATGCATCTTTCCTTTTCTGTAGTTATTTTCCAAGTAGGATTTTTAAAAGAAAGTACTAAACTTTTCTTTCCTGTTCATTTCAAACCTCAGCAGGTATTAACAGGGTTATCAGGATTATGATGTCTAAACTCCCTAAGAGAAGTGAAACAGACATAACTAACCTGTTCATTGCTATCAAGGCTGTTAGATTTCACAATATCAGATGCTGGTCTGACTTGGGCATGTGCAAGTTCCTGGGGTGCACTCTGAGAATTTGGCATAGGTGGTAAAGGAGCTCTCCGTTTCTTCGGCATTTCAGATGGCAGAGTGTTTGAATCATACTGCTTGCTAACAGTGTTAGATCTTGTGATAAACGCTGGTCTTGGCTTGCTCATCAGTGGAGTTGCTGGGGCACTGGCAGCCTTGGCGTGGGGGGAAGAAAACAAAATCCAAGTTACTTATGCTCTCTGGAGAATGATCAACAGTGACTGACTGCTAATATATATAAGCAAAACTTCTAGAAACATATTCAAAGTTACACCTTACTTGTTCTCTTTTCTTCTTGCTTCGTTGAAAAAAGCTGAAAAATCCTTTGTTTTCTTTCTCCTTCAGTACATCTAAGTTTTCAGATTGGTAGGAGTCTAAAATAGAACACAATAATTCTAGATGGTATTTATTGCACAGATTATTTCTTCCGCATTCTTACTATTTCACTGTCTGTCATTTCACATCTTTCATTCTTGAAAGGATATACAAAACACATTGTAAATCACCTATGTTAACAACTTTTTCTAAATGCTTCCTTTTCTAAATGTTTCCTACCACCCGTGTTCTTCCTTCTTTCTCAGAGCTCAGAATAGCTGAGTTTCAGGTGTTGTTAATACCCCTACCACTTAATCCATCCTATCCCACCTGTCACACGTTACGGTTCATGTAAAGGGGAAAAAAGAGCATCAGCCTGTCCAGCTCTCAATTCAGTTTAAACTCATGGCAAAGTTTGAAGAGGGATGAGTCAGGCATAAGCCTGCATACGGTATGGCTCTGGAGAAAGATCACCAAAACACCTGATAGGTGCTGCACAGGTAACTGCATGGCAGTCATAGTAAAGCTACTCAAGTCCACTGTGGTACCGTGCAGAATTTACTCTCCTCACATTGTCTTATTCATGCAGATGATTTGTAAACCTAAAGGCTGTCTCTAACTTTTTACTAGATTTAACTTTGTTAAAGGCATCCCACTGAATGCAAATGCAATGAGAAGAATCAGCAAGGCCCCTTTGGGCTCTCAGTACATGTATTAATGTAAACATGACTTCAAATCTAATCAATCAATCCAGAGTAGAACTATACAGAAATACTTCTTATATAGCTGGGTTATATCAATTTCTGTATGTATCTTTTTAAATATGCATTTATGATAGGACAATTACTCATGTCACAGTTAAGCAGATGTTCTAATAGCAGCAGACTGTAATGTCACATAAGTGCTACAGTTTCACTGCCTACTTCAGTAAATCGTACCTTGCAAAGACGATAAACTTAAATCAGCTGGTGATGTGGCTACAGAAGGACAAAAAGAAAGACAGAAAATGTGAATCTGAATCAAGGATACAGTTATAAGTTGTAAACACAGAAAGTCAAGCTCAATCTTCATCACTAGGAAAATGTAACTAGGTACTTTCCTGAAGGATGTGAATCTTTACTATCTAAATGTGAAAAGCCATTTAAGAACTTGAGTCTGAAGACATAAAACACAGACAGAAATCTTGTAAATAAGGAGTCTTCACTTATATTTCTGATGAAAGAAGAAAAATCAGTATATAGAATAGTTTAGTCTGCAAGTTTTGGATTGTAAGGCAACCCAAACTTGGAAAAAAAGAGGAATGTAAAATTCAAATATAATCTGAATAAAATAAAATATGAATTTAAATTCTATTATGAGGCACACCTCATGACTTGCTTTCATAAAGAAAGCTCAAAATGTAAAACTCTGAAGCTGTCTGCAAAATTGAAATGCTGAACTACTTCGTATCAAGAGAACAGTTCCTAGCCAGGCACTGCTGTGTAGAAAGCAGATATGCCCTCATATTCCCTCCTAAGGATTTTTGGCTGTTGATTCAAATGAAGCACACGTCATACTGCTTTAAAGGCAGCTCTGGCAGTCTGTAGATGAAAGCAGTAGCCACACAACAAACAAGACAATGCACTATGGGCACATGCAGCCCAAGGAACATGTTTAGGCAAGTTAAAATACATCGTTTTCCAGTGGGGAAGAGAAAAATATTTCGTGTTTGTTTTCTCCACAGAGAAAAAGACATTTTCCAAATCTCTCATTCTCCTGTTTTTCAAGATAACTGGCACTTGCAAATTGAGAGAACCCTTGAAACTGTAAGCACCAAATGATAAGGCACAAATGAGGAAAACAAAAAAAGTGTCCAACAAAACCCCCAGGTTTTAGATTGGAAAGGAGAATGAGTAAATAGAACAATAGCCAAGAACAGGAGTAATCCAGTATTACTGCATTCTATATGAGGTAAGATTTACTGTGAGAAATGCCCGAAACAGAACAAACAACACTGTACAAAGTTTTTACCCATAGTACAATAAACCCTTCATGAAAAAGACAGGTCTACAAATACAGTAAAACCAGGCAATAGGAATGTCTGTACAAATACAAGGAAGTTGTTGGGCCACAATTAAAAAAGAAGATTATTATTCCTTCACAATCTATAAAATTCCCAAATAGCAATCAAATAGACATAAATACCATCAGAATATTCTAACACTTTTAAAATTTTAAATAATTTTAAAGCAAAACTATATTTCTCTAATGTTTTTGTACTTTTCAGCTCATCATGATCCTGTATCTTCTTATAAGCTCAGAGAAATACAGTGTTGTTGGTCTTTCGGGGAAAGGAAAGAAGAGGTTGCTTATAAGTGATGATTTGTACTTAGCTATCTTTACTGGTGCCTAACACATTGTTAGAATATAAGAACTTTTTATAGCACTTCTGAAACGTAAGTACAGATAATCTTGTCCCAGTTTCAATTTTAAGGAAGACTAATTAAATATATACTACATGCTAGAAATAAGTTTCTTCAAAAGTAAAATTATCCCAACAAAATGTATACATTATTGAAATATTAAGTAACTATCTTTTCTATAATTTTCTGCAATTCACAAAAGTTATCTTACCTCGACTGATATCCATGGCATATAATTCTCTTAATCCAAGGTCATTAAGAGATTTTGTCACATCAAGGGGTTCTTGAGACTGGTAATCCTTCAGCAATAGAGTGTGTGAAGGAGCAAACTCACATTTGCTACAGATAACTGGAATGAGTTCTTGAAGGGGTGAATGTGGACTAACTCTTACCACTGTCTTCTGTGTCTTCTTGTAGTTTATCACTACCCTTACTGTTTGCTGGAGAGAAGAAAATTCCAATAAGTATCACCACAAATTCTGAAACAACTGGCATTTTTATAACAGCCTTATAGCAGTCACAGGAATTCCACTTGTGGCCAACTACTCCAATGTTATTGATTCGACACTACAAGAGAAACTAGTTTGTGATTTCCTGCTACAGAAGAAAAGGGCCCATGAAACAGTCTGCTCCTTCTTTAGTATCTAACATTTGCCTGTCCAGTAGGGCACATTCCAGGAGTGAGATGCTGTACTAGGTTACATTATGGAACTGTAAAAGTCAGCCAATGAGCCATGGGTGCATGTGCGTGTACGCAAGTAGGATGAAAGTAAGAGGGCAGCAGAAGAGTTCCCTGGCCCTGTTTAAGTGCTTTAGATAAATTAAACCCCAGGATTTTTCTCTACAGTAGAACAACAAAGGTGGAAGGAAAGATTGAAGCAACACCCAGAAGTTGCTTTAGTACTTCTAAAACCTCCTGCCTTCTCAAGGGTATATAAAAAAACCTGGTTAACAACAAAAAAGTACAGTATGTATTAAAGGAAAATGAACATACAATCAGAAGGGCATATATATCACAGCATGACAGATGGTTCAAGTTGTCGATTTTCAGTTTATAGAAGGCTGTATTCAGCCACACTTCATCTGCAGAATTTGTCAAAAGGACGATAAGGCGTGGGAATTCAAATAATATTCTAATGTTTCCTTCTTTCACAGCAAAGATGTTTTCTGCAACAAATTGAAATGTATTTTACCTAGGAGGAGGTTATCAAGAACATGGAGCTAAGCATTTCACAGGGGTGCATGGTGAGAGGATGAGATACAACAGGAAATGCTGAAACAAGAGGCTGACCTATGAGCTCAACTTGTTGAATCCAATAGCGATTCTAATTTCTCAACATGCTTTAATTTCAGTTCTCACCTCTGGTATAACTGGAGCAGGTTTCTTCTTATCCATTTGTTTTGGCTTTAAAATCACCTTTTCCACTTCAAGCAGTCCCACTGGTGTGTTAGGTTTGAATTTAATCTGGCTATTTTCTGCTGATAACAACTCTATAGTATAACTTGATGGATTTAAATGATACTGTGCACAGAGAAAGATCAGCAAGTCCATCATGGGCTTCCTGTAAAAGACAAATGGAACTGTCACAACAGATGACAATTAAACAGGCAATAACAAAATGTGCTGCAAAACATTTAACCCAAGTCATCCTTTCCCTTCCATGACTAAATAATTATTGCCAGCCACCAACTTTAAATATCTTCAATATAAAAAAGACAAAAAACCCTGCAATATAAAAAGGCAAAGCCAAAAAAAAGGAGTACACTAAACAGAAAATGAAACCAGCTTGCACAGAAGTATGCCATGTGCTTGAGCAAAGGGAGAAATTTTTTCTTGTATGAAATGATGCTTTTCCTGAGGTCAGCAGGGACATGTGCATTAGCCACCTCATTTGGTTTTTAATGGGAACTTAGCAGTGGTGATAAATACCCCACTACTCATTAAGAATAGTTTCTTTCCAAAGACTGACATTTTTATGTCCATTCTGAGGTTACAAGTTACTTTCTTTTCAGAAATACCAAGCATGAGCTCTTTGGAGGAAGCAGGAGGAATCAGTTTGAAGAAGCCATCTTTTAAGGAAGTCTTGCATTAGGGATCCCAAAATAAGAGCCAGGTGTTTAATACAGACAGAGGGAAAGAGCCTAAATAACAATGTAGAAGGTGAATGCAATTTTATTTTAGAAGCTCTGTGTGATGCAACAGATGTCACTTTCACAATGAAGTACACAAAGCAATTTTTTCATATGTAGTCATGAATTGTGCATCATTGTTTGCTCAGTGCTCAATAAAGAACACGCAGAACAGCACATTAAGATAAGCTGAGCATTCCCAGTTGCTATTGGAATAGATTTATTAAAGCTGTACTTTAAACAGAAGCGTCACAGATGTTTAAATAGACCAAAAGTAAGAAGAGTATCCTATCTTTGCATCTTACAGCAACTGAATAAAGTTATAATAATATCAGGTCACTGCAACTGGTCATTCCTCAGTTTGTATTTGGACAATCATCCGTAAGGAGCATTTCATTTTGCTGTTCTCTGCCTCTCCCAGTTACAGGTACAAAGAGGGAAATCTATCACCTGCTCTGTCTCACAAGGATATTATGAAAAGAATTTATAAGTCTGTGAAGCAATCAAACACTGTATGTTGAAAAGGACACTAAAGTGTCCAAAGGAAAATTAATACAGGGGTTGGCTGCTATGGCTTTATCAGAAATCTTAAATTCTAGATGTAATCTCATAACAGACGCAAGTATTGATAGCATAACCAAATATGAAAATAGGTAGCTTCTACAAAGATCCATCAAGCTAAGCAGAATTATAGACAGTATGAAGACAGTTAATACATTTATTAAGTTGGAAGATAAACCAGACTTTTTATATGATATGGTTCTGTAAAAGAATTAAGAATGACTCAACATTAGAGATTATTGTGAACACTGTTCTTCTACTCCCTTTAACCCTGCAATATCATTCCTGTTTTCATTTAGTCTTAAAGAATGAACGTTCCCTTAAGCAAGCTGTCTTCTGATTTCTAGAAGCAGGGCTGGACTATCTGGTGCACACACTGCACTTCCAGAAGATGGAAATGGTTCAAAAGCTGACAGATATAGTTATTGCAGGACTGTTACTTCCCATCCACCTCCCTCACACATGAAAATTTCTCCCTGCTTAAATGGCAGAAGAATAATTGCCTCAGGAGACAATGGCAGAAGGAACAATAAATAAAAAACATACAGAAATGAAACACCAAGGAGTCAAAAAAGCAGCTGATGGTCCAAAAAGGTATAGAAGAATGTAATATATTCCCTGTGCCTTCATCTAGATGATATATATCAGCCTGAGGAATACTATGAGTAGTGCACTGAGCACTGCAGAAAAATAACTATACCTCCCTTTTCACACAGCTAAACCAGAGTTTATTTCAATTTTTCTCTCCTATATATCACAACCTGCTCCAGTTAAAAGGAAGAAGAAAAATCTACTTTATTTCATGCATTTCTGGCAGAGAACAAGCACATCCATCTTACCCTAATGAGAGCTGCAAATGCAAATCATGTCATTCCCCCATGCCACTGGCAGGAGAGGCAAGGAGAGACCCAGAAGAGTCCGCAGACACTACTTCTGTAGCGACCTTTCTAGTTATCAGCCTATCCAATAAGTTACCCATTACTTTTTTTCTGGTGCATTTATATACACTATTTTCAACGGCTGTCCTTCCCTCTGGCCTTCAGTTATCAGAGAGGGGTAAGAACACTGAAGATGACCAGGACAAGAATTCACAAGCAAAGATCGCAAAAAGCCATTCTATGGAAATGCACTGTGGTGACAGGGGAAAGCCCTCATGTTAACCAGTCACAAGTGACAGAATGGTAAGTGAGAAACAGCTGCTCACAAGCAACAGACAGGTACATGCAAACGAGTACATGAAAACGGTGATTCCATTCAAATTTGCTTTCCATTGTTACTTCCAGAAATTACCTGCTCGACTGGAGGATGCTAGACTAAGCCACATCCCCCCCTCCACTGGAAGCCAAGACACCTTTAACAACTGCTTTAGACAGATATTCCTATTGTGATATATAAAGCAATCTTTTTTGTCATCACATCCTCCACTATGTTTTGCTAAAGCCTTCAAGGATTGCAAGTACATAAATCACAGTACATTTAACAGCTTCCATGATTAATATCTAGTGAAACTCCAAGAAGTGGCCACCATCTGCCTCAGACTACCTCATCTGCTTGTCTTCCTCTATCTAATTTCAGTAAAATCTTTATTTGTGACTTCTTTACCTTCATTACCTTACTTAACCTTTCTGAGATCTCTCATCATACATTTGTTTACATATTGCCACATCCCTTCTTCTCTCATTCATTTGCTTCTGGTTCTTCCTACCTGACTAAACACCAATAAAAAGTGGCTAGTAGTGTTTCGTTACATCACCTACCTAATAGTTAAAGCTCAACCTTCACCTACAATGTTATGCTTGTAACCAACACTGAAAGGTATATTTGAAGTGACTGGATCAAGTGTCTAATGGAAAAAAAAATCATCACATTTCTACACTCCTCTCTAAAATCAAGGGCTAGAAACCTGCTACTTAAAAAGAATAAGTGGAGATTCTTACATAATCAAACTTCAGGAACAAAGTCTTTCTTCCCATCATGAGACTCACAGTAAGCACCACTGAACAAAATACCCTCTGTCAGCAGCCACCAAGGGTATTCCCATCAGGGAGGGAAAAAGAAAAGAGAAGAAACCTACACACAAAGTGGTTTTCTGTAGATCTCCAACTACTTAAGCCCATGGCTTCATGGCCTTCCTTGCAAAACTATTTACTAATCCTACTCACTAAAAAGACATTTTTTACTAACAAATGTAAGTACAATAAGTTTTGAAAACTAGGGCAACACCACAAAGCTTATTATTCACTAGCCGCTATATGGAGTAAACCAACGGTTTATTAAGAATATCTTAATGACTGAAAATACTCAAGAATGGATAAATGGAAACTCACAAAGGACTCTAAGAAAACAAACCCAGCAAAGCTAAGGGCTCTCTTGAAGTCATCAGAAACTGAAGCTCTAAACATGCTGCCCTGTGAAACAGACAAACCATTTTCAAGTAAAACGCATGTCCTTGACATTTCTAGGTTAATTTACTGATGTATACAACTTATTGTTCCATTCTGATAACATTTTCTCACACTTTGCAGCTCTTCCTTGTGGGAAAATAAAAAAACTTACTCAAAATGATCAGGCTGCTAAATAAAATAGTTCAAGTTTTTTGTTGTTTGTGGGTTTTTTTTCTTCTTGGGCTTCAAATCTTGACCCATTCCTTCAGCTGAACAGTGGACCTTCACTTCTTACCACTCACTGATAAAAATCACTGGTATCATGCGGGGTTTTTTGGGGGGAGGGGAAGTTGTTTGTCTCTTTGTTTTTAAACAGTAGTTTGCCTGTACCCCCTGCAGCAATACTCGTGACAGGAGAGTGTGAATGCCACCATCAGATTCCGAACTGAATCACTATCATCAACTCCTACAAACTGGTGTCTAGGCTTAAACAGGAGAATCCACCTATGCTTAAAGTTTCAGAATGAGGTATTCCAGTCCTTCCTTTCTCACTTTTTTGCTTTAGTTGCTAAGAGATCAACTCAAGGATCAAAAATTATTCTCTCTTGTAATCTTTTTCTATGAAATCTCTTTTGGATTTCATTCTGATCCTCTTCTGCCTACTTCTACTCACTCAGGATATTTAGCTGTGTAACATCTTGCTTTGTTCAACATAGCTCTCACTAGCTACTATGAAAAAGGAGGGAGCAAACCAACCCAACTTCATCTGAGAACCATAGAGAAGTTTACTCTAGTGGATCTGAGCACATACCTGTATAAACTCACAATTTTGCCTTTTCTAGTACGAGATTTTGAAAGGTATTCTCTCCTTGGGAGCTTTGAAGCTGCTTATCCCTGATCATGGACAGGGAAGGGACAAATTAGCAATTTATGTCATTTCTACAGGGATCTTCCAATCTGTCCATAAAATACAACTATCAAGACAGTTCAAAACTAGAAGATAATTCGAAGTATGTTTCATGGTGGACTGAAGGTCGTGCACAGTATCTCCCCTCATTCCTAGTGAGCCCAGCAGTCCTAATATAGGTTCTTATTTACAAGAAAGATATTTATGAAATCAATTACATACAGGGTCTTGACTGAAAAAAGAAACGGCAACTGGGGGATAATAAAACTGATCAGGAAATAAGTCTGCTTTGTGATAAGCCTGTGAGGCCTGTCTTGAACAGGGAGTAATTCTACACCATATAACGACCAAGAAAAGATAAATGCAATGTTGCTTTCTGGCACTTCTCAGCAAAGTGAGACAGTGGGCACTTGGTACTTTTAAGTGTGGACAAAGGGAGTGAAAAGAAGGAAGAGAAGTGCCTGATAGTGTACATGTGGAGTCTCACCTTTAAGAAATTCAAAAAAGGGAGGAAGGCACCGTGTTAGCAGACAGTATTCCTTCCTGCAAACACACTGGCAAGAGACCATAGAACATCACGGTTGCCACCAATTATTTCAGGATATTTATTCTGAGAAATATAACCTCAGATTTAAGTTATCCTGAAAATCACATGGAGTTGGGAATGTGGGCAAGAAGTAGCCACAAAAGTTCACCCACTGCAGCTCTGGAGAACATGCTGGTATTTGATTTCTAAGAAACGAGCTTATGAACAATGACAAATCATATAAACAGACTCAAGCCAAACTATCTCTCATTGAGAAGTAGCTGTAACTATATATTTACATTGCCTAATTTGAATAAATAAATAAATTCACCTCCTTGCTTTCAGCAGCAAAGACACTGGCAATACACTAACGCAAGGACAATATAGAGATTGTTGCTTTCCTAAGCCGAAATAAACTATCTGGCATCCTAATTGCTCTCATCCATATATGGCTTTGCATAGGAGCCTTCTTGGTAGGCCTGCTAGGATAATTGATATAACATTTCAAATCCCAGGATTTCTGATCTCAACATCAGCCAATGTCCATTTCTTTCTGAACTAAAGATCACTTGAGAGTTAATTACACAACCTACACTAACAATTATCAGACTAAAATATGTATTTTAAATTAAAAAACAGCTTAAACAAACTATGTTAGTAAATAAAAAAAATAAATCAAAGAACCAAAAAAAAGGAAAAAAACCCCACCCAAGCTATAGCTAGAAACTATCTCTTTAAAACATTACAGAGTTTGTCTGAAGTGATGATGCCATCTTTTAGGACTGCTACTAGTCTGTAGGTAGTAGTACTGTGTAAGTGCTGAACACATGACTTTGTAGCCAAACAGGATTCAGGAATTCATTTTTAAGTCCAACAAGGAAAACTGACATGGGAAGATTCAGTGACTCATACAAGCCTACATTTTTCTAGAGACTTGCACTGACTAGAAAGAAAAAGTATGGCTACACATCCTGATAGGTGCCATACAAAATTTGGAGAGAATAAAAAGTCTCCCCAAAATGTAGGCAAATGTATAAAGTATATGTTTCCACACTTACCCCGAAAATCATAGCAGAATCCTAGAATTACTTAGGTTGGAAGAGACCTTTATGAGCACTGAGTACAACCATTACCCTAGCACTGCCCAAGTCCACCACTAAGCCATGTCCCTAGATGCCCCATTTTACCCATCTCTTAAATACCTCCAGGGATGGAAACTCCACCCCTTCCCTGGGCAGACTTTTCCAATGCTTCACAACCCTCTCTGTGAAGAAATTTTTCCTAATACCCAAGCTGAACTTCCCCTGGCACAACTGGAGGCCATTTCTTTTCATCCTATGGGTTGCTACTTGAGACAAAAACCCACCTCACTGCAAGCTCCTTTGTGTGGAGTGTAGGGAGTGATAAGGACTTTGCTGAACCTCCTTTTCTGCAGGCTAAACAACCCCAGTTCCCTCAGCTGCTCCTTGTAAGACTTGTGCTCTAGGCCCTTCACCTTCTTTTAATCCACTCAATGTTCACTTACAGAACTCATGTATTTTACTGAGTGATTAAAACCTGGATGAAGATTGAAATAAACCAGAGCAAGAAAATTCAGCAAAAATGTCATTCTGTGTAACTTACCTCCCATTAACTGTAGTATACTTGATCACATCTCCTGGTAGGACCACTGTGAGTTCAATATCTTTATCAATTACATTCTCTTTCTGCTCCATGATGAGGTTGGCTGATTCTGTGTTATCAAACGGAGAAACGGCAATGGGTTTTGTTTCAGATGGAGGAGGAGGTGGTGCTTTAGATTTTCTTCTGAAATAAGTGGATAAAAATTAAAAGTCAAGTATGTATTTATGCATATGATTCCATACGGGCAAACTAGCAAGTCTCAGAACAGGAATGATACACACTTAATTTTCACTTGGACTGTGCAAGTGATATGTGCAAAGAAGGGATGAGTCAATACGAAACATATGATCAGTGCTGACAGAAATTACAACAGGATAAGGTATCCATCTTACAAAACATAAACCAAAACTCAACCCAATAAACATCAAGCCCAAAACAAAAAAGCGTTTTTAATACACATTTAAAAAGTGTAAACTAAAAAGTTAGGTACTTGTTTTCCTCCCTTGGGTTATGCAAAGGACCCTACTTGTGCATTCTCCAAACAGATTTACTGGATTAGTACAAACTGAAATAACTGTACCATTCAGGATGAAGCCAAATAGCACTGACAGTATGTTTAATAGAGGGGACAGATAGGCAAAAGGAATAATTACATTTTTCTTCCCCAGATTTTTAATTATTAAACTCATTCAAACAAATCCTGCCAGCTTTAATCTATTTACTTCATTATGGTAATAGCATAGCAGTATAACCAGTCCTACTGTGTTGTTATATTTCTTGGCACTTCAGTCACAATATGCTTTTATATTTTCCTTTTACCCAAGCCAATTTCCTATTTTAATTTTCTCGCTATCCTTTGCCATCTTGGTGAGAAGCCAGGGTACACTTGAATGCAAAGAGTCATCAATAAAGCAGTTTCATTTATTTCAATTAAAAAAAAAATAAACCAAAGTGGTATAAATGGAAAACTCTCTACATCTCGTAATATATTTATGTTAATGTAAATTCTGAAGGCGGAACTCTCATGTCCTACAACACATAGCACAACATCCCCTTTTATTCAAATAACATTCCACAATTCACCAATGTTGTCACAAGGAAGAAACAGTATTTCAGAATTTCACCATTAGAAACAAAACACCCTGTGGAGATGTATTACCCCATGAGTGCTTCTTAATCCTTTATAAATATACTTCTAAAAGCTTAGATAGAGCCACATTCACAGAAAGCTAAAATACACCTAAAAAATAATACACAAAGGTTCCAAAACTATGCTTGCAATTTCAATTCTGGAGCTGTAACAAAGTTTATTTTAAATTTAACAAAATAAATTAACTTCTATAATTGTCCTACAAAATTAAAACAAAAGATCTAGTGTACAACGATTAGAAACACACATCTTTCTTGGGAAAACAAAGTTTAAAGTCACTCACAATGAAGGGGAAACAAGGTCCAGAGCAGCACTGCAAAAGAAGGCTGTGTAATGAGACTTCACATGACTGATCTGTTGCTGAAAGTGCTTAGTTCTGAACTTAGGAACTCCGTGCTGAATAATTAACTATTCACAGCCTCTCAGAGCTAATCAGGAGTGCTCGCAGACCTCCAAACACACCAAATGAGGATCCACCATCAAAATTTATACCTCTTCTCTGCTAATGTTTTAAATTAGTTTTGGTGCACTCTGCATACAGTTCAAGATGTGTGGCATTAGCTGCAAATTTAACTGTAGTCTCTATAGCAGCTTGCCTAGGTTGTTTCTGGGTTATGTGAACATTGCAAAATGTATTAATCAAACTTCTTTTTTACTCCTCCATGACTTGTTTGGAGGCTTTTTGCATGATCTTCAGCTTTCATGCATCTGCCAGAAAGAAATTATTGACCAATACAGAGCATCAATACAGTTGTTAAAAAACCCCAACAAACAAAAACCTAAAAACTCCCCCTGACATTAGTAACAGAATCCAAATCCAAAATGAAACGGTACTGCTTATCCCCTTCTTTACTCGCTGTTACATCTTTAAGTGACTTCTCATGACTGTTAAAAGATGTTTATTACAACTGATTTCAGAATTCAATCTTTGAAGAGTACATGCCACAGAAAGATTAATTTGCAAATGCTAGTGGACTCTCGTTTCCATTAAGCACATGAATGCAATTGCATTGCTGGAACTCTATTATCACTACAGAGTGCTTAATCACACGCAGCAATAAATGCACAGTCTACATAAGTAAAATGTGGCTGTATTTAACATCTACAGCGGCTAACTTACACTGTAGAGAGCTAGAACTGATAAAATACTCTTGACAAAACTTATGTGTAACAGCTAGATAGATGAAGTTCTTGTATTTATAAAGAGCATGTACACACATACCCATGTGGGATCAGGCAGTCTAATGATGTTGGCTGAATCCACACACACACCCCTGTAGAGCCATGTACCCTACCCATCTCTAGCACATCTGCATGTTTGTGGTTAGTCATGCTTATGTTTCCTGCCCCATACAAATGAGGTGAAACCTCCAAGTATACCTTCTCAGAAGTTATGCCAAGTTTCCAGTAACCTTGCATTAAACTACAGGAATCCCAACACTTTCATTTTCTGTTTCCAGATGCCATATCTTTTCCTCCGGGAGTGGGGAGGTGGGGGGGGAAAAGGGGTGTGTGGTATTGCGGGAGACTGAGGTGGGGTTTTAAACCATGACAACCAATTTCCTCATCGCTCATTCTTAGCCCAAAGCATTTATATTTGCTCTTACAGCTTCTTTGTTTCTTGAGTTTGTCTCTCTACCTTGTCACAGGAAATGCTGCCTGACAAGTATTGGAAGCCCTGTGCTCCCAGCGCCCCAGATATGGTATCAGGCAACAAGAGCAATTCATGTTACCATGATTACTTGTACAGGTGCAAATCAGAATCAGCAGGTGACAGGATGATGGCAATACACTTGCAGGGATAGATTTAACCTACAAACCCTACCTTCCTCTTTTGCACTAGGGTGCCTCCAAGAAGCTGACACAGGTGATTTCACTCACAAAGGCATCCTCCAGACACCATTTTATTCAAACACCAAGAAATAAAACCCGCATTACCTAAGTATCTCCATGTCTACACCATCATTTCAAACACTTATCCATCATAAAGCAAAAACAACAGCCCCATTCTTTCTTGCCTCTTCAGCTCTATGAGGTACCTAGCAAATCAGGAGAGCTGCTGGTTTTGAATTTGCTGAAAAGACAGAGAGAGTGGTTCAGGTAGTTTCTTCTCCTGAAAAGAAGAAAAGCCTTGATTTTTAGTATGACAGCTGTCGTTGTTTAAGTCCAGTCAGTAACTCAGAACCATGTAGTCACTCTCTCACTCCCTTCCTTCCTCCCCCCTGCCTGCTCCCAAAGGGATGGGGAGGAGAATCAAAAGAATGTAGCTCCCACTGACTGAGGTAAGAGCAGTCTAAGGTATAGGTATAACACAAAACACTCCTGTTACCACCAATAATGATAATGATAAAGGAAATAACAAGGGAAGAGAATACAACCACTCACCACCTGCCGACCAATACCCAGCCTGACCCAAGCAGTGATCCAGCCCTTCTGGGTAACTGCCTCCAGTTTATATACTGGGCATGATGTGCTGTGGTATGGAATACCTCTTTGGCTAGTTTGGGTCAGGTGTCCTGTCTCTGCTTCCTCCCGGCTTCCCCTCCTCCCTGGCAGAGCATGAGACTCACAAAGTCCTTGGACAGACTAAACATTACTGAGCAGCAATCAAAAACATCAGTGTTATCAGCACTGTTCCCAGTCAAAACACAGCAGTGCACCAGCTACTAAGAAGGAGAAAAATGACTGCTACTGCTGAACCAAGGACAATAACATACAACTATAACAGAAAATGAATTACCAGTCATACAAAAATAACCATTTAGAGATCAGATAAAAGGTGTTCAGTAAATGGTCTCACTCACAACACCTTTCACACTCAGATAGCTTCCAGATGTGCTAGGAGCTAAGCAGACCTATTCTAATTTTCTAATATAAACATTAGAAGGCGTTAGAACAACCAAACCCCCCATTCTTTTTTTTTTTTCATGACTACTACAGGACTAAACAAAAGCTGTGGAAAGAATCAAAGTACACCTTATTTGCTGTGACACAGAGGGAGTTAAAAAGAGAAATTTTAACCAAGTAAGGCCACAAGTCATAACAAGAATTCCACTGGAAAAGGTGTTTCAGTATCCTACGCAACGCAGCTCCTTGCTCCTTCTTTGTTTTAAGTCTCAGCCCCATCAACTAACCAACCTACACCAAATATTAAAACTGCCAGTGAACTCACCTGAAGGGACATGCCCCCACTATTTATTACACAATAAACAATTCCAGTTGCCTGTTACACTGCTGTATCTTGAGCGTCATTTTCTGTTTAACTAATTGCTTAAGACAAAACAGGAACAGGGGGAAAACAAAACCAAATCAAACCAAACAAAACTTTCTTCTCTGATTCTTCCTAGCCCTGGAAAAGGCAGCCAAGAGGGATACCTGCAGTAGTCTCACAGGGTTTCACAAACACAAGCTGGTGCAGCCTGGACAGAGTTTGTATTTCCCTTGTTACAGGGCACGTGGGGCCCACTAGTTACACCTCGTCTTTCAGCTGGCCCTCATCTTGTAGGATCATATTCTTCCCAAGAGAATTGATTAATCTCCTTTAGACATTTAAATTTCTGAAGTCCCACCTGCAGTTCCCACCAGTCTTTGTGACAGAAGACAGTTCCTGTAATGACTATTAGAGAATTCTTTCAGCCAAATGCAGATAGAAATCTTCATCATTTTCTTAGGAAAAACAATACATCTTTTAAAATTCAATGCAAGGTCATTTTATGTGTTTCAGATCCCACTGCTACAGAATAAAGTGTCATTGCTGTATCTCAACACATTTCATGCTTGCAAAACCAAAGTAATAGTGTCAATAATCTGAATGTGTGGAAGCCCTTTTCAAATTAAAGGGTCTGGCTCAGTAAATAAATAAAGCCTCTATTTGGTTTTCATAAAATTCCCATTAGAAAGTTACAAGCAGTATATTTTTAACTAGTAGTAACTGGAGAAAAGCATTTTTAAATAATGAGAACTACTTGAACTGACTGTGACCTGGATATTCCAGCTATCACTAGCACTTCCTTTCAACAAGGATCACTTTCCCAGAAAAATAAAAAAAGAGGATAGAGGATATCCATCTGCTAAACTTGTGCACAATTAAAGGCTACAGCATAAAAAATTCCACCTCTTTGAATCCTGATCTCAAGGAGTATGAATGTTTCAAGCACTTAGCTTCCCATTTTGAACACAATTACATGAGACACTACACAAAGACAGCCCGATAGCCTTCTCACTGAAATTACTTTGGATTTAACCTCCAACATCTGAATTATCTCTCAGTTTTCTACAGCAATCACCTAGGACAAGAAAGCTCATATTCAGTCATCTCTCAGGTACTACAAAAGCTCATTAAGCATAGGGCAATAAAAACCTTCTACAGCATAACAGATAAGACTTAAGTTTGTAATTGTACTTACAGTACCATGAAGAACACCAGTTTATACAAAGAGCAACTACACATATTTTACATCAAACTTTAAAAAATTATATATGCCAAAAGCACAAGCAGCACTTCACTTTCACTCAAACTCAGAAAAGGATCTAGCTCTACTAAGATCACAGGAGGGAAAAGGCCATTGCAATAAAGCTTTTAGAGCTTTTCTTGTCTTTGATTTCTCATCTCAAGTAAGTATTTTCAGACTTTCCTGATTATTACAATAATGCTGCTCCACTACTACACCACAGTAGTAGAAACCTTGGACATCATCTGTTCAACCAAGAAACAGCTGAACAAAAGTTCAGGCCTACATAAAATACCTTCATTTGTTTTGTTTACAGTGATACATCAGTTTTGGCCAACATTTGGCCTGCTCATTGCAGGTGGGTTCACCTTTGAAGTCCCTTCCAACCCAAATGATACCATGGTTCTATAATTTTACTTGCTAGGAAAAATCTTGGATACAACTGCAGCATTACTGTTTGATCTGCTCTGAAAGTCCAGAAAATGGCTTAAGTTTATCAAGGCAAGACTCTCAAAATTATCACTGCTATATATAACTTCAGGGCATACAGAGAGACAACCTCTTAAAAAAAATAAATAAATAAAAGGAAAAAAGAAAAATCAAAAAGGAGAAGGGAAAATATTTCATAAGACATATTTAATAAATCACATTTGAAATTAATTTGCAAGTTGAAGCTCCCAAATTGGGGCTTGATAATTAAATAATCAAATACATTAAAAAATTGAGTATTTTACTATAGTATCTATTGTCTATGGGCCAGTCTGAAAGGCTGGCTTCACCCATAATTATGGATATTTTTGTTTTCTTTTAGTGAAACTTTTATTGTTCTTAATCTGAATACTAAAAATAGCATTGACATTTCTATTCCACACGGAGTATTTTGCCTTTTAGCCTGAGAAATGGAATGTGTGGCCTTTCTTGTTATAGTGACTACAGAGATGCTGTAAAGACACTCTGCATAACTCTGTGATAAAGTGAAATTAAAATACTCAAGAAATATGACCATAGCTCTTCCCACCCTTACCCCCACCACAGAGCAATGAAATAGCCTACATATGAGCACAGGACTTATCTTGTATGCATGTGAAGGTTTTTTCCCTGTCTTTATAATACGATACTTGGCATCTAGTCTCTTACAGGAAAAACAAAAGAAAAACTTCTTTTAGAGATGAGTGGAAATAGAGCATTTAACAATGAGTTACGTGCAATATGATACATATTTTCATTAGAGTTCATTAAAAAACTGTATTTAAAAACAAAACCTTACTCAATAGCTCACATCCTACAAGGTATAAGTTTCTATTTTCCTGTGTGCTATTAGCAAAGAATGGAAAATCCCCGAGTCCCTAAATTATCTGTTCATCATTATGTGGAAACATTGCATAAAATCACTTAAAGTCAACAGTGTGGTATTACATATAGCTACAGCAGCATATATGCGTGGTTATTGCAAGCACATTATTTTGACATTTTACAATTCCTGATGATGAGTCCACTTGCTAGTGCACCTTTAAAACAGTATTTATTTCATAACACAATACAAGATTATCTGTTTTTCTCATTTTCGGAAACACTTCTCTTTCACATTTTGGTATCTTGAATTCATCCATTCCCATCATGGCTTCTTCCAGCCTACGTCTGAAGCTGACAGAAAAAGAACTGACTGGAACTCCTTCACTTTACACTGCCCAATTAATTGGAACTGTTCTCATCAAACAGACAACAAAAAAGCCCCCCCTTTTGCCTTCAGAAAAGGCTGTTTTCTTTATAAGCGTCTAAAGATTCTTCCCCTTAATGACTGTTACACTCAGAAAACAGAAGTGAGAACATCACTGCATCTTAACCACCTTTAACTGCTGTTTGCTGCACCTACCTGCATTCACACACATTTCTAACAAGTTGCTTAATACAAATTCTAGATTTTTTCAATCGCTTAAAGTTTCAGATCAAAAGGTCAAAAAATTACTCTACACTTGTAACAAAACTCTGCACAGCTGTATTTTTCTTGTGATTCAGCAACTGTATTCAATACTAAGTAGTATCAGCAAAAGTATGCATTCATAACATCAAGACTAAGGAATAACAAAATACTCCTGCCAGCGAAAATACAATCACTCCTATACAACATATTTTACATTATAGCACACCCATTGGCAAATTACAATTCACTGCTTAGATCCTGCTATCAGGGCTTAGAATTCTCACCTTGAGGTAGGCATGAAGACACAAAAGTCAGGCAACCCCTGAAAACCACCCTTAGTGGAATCCACGGTTTACAGCAGAAGCCCATGCAATGGATCATGTTAAGTGACTGCTCTTTGAGAATGTGCACCCTTCCTTCAGATAAAGTTACCTATAGTGTCTACAGGTAGAGCTTCCATTGTGTTTGGATCTTAAACTGCGAGAATAAGACAAATGAACATCTAAACAGAAGAAAAGACTCAGATAAACTAGCCAGAACAACCTGCAAGGAAATAAAAAATCAAGCTTGAAATAAATGACGGACTAGAGAATCTAAGGAAACCAAACAGAGAAACCAAAATGCTGAAAATGTGAAGGAGAAAACAGAAATTCCTTTTTCCTGGTCATTGTGTATATGCTGTAAAGTCAATGGAACAGAAGAGTCCAGACATCTCACCTCACACGAGAATCACAGACTATGGCAGACACCAAAAGCATCACAACCACTCCCAGCTTTGACTCACTTTTTTATATGTGATACACAACCTTTAGACACAGCATGAATCCTTACCTTTGCTTAAGATCAATAGCTGTATTTATGCACTGTCAACTTCTTTGTTCCTCCCTCACATAAAACAGGGTCTAAATTTTTCTTATGTACAGAAATTAAACAGTGAAGGTAGCCTTGAATGGCACATTCAACTTTTGCTTTCAATTCCAGTACTGCTTGCCAAGAATCTCAAAAAAACCTAACCCCAAAAAGTCACAAAACTGATAATATTGTCTCTTCCTCTGGACAATGATTACTTTATTTTCACATGTGTGCATTTGGATCACAGAAGAAACTCCTCAGCAGTACACCGCTTTCCTCTTTCATGCTACAAGATATTATCCATATTCAGCTTTTAATGAAGGTCTTAAAATAACAGTTTTCTTAATCACAATCCTTCAGACCATACAACTTCTGATATATAACAGAAAAGCTGTTTCAAAACATTAAAATCTGTTCTGCATATTAGAAGACTTACAATTTTGTTTCTAAAGTATCAGCAATGGCATTTTTCCCTATAGTGCCTGCAAATTACTAGATTTTTATTTTTAGAGCTAATTTAATATCTGACAAAGCAATGGTTAAAAATCATGCTCAAAGAACAGTTTTCTGTTGCTCATTAAAAGCACCTCTCTTTTGAGTGGAACTGAAAATAGTAATTTCTAGCTGGAGCTTGGCTAGTTGAAATGTCACATTCTATTCACCTTGACTAAGTTATGGCCAGACACAAAGGTTTCTACACAAAATTTGGGTTGCTAGAAGTGCTGCAAAAAGATTACTTTTAACTTAGTTTCAACATACTGCAATATTCTAACATTTTTCCTTAACATTAAGCAATCCAAGTATTTGCTGTACAGCCTCACAGTATCTATATAACGTGCCTATCAGCCTTGATACTGGCTTTCATCTCTAGATCAATATCACTGTTTGATACAGTCTGTCTCTTTATTTCTACTATAAAAGCACCACCTGGATGTTAAGATCAAGGTCTGGATCAATGCGAGTCAAGCAGTGTCCATTCTTAGGTTACCCCTTCAAGCCAGGCTTATGATGCATGCAGGACAAAAAAAAAAGGAAAAACATTTGCTATACCTTCTCCATGAAGAAATATGAGCTTTCAGGTTCTGAACTCATCCGCTTAGTTATTTGGGGAAGATTCTGAGATTATATTGTGTGGATATTGCATCTAGCAGGTGGCTCAGTAGGTACCCAAAAACCCACGAAGTTCAGAAACACATTTTAAGTTCAATTTCCACGTAGAGGAACAAATGAACAATTTGGAAGTCTTCTATGATAACAGGGTATTTCACAGTGCATTTTTCTATAGATTCCCACAGCTGAAAGGAGACTAAAATTGCAAATAAAACTGGTATTTTAAAAATATTAGATAAGACGGAATAGAAATGAGGCACTAAGTAAATAGCTCTCCCAACATAAAAAAATGTGCAACCATTACACCAGCTGACATGCCAGTAGCAATGTTACAGGTGATAAAATTCCTTGAGCTCATCTTTGAAAATGATCACTACAGGTTTACTTAGTGAGGTTCCAGCAAATAACAAATCATCTGCAGATGTTCTCTTACTTACGCCTATACACAGATCACTGCTATAACAAAAGCAAGAAATACAGAACACCTTCATTTCCACTCTCTTTCCGTAAATAAATTAGATCCAGAAAACACATTCCTTGAATGGTTTCAAAGCTCTTGCTAGAGAAAAGTTTTCCTAGTCAATGGGATGTGTGCAATCCTCCCTATCCTCCACTCACCCCCACTTCCCCCAACTAGCCCATAGCTCTGAAGAAAAGATTTTTTTAAAGAAGACTTATCCTAGTGAGAAATAAATCACAGAAGTGACACGGTAACCATGACAGTAAGGTGAAAGCTTCATGGAATCTTCAAACGTCTGGTTCACACTAAAAGCAAGAAAGCAGCAAAAGAATCCTTCAGGTCCCTCCAGACCACTTGGAACAGACACTTGCCAGTGATTGTCTGTCCCCATGGCAGTGGCAGTCTTGAAAACAGAAGAGACTGTACCCAAGCCATAATTCATGCAATGTTTTCTCTTATTACACAGAAAAAGGGCGATTCAGAGGCAACGTAAACACAAATATGTATGGTAGGGGCATGTTTTTAATTGTGCGCCTCTTAGCGGAAGTCCAGTACAAACACTGAACAGGATTAAACCAAATACAAATTTAAAACCTTTCTAGAAAAACGATTCATTCACTACTCTTTAAAGCCAAATTATAACTACTGTCATAATGACCTTTTCAAGCTCACTTAAAATATAGGAAAAAACATGGGAAAGACTATCCAACTCTTGAGCATGGACAGCCTGACGTAGTGTTGTTTTATGCCATGCAACAAAACATAGTTAGCTCCTCTCTAGATGTTGAAATTGCCTTGCTGTTACGAAGACAGCGAAGAGGTCAGACTTATACTATGAATTAGTTTACTACCATTAATGAAGAATTATAGAAATGTATTCTAATAAAAAAGTTCCTTTACAGCACATTCTATTATGCCAAAAGAAGTATTTTTTTTCTAAAAAAGAAATGAGTAAACAAAAAATAAGAGGTGTAATGGAAAATTTCTTCAAATGACATTGCTTCTAATGAGGTTGAGAACTTAGATTTCTGAAGTGAATACGGCTAGCACAAAATACAAATACAAACTTGGCATGTTCGTGTGCAACATACCTCTGAGTAAGCAGGTATTTCTATCTATTTGCAACCTCTTCATAAGGTATAAGACGTAAAAAAACCAAACCAATACAGATTAACTATCAAAATAAAGTACAAAAAACTTGAAAGGCATTGAAAACTATCAAAACTTCATACAACTCAGCCTCTATTATATTTACAGTTATGAAAACAGCCTGACAGAAAGAAAGGACAGCAGGGAAGAGAAAGCAGTAAATCTGTAACAGTAATTGAGTAATATATAACTGGCTGAATAAACAGGAAAAGAAAACAAAGAGCAGTTTGAACTGAAAGGGGGAGCTTAACCTTTGATACACTCGTAAATCTAACAAACACTTAAAACTCCAGCAAACGTATGTTACCTCCACTAGGAACAAACTCTCAAATCTTTTTCAAGGACTGCTATAAAAGGATGCTCATACAGATGTTCTTCTCCCATGAGCAGTAAGAAAAGTTCAATTAAGGGCTCTCAAATAGAGTAAAACCTGAATCTGCCCTTCTGGCCATTATCTCCTTGTCATGAAAGCAGGTATAACACCACTGTCTTTTCAAAGCCTGTAGATGAAATACCTAGATCTGCTCATGGCATTTTCAGCTGCTATTCTGAACATCAATAGAGGCAAGAATTGTCAATTTATCTGAGCTTTTCTGCTGCTGCTTTTCTCTCCTGTTCAAAACCACGTTTTAGAAATAACACTGGAGGCAGGCACTGGATGGATTTAGAGGTTGGGAAGGGTAAGGAAAAGAAAGGCAGAGCCACTCCATAACCACAGCAGCCAGGAAAGAGGCTAATATGGACCCTTCCCTTTTTCCTCACATACAAACATGCCTCAAATATAGGTACATGGGTGCAGGTATGGGTGGGTAATAAACAAAATAATTCAGGACAGCAGCTAGGAAGCTCTGCAGTAGCAATAGAAAAGACAAACTTTACTCCCTCTTCTTATTTGCTGGTATAGAAGGCTGGGCTCAGCTGCGACTGTCCCATTTCCCAACAGAGATTCAGATACAGGAAGAATAATTAAGCCAAGCACAGCAATGCAACTTTGGAATTCACTGCAGCTAATTATGGTTTTGGTGAGTTTTTTTTTCATGCAGATGTTTGGAATAGAACAAGCTTTCTCCCTTGCAGAAAGCTCTTTCACCAAGAGGAGCCTTCTCTTAGCAGTTATGTCCTTCAGCTACATGGAGTTTGGTAACACTTCAAAATGTTTTGTTCATTTGCACAACCAAGAAATAGGACAGTTTAGTAAATTGGAGAACAGGTATGTCATTAAGCACTGGAAGTGAATGGGAAGCAGGGAAAGTTCCCTATCCTGAGTAAAAAGCTTTTTATATATATATATATAAAATATATAAAAATATATATATCTATATATATAAAGCTTCTTGCTCAGGAGATATATATATAACCTATAGATGCTACATGACATGTGAAGAATGGATAGACAGTTCCTACACAGATCACCACATCAGCAAACAAGGCACCCTAGTTCATTACAGTAAAGTAAATGAAAGAGAAAAAAGTGTACTAAACAAGTGTTTTTCTTTATTAGATTGCAAGAGAAGCATCTTGACAGTTAATACCCTGAAAGGTAGGATGTAATAAGGAGGTTTCTCCCAAAATATGAACAACGCAGTTTTAGTTTCCCAAACAGAAGCATTGAGCATCCTGGGCTAACACTCCTTGCAAAACTAGAAACACATGCTTTGAGTACCTACCTGCCACTGGGTTCTTCTGCTCATCTTCCACATCTTCCTCAGTGCTTACTCTCCTCCATCCTCCTCAGAAAGCAAAGCTCCTTACCTTCAGGAACAGGGTTGCATTTACTACCTCCTAAGTTGCCAGTGCTGTTGCTAGAGCCCAAGCCTGACCACTTTTTCACTGTGTGAGGGGAGATGGGTGGTACAAAGCACAGCCAGAAGTCCTGTCCCAGCTTTCTCCATAGCATAAACCCAACCAGCAGTTTCACAGCCACCTCTGCTGCCACTGACAGTGGAAGCTCCCTCCCCTTTGTCCTACTTTAACTTGAACTCCCTCATTGGTTGGCAATTTGGGGCCCCAAATGAATGCTATTATTTCCTCCGCAAACTCATCTACACAAAAAAGCTTCTCCGCTTTATTCTCCACACTCAAAATGCCCTAAATCCGTGTCTTACTGGACTCTTTCAACAGGCAATGAAGGAAAAATGATATTTCTTCAAAGAAAGCTGGCTTGCCAAGTGATGGTGGTAGTACCAAAGCTATTTTGGGTGACCCATTACTCCCATTAGAAAGCCTCTGCTCTTTCTGAAAAATGGCACAGGATGTCAGCGTTAACTATAAAGTAGGAAATAGAGAACAATATTTCTTACTAATCTTTAAAACAATTATAATCATAACTAGCAGTCTGCTCTGGGGAATGCAGGGAAACTCTCCTATACAACTATGTTGATGAATAATTTGCTGTAATTACTACACTCCTTATTCACCCCCTCATCCTTCGCAACTCTCACTATCACGTTTACACCCAGTATATTTCACTGCTGAGTTTTTAACATATCAACATATGATTCATTGCCAGAAGCATATCAGCTTTTATAATAAGATCAACTTGACAAGATTTCTTAAATTCTTTCTTTATTGCTGTAAGCAAGGTGCATCTTGGCACTTTGTAGTTATTTAGGGTGTTAGTCTATTTAGGTATGACGAAATTGTTTTAATGCTTTCCATGACAAAAGAAAGTGTTATATAACATCCAAGGAATACACAGAATACACATCAAGGACTAGTATAGTAAATGCTACAGGCACTGACTTTTAAAAATTATTAAAAACAATACATGGGTTTTTTTACAAACAAAATTTTAGATCAAAATCAGATGAAAGACAATCCAAGCTAGAAAAGCCTTGCAGTCGTCAGGAAACAACAACATTCCTCATTTAAAATAAACTCAGTAACCTCATCTGAGCTCTGAGGCCCCAATAATCAGCTTCAAATAAAATATGAAACAGCTTCTACACACAGAAATGCACCACTGAGATTTCAGCACTGCATCCACATGGATAAATTCACAGGCCTTTATACAGCCTCAACTTTGAGCCAGAAACATGATAAAGAAAGCATTTGTACCTTGGACTAGAATTACATCATTTCTCTGAAAACAGGACAACAGACATTAATTCTTCTTTCTTTCTTCAAGCATGTGTTTGAGCTCCAGCAATTTATGTACTGCTCTACACCTGAATTCCAACTTCCCTCAAAGAGCAATGACTTAAATGCTGCTGCAGATATATTATTGGTAAATACTTTTCCTCACAGCAGGTGTTAGGACAAGTTCAATCAAACAAGCAAGCAAATGTTGTGCAAATATCAACATTTGCATCCTTGAAAATAGTCTTGCAAAATATGTGTCACTTTACACCAACAAACACCTCCAGAATTCCCATTTACAGCCACCAGAACAGTGCTGTGGGTCAATTTTTTGCCTGTGTAGAGCAAACAAATTATTGTCAGTATTTATCTTTACCCAGTAAGATAATACAAGTATTAGTTTGAAGCCATTCTGCTAATTACAAACAAGGAGAGGGAAGAATTACTGAAAGTGATTACACTGCTTTTCATCTTACCTCCAAGATAATAAAGGTTTTTCTCCTCCATTAAAATCAAGTGAATCTCTTTCAACAGCATATGTATGTAGAAGGGATGAAGTGTGTGTGTGCATAGCAAGCTCGTTGTTGTTCCCTTGTGCTACTGGTGACATCAGTAAGCCTACCTATTTATAATCCCACCACCTGACCAAACAGCCTACAGAGTACATCTAGAGATTTGTATAGCCATTAATCCCGACATATGTACTTCAGCCAGTTCAAAACAGAGTATTAACTAGCTTTCTTATGCCTTCTGTGGCTTTAAATCATAAAAATAATCCAATCCTATTTTCTATGCCCCTTTAATTCTTGCAAGACAAGCTTAATGAGAAGTTTTGGAATTAGGACTCTTCCTTCCCTCCATGCTTTTTAGCTTTCCCTACTTCTCTGTCTGCAAGATAAACAAATCAAGTGAGCAAATTTTAGTGATCAGCGGAATCATTAGGCAGCAGAGGCAAATACCCATTCACATGCAGTTAATGTAATAATCAGTAGTACCTACAAAATTATTGAAACTTAAGATCTTGACAAATCAATTTCATAAAGTACAATATTCATGCTATCAGGAAAAAAAAACAAAACATTTACCAGTGTTTGGAGTAGGATACTTCACAGAAGCCTGATCTCTGTCAGTTAAAAACAGAAGTTGCTTAAAACTCAATTCGCTTACCTCTTCACAAAAATCAAACCTAACACACACAAACATGTGAGGACTGCTTACAACTAAGTCTGGTCAGAGAATGGGAAGCAATGCAGTCAGCAAAGTGCCACAATGTTTTGAAGTGGATTGTGTCCCGCTTCAGTGAGAGGGGAACACCTCTGTGAGAGCATGTGAGTGCTGAGTGAACATTACTGAGGATTCCTTATCTAGCCTCTCTTACCTGAGAAGTCTTGCCACCAGCATCCACTCCCCATTACATCAGATAAAGCAGAAATGACAGCTTTTTGTAAGGCTGAATGAAACAATCAGATCAACCTGCCGTGTTCCAAGTCAATGCATTCTGCAACCAGACTTCAAGAGTTAGCAATACAAAGAACAGAAATCCATGAAGCAATTTCAATTGCTTGAAAAGCTGGGGGCAGGGATAATGCAGATGCAGCTAGATCACCAATAGTAAAAGTTTCTGTGTAGACAGGGTATCAGTGTTGCCTAAAATACCAACCAACACATTCCCTATGGCTAGTAGGGCCTACACAGAAAAAAAAATTGGGAATTCTACTTGGAGGCATTAATTATCCTCCAGGTCTATATGCTGTACCTAGAAATATTCAATTATTATTCACAATAATATCCATTTTGTTTGGCGTATTTTTTTTTGGGGGGGGGGGGAGGGTTAGGGGTGTTTTTTTGTTTGGTTGGTTTGGGGCTTTTTGTCTGTGTTTTTTTTAGTCTACTGGTATCTTGTGGTACTAAATTTTACATACTGTTTATCTACTTAGCAATTCCCTTCTTATGGCTTTCACATATTAAGCAGTAAATTTATCACTTGAAAAATCATGTGGTTTTCATTCAGGGAGTCACCAACACAACCTAATACTATTGACTGCAATAAGCAGGTGCCCAAAGTAGCATATAATCTGAAAGGAAAGAAAATTCTTCCATTTCTACAAGTTGGTGCCTGGCTGTTTCCCCTGCATCTCAGAGATGAGGACTTTACTTTTTCCCCACCAATATCACTCAGCACAGGCTACTAATATTTTATTTTCTTTCTAAGTTCCTAGAACACTTGTGAAATGTAAAATGTTGAGAATTCAAAAAGATGGCGCAGGAGGTGAGCTTAGGCAGGGTATTAAAGGTATTCAGGGAAATAAAATAAAAATTTAAGGGAAAGGTATTAGAATGTTTTTCTAGTATTACTTTAGGATTAGAATTTTTAAATGCTTCTCATTTTTCCATAAAGCACGTACTTAAATTAGGAATCCTGGCACTGCTGTATTAGCAAACATTCCCTAAAAAGAAAATATTAGCAGCAAAAGGGAATGCATGTGAATGGATCATAAACATGGAATTTATTTTATTTCTTTCATGTATGCTTTCTAATCCACAGAATTGTTTCCAAGACCAAAAAGCTATGAAGACTTGCAGATACTACTGAGGGGAGTAAAACAGGAGCTTTCCGATATTAATGATTAGATCTTTAACACCTTTCGATTCACTTGTCCCTGATTACTAGAGCATTGAGTATTTCTGCATCGCGGGATGAAAACAAAACAACTAAAAAAAAAAAAACCTCCAAAAGACCAATAGAGTGTTAAAACTCATCAGATGGGCATCAATTATCTTCACATGGAAAAGCTGGTCAGAATTACTATCTTTTTTTTTTTAAATCCCCAATAGGAACCTATCTGTGAAGCTGGGAGCTCTTTGAACCCATTGTCTCTATTGTTACAAATAAAAGACTTTTTTCAAAACTATCTGATATTCCATCTAACCCAAAAATAGTAATGATTATTTTTTTTTAAGTAATATCCATGGGAAGCTTGAGTCTGAAAGCAGAAAGAATAGCAGGAAACCTTGATAACTAGGGTAAGAATAGGCATTCTTCCATATTAAATACCTTCTTCATTAAATACTCTATTCCTCCAGTTGCTTTCCACCTACTGAGATGACATCTCATCTGTGATGGATCAACACGGTCAAGTCTCCAGGGAAAGGCAAATAGTTTTGTTCTATCAAAAAGAACTAGAGAAGAGAGCATAGACAAAGGCTTCCAAATAGCTTGGAAGCAGACCAAGAACTTGTTTTTCTTATGCAAGTCACACATCAACAAGGAAAGTTGATTATATATTGTATAATCACTTGACATCGGGGGGGGGGGGGGGGAGGGGTGAGGGGAGCCAATTATTTTTCCATTATTTAACATTTGGTTTAAGAATTTTATGCAGCATCATTACAATTATGTTGCATGTTCTCTTTTCACTTACTTGGAACAGTCAGAAGACAACAAACTAGTACATGTACAAATGGTAAACATAAGAACATGAGAGCCAAAAGACCATGTCACTATATCCTTATGTGAAAGCCATATCTCACCTTTAACCATCTCTGTCAATTCTCTCTGAACCTTCTACAGTTCTACTACCTTCTTTTGGAGATGACAGAGACCAGAACTGTCCACAGTATTGTCATTATGGATTAATACAGTGGCATAATCATGTTCTCTCTTTTCTTCTCTACTCCTTTATTAATACACATGACAAACTGATTTGTATTACGTTTATATAAAGTGAATTTAATCTCATTTTATTATCCCTTTCTTTTTTTAAAAACCTCCTGCAAGTCTTTAGAGTCATATCTCCTCTCATTATGACATATAACAACTTTTTACTGTCACCAAACTGCCACCGCATTATTCGGCTGCTTTTCTAGATTAACAATGTGTTGAACTAAGAGTTCCAGCTCAGATCCATGT